>NC_092204.1:15873565-16076798 GCF_043381705.1 Parasteatoda tepidariorum
TATATATATATATATATATATATATAATAATACTGTCTGCCTTTCACTGATAAAATCTAAAATTTTGAAAGTAAAGCTGAAATAGAGAGTAAAAAATACTGCGACACTAAGAAATCAAATGAGAAACAAAACACCAAAACAGGCAATCACAGGAATGCTTTCTTGAACATGAGTTCAATGGAGTTTCTACATTTCTGGAGGTGATTGACCTTGGCTTTTCATCATTGTGATTCAGCCTAAGAAAGAAGCCTTTAAAAGGGATAGAAAAACCAAAAAAGACGAATTAGGCTCACCGAGATCAAATCTTCTCCAAAAAAAAATTTCTACAAAAGTGGTATTTCACCAATAAGAGGAAAAATTTAATCTTTGCATAAAAAAGCAGATCTTTCATTTTTTTAAAAAAATTAAAAAATCCGAAAAAAGCTTATTTGTGTTAATTCGAAAAAAATTTGGAAAAAAAAAATCTTTTCCTATTATGAAAATTTTTCATAATGTCTCATACCCACTTTCTATTTACAAAAACAAAACGAGATAAAGTAATAAATTCTCGAAATTAAACTTAGATATTTGAACAACCTTTTACTTAATTTCTTCAAGAAAAATCTAATTTAGAAAATGCATACCCAATGTAGAGCCCAGGATTATTCCAGTTCCAAGTGCTTTACTGATAGTTTGCTTTAAACAATCACCTAAAAAAGAAATTTCATCAGGACAATCAATATTTAAAATGTCGTACAGAGATTAATCAATTAATTTTTATATCTAAATTAGTGAAAAACATAACTTAAACTAAAATGTATTAGCCAGAAAATCCGCTTACACACTATAGCATGTCAAATATGCCAAAAACCATATGAGGGACATGAAAGAAAAAAGTTGTAAGGCATCCTTTATGACATCTAATAATTTTAAAAAATAGTGCACCAACCGATTAATGTAAACAGAATTAAACTTAACTTTAAAATAAAAATAATATTTTTTAATAACTATTTAATATAAGTTATATAATGTTTAATTAACTTAAATTAATTTGTAATTTTTAATTTAATTTTATTACATTTTTAATGTATAAATTTTTATATATAAAAGGAAAATTTTGTAGGAGAAAATTATCATGAATACCAAATTACATGGCAGCTTTTCTCCCATAAAATTTAAAATTAATTTCATAATTAATTCTTTCTTCAAATTTTATTCTATAATTGATTGGTTGATTAAAAAATCAATTTTTTTCTTTTTAGAAATTCTTTGTTTTAATTATCAATAAACAGAATTCTTATTTATGTATGCATTAATAGTAAGAAGAAGAGGTAGAAAATTTATCACTGACATTTATAGCAGATAATTTTTTATCCTCTTTAAAAAAAAATATTCGGGATGTTTCTGCATCATGATGTGTCGCGCCAACTACAATCTCCAAGGTACCAAATAGATTTTAAACTAGCAATTTTTTTTAAGAAAAAAACATGCAAATGTTTGCCCGGGGGTGGCTACAAGTTATACCTTCCTGTGGTTTTCTTTTTTTTTTTGCTCTGCGAGGGTTACTGCCTGGAATTTTCTAAGACTTGGCGATTATTCTGCCACAGATGATACAGAAATATCCCCAAAATATTTATCATATTAGAGATGGCTCCAATCCATTAGTGGAGGTAAGTGTTCATATCTTTNTCGTTAAGACACGGTTCCCAGCAGATCACCGAAGTCAAGCATCACTGGCTGCGGTCAGTGTGCGAGTGGGTGACCACTTGGATCAGTCTACGAAGGGACCGAGGGTGTGCGGTATTGGTCCTCGTTAAACTGTTCTACCGTAAAGTGCTCGACTTCGCATGCAGGTCATCGGGCTACCAAAGCAAGGGAGCCACCCCCTTTGCAGAGGATCAAAATTGTGATGGTATGTCTTCGGATCATCCTCAGGGATGTTTCCCAGACCGTCACCAATAGCCCATTGTGCAGCTCTAGTGCGACGTAAATGAGCTACAACGACAAAAAATTACAGTTTTACAATTGCAATGGTGATAGTGAGCCCAACTTAAAAATCCTGAAAATTTCTTGAGTAAAATCATTAATGTCGCATTTCAAAAAATTAACGTTGTTATAAATTTCAATCATTGATATCGCAAAACATGAAATTCTAAATAAATTATATGCAGCATAATTTAAATGAATAATTATATATAAGTTTACTTTTATCTCTAATCACATTTATTATAATCATATTACGAAACAAGAATTTACTTTTTAAATTTAAATGGTTTCCTCACAGTCATAAATACTCTTATTAAAATATCTCTGAAATAACTCTATAATTTTAAAGATGGATATTCCCAAATCTAACAGAAATATTCCATAGTGTAGCAGAATAAGACTAATCTAATGAACAAGAGTTCAAGGTAAATTCAGGCAGCTCTGGGAAAATTTTTAATCTAATCAATAAACAATAATTTCTGCAAAATATCTTATTGTAAAAAAAAGTCTGTAGCACTACAAAATTTTTCCCAGTAAAGAAATATTCCAACATACATTTTTAAAGTATATTTGGACATATTTTTTAAGTACCTTATCAGGCGTCTGTCCAGGCCGAATTTACTATCGTTTAGCGGTACCTTCACAAATTCAACTTTAGGAAAAACGGTAGTTTCACAAATTCAATCAATTAAACCCTATATATCANTACTTTTTCTTAAAGTTTTATTTTTGTATCCCATAAGAAACGATAAATCCATATTTTTGTGTTGATTTTTTAATATAATTTTTAATTTTTCACAAATTATGTCTAAATTTTCACAAAATAGGTACCTCTCAGATAAACCTAGACAGACCCCTGCTTATAACGGTATTTAGTGTCTAAAAAATTCTCAGTTATGTTAAATATTTCACAAATAACGTAGTAATTTGTAATTTTTTTTGCTTATTAGTTTGAATTCCTTAAGTTTATGAGCAAGACTTTAGATTTAGTTTTAAAAATTATTCAAAAAATTTTGATTTCATGTTATTTTAAGCACACATACTAATTTATTCAAGAATTGTAAAAATCAAATGCATTTTTTTCTTCGTTAAAGAGAAATTATTATCAACACATTTAAGCATATACGAACTTTGCATGCAAAAAATATTTTGAAAAAATTATTGTACTGTAAAAATGCTAAAACTTGGGAGGGGAATTTCAAACCAATAACACTGTGTTCTGGAGCTATCTAAGAATTTTTTGCACTTCTGACAAGTCTTATATTAACATAACAAATATTTAGAGTATTGTAATATCCTTTTCTTTTTTCTATAAAATAAATTAAATCAGAAACCTTTCGACTGTACATTATAACACAGAAATTGATTAAGTTGAAAATGATGACCCATATAGAAAAGATACAAAAAATTATGTTGCAAAAAATCGAACATTTAAGTAGTAATAAACAAGAAAAACAAATTATTAATAAAAAACAACATTTATGTTGATCAATTCTAAAAATATGAACAAATCAAATAAGAATTTGTAACGAAAGAATTTAATATTTCTTTAAAAAAAAATCTAAGTTAATGAACTCATTAATTAGAAACGACTACAAACCATCCGTAATATTTAATTTTACAAATAATTCGTCGAAGCATCTTTCTGATATGAATAAAGGAATAAAAGAGCGGAGGTAATCAACCATTTTTAAGCGAAATTAAAGCAAATAAAAAGATTCTTTAAAAAAGGGATTAATGATTAGCTAAATTAAAATATAAGCAAAGATAAAAATCGGACAATCGCATGATTTCGAAACAATCAAACAAACTCGAAACAGCAGACAGACGCTTTCAACTCGTAGATCAGGAAACAGGAAATGGCTCTACAGATAACAGCAAACATTAATGCAAGGTTCATTCTCACTGTATTTGAGTGCCTTGATACACGCATACATGTGAGTAAACCCACATATGCATTTATGCGTTGCATTCGCAATCAAACGGATAAATCCGCATACAGATTTTCCTTTTCTCCCGTCAACGATTTGGTACGCGAATCGCATTCATGGAGAGTTGTCTTTTACAAATGATAAACATTCGTATTTATGGCAATTTCATACAGTGTGGATGGGCCCATAGGGTGCTATAATTCAGAATGAATAGCTTGTTGTTATAAATTTCAATCATTGATATNCCCGCTTCGGTAGCCCGACGACCTGCACGTGAAGTCGAGCACTTTACAGTAGAACAGTTTAATGAGGACCAATACCGCACACCCTCGGCCCCTACGCAGACTGATCCAAGTGGTCACCCACCCGTAGACTGACCGCAACCAGTGATGCTTGACTTCGGTGATCTGCTGGGAACCGAGTCTTAACGATCAGTCCACTGCGGGACAGGACAATACTGACATAGTTATTTGTAAATATTAATTAGCCTTCTGATCCCGCTAAGGGAGCATTCTCAATGCACGTAACGGCACAATTAAGTTTAGAAGGACGCCAGCGCAAGCACGAATCACGTCGAAGTACAATCACATATGCGAATTGCATTCAGTGAACACTGATTCATGATTGAAGAATATGCAGTCTAATGATGTAGCTTTTCAGCACATGGAATCGTGCCCCGGCCCTACCCGTAGTAGTCGAAGCCAATTGAAAACTTTAGTAGAAGGAGATTTTAAGTTATGAAATTGAGAGAATTTTTATATGTTCTACGGTACAAGTTGATCAGCTAAAATATGGCATAAAAGTTGCGTTCCAATATTCACACTGGTTACAATACCACAGTGAAACTAGTCACGTGACCTCAATTGCTTTTAGTTCGCATCGTAGTTTAGGTCAGGTTAGATAGTTATGTCAAAAAAAAAATTTTTTTTTTTCTTAGACCCTTGTTGTAGTTCATTTACGTCGCACTAGAGCTGCACAATGGGCTATTGGCGACGGTCTGGGAAACATCCCTTCACCTTAGCAACAATTTTACACTGGTCCAAGTTAGGCTCAAAATTGGCTAATATGGGTCCCATTGGAACGTGCACCAAGCAGAGGCGGATTAAGCGTACGCGGGGCCCTAGGCCATTCAAATTTTTGTGGCCCTTAGATTTAATTTTTTTCTCGTATATTTTTTATTTATTCAAATATAAAAGTATTTATGAATCTTTTCATCTAAGGGAGCATATTTAAAATTAAAATAAATAATAATAATAATAAATTAAGTTTTGCCTTATTTTATTTAATTAGAACTAAAAAATAATCATAACAGTTTGAAAAANAATTTTTTTTCTCGTATATTTTTTATTTATTGAAATATAAAAGTGTTTATAAATATTTTCATCTAAGGGAGCATATTTAAAATTAAAATAAATAATAATAATAATAAATTAAGTTTTGCCTTATTTTATTTAATTAGAACTAAAAAATAATCATAACAGTTTGAAAAATCATTGTTTTTCTTAATTTATTTTCAAAAAATCCATTTTAAGGGGGCCCCAGGCCTAATAAGCAATCCGGCCCTGGCAACAAGGGACCTATATTGGGATGTATAGATTTTTCAACATTGGTCCTGGATAGAAATGAATCTTGTTCCAATATTGAAAGTCATAGTCTATCTAGATTTTTCAATATTGGTCCTAAATTTAATTTAATTTAAATGACTTTCAGTATTGGAACAAGATTCTTTTCTATCTAAGACCAATATTGAAACACCTATACAACCAAATGTTTACTCAACATTATAAATCTATAAAGGACCTACATAGAAAAGAATATTGGTCCATTATTGAAAGTCGTTCTAGGACCAATATTGAAAAATCTAGACATCCCAATGTTTACCCAACATTTTAAGTCTATAAGGGTCCTACGTAGAAATTGATATTGGTCCATTATTGAAAGCCATTCTGGGATCAATATTACAAAATTTAGACTCCCCAAAATTGTTTTGCAGATTAATTATCGTTTGAAGCGCGTGTAATCAGACCTCGCTCGTGTGGGGCTAGGTAAACGACCCCGTTGTGTCTGATCTAGACTGAGCTACAGCACAAGGTCAATGTTGCAATCACAAATTGCAAGTCAATTTACAGTGTTCCATCCATCAAAGTACGCGCATTCCTATAGAGGTGGTTGTTACTGTCGAGATACACGTGTTCAGATCACGGACGAAAGTCATCTAGGTACAAACCTGCCTGCGAGCAGCCTTCGTGGGGATAAGTTACCGACAATGTCAATCCTTCATCTATTAAGAAGTAACTCAAGATAGAATAAAGTTAACATCTTATATACTAGGGAACTGAAATTTAAAAATTGTAACGGTAGCTACGCTACATACTCTAATCGTAAGCCTACAAGGGTCATATATAGAAATTAATATTGACCCTATGTTTAGAACCACTCGGGGATCAATATTAAAAAAATTTTGACACCCCAATAGTGGCCCTTTATTGTAAACCTATAACGGTCTTACATAAAAACAAATGTTTGGCCAGAATATAAAGCCATTCTATGACCTATTATTACAAAACTTATACACCTCAATCTCGGTCCGATATCGAAAGCCATTCTAAGATCACTGTCTAGAAATAGATAAGACCATTACAGACTTGTAATTAAGAAACAGTTTTGTATTAGCATCTAAAAAGAATTAAAGTATTTTAGTAATATCCATCTCTGTATAAATGGTTTGCAATTCAAACAAAACAACCTATAACAGATTTTTCCTCGTTGCTCATAAAACATTTTTGTTTGTTTCACAATAGTCGAAGTACAATATAAACATTCACCTTTTGAAACGAAATATTTTTTCTTTGTTAGTCTATTAAATTTCTGATAGTTCATTTTGGTAAAATTGTGCAGGATTGAAAAAAAAAATTTTTTTTTAGGATTATTTATTATGAAATAAGAAAAAAAAACTGCTTAAATGCTTTGCCTAACTCTCAGCTGATACAATCGTGAAAATTAATTAATAGAACAATTAAACACACATATTTCAATAAGGAAAAATTGGTTTTACTCATTATACCGATTTTAGAGGCAATACAGTGCGATTTGGTGTAGAAAACTAAGCGATGTAAGGGGCCTTAAAAATTTATTTTTTTCTTGATATTGCAGGATGTTAAAAAATAAATTGCTAAAGCTGTACTTGAACAATCGGCTACATTTTAGAGTGGTTTTAGAAGATACAATGAGCAATCCGATTCAGCATTCCCTTTACAACATCAATGGAAATGATTTTCACTTTGGTTAAAAGGGCAAGTTTCTTGTCAAAATTTATGTTTGATGTTGCAAGAGTAAAAAATTAAATTAATCAAGCTGCATTTGAACTATTTGCAATATTTTAGAGTGGGATTCAGAAGACGCGATGTGCTATCCAATTGAACACTCAGTCTTTACTGAATTACTGGAAATGATACCTATAAACATTTCACCTAGAGCTGTGGTGATTCAGGAGATAGAGCGTTAGCCTTTTATTGAGGTGAACCGGGTTCGAATCCCAACAATGGCTGACCGATACGAATTACGTACCCGGGTTGTACCGAGTGCGAGCTGGCATAAAACATCCTCAGTGGTAGACGTATCATGGGTTAGAGTCTCCTGACCGTCAGGCTAAGCCTGGGAGGTTTTCATCTCCATGCAATGCAAATACGGGTTAGTTCCATCAAAAAGTCTTCCACAAAGGCAAATTTCTCCCAATACTTGATCCAGGAGTTCCCTTGTCTTCTGGATTCGGTTCAAAATTACAAGTCTACGGAGATGAACATCGGTAGTCGCAAGCCCAGAATTGGGTCGGTCGTTCAACGGCGGTTATAAAATAAAACATTTACCTTGGTCAAATGAAGTTCTGATAGTTGAAAATCGAGTTACCAAGAGCACTGCATGTTTCGATTTTATTGTAAAAGTAGCACTAGAGTTATATTGATGGCTATCCGCCCATGAGATTTGAAAACAACTAAGTATGATTTTAAGAAAAGCGTTTACTATTTTACCTTTTATTTAATAGCTATAAAATATCAAATTAATCGGCCAATTTTAAATAAGGTCTACATCGGATGAATAAACTTTTTAAAATATCAGAATTCTGTACATGGCCTATATTGGTTAAGTAACGCCTATAAGATATCGGGTCAATTGGACAATTTCAAATGTGGTCTATATTGGCTAAAAAATATTGGATAAATCGCACTATTCAATATAGAGCCCACATTGACTATATAACGGCTTTAAAATATCGGGTGAATCGTAAAATTTTAATCTATATTGGCTGAGTAACAGTTATAAAATATCGGGTCAATCGGTCAATTTTATGCAGATCTTGTTGAGCCAAGATTGGTGAATATTGGCCCAATGAGCTTAAAAGCTATTTTGCTGCTAGGGTTGTTGACATTGAGATTTTCAGAGAAAAAGATTTTTAACTTTTGATTTGAATCGAAAAAAATAAATCAGTAATTCAATTCAAAAGTTATTAAATTAGAACTTAAGGATATTATAAAAAATTTGAAACTATTTTTTAAACAGTTTATAGATAAATGAAATGATGCAATAATTACAAATAAATAAATTTGAAATACAAGATTAGAGACAGATACTGATTTTTCCATTTTTGTTGCTAACTGATATTACCGATTATCAGTTAAAATAAATCTACTACTTCTTGCATCAGATATATTATAATTGCTTAATTAAGATTTTAATCCATAGAGGAAATGAAAAATGAAAGCAAATTTTGCACTGTTTTTTTCCCATCACATTTAGTTTAACTTTTTCATTGCCTTAAATGCTGATTTAGGAATAGTTTTGTTCTTAAAATGGCAGTTGATTTAAACTGAACACAAACTTAGAGATATTATTCAAAATAATAACTTACTAAAAACATGTTCATTATTACTTTTAAAAAAATAATAAAAATATAACTAATCCAATGGCGCAAAAAGAATATCACAAATTCATATAATTATTGCAACTGAATAATAAATTAAATTCATTAAATACTTCTACAGCAAATTTATTTTTTTTTTAAAAATATGTCGATAAAAATTTTAACTGTAAAATGCTTGATTCAATAATGTATGGTAAAATGTTCATTATCTAAAAATAGAACTTAAAAATGAACACAAAATTTTTTCAGATTGAACTTTTTTCTCACATTCCATATCCAAAATCAGTAAAAACAAGCTAGTAATAAAATGAGACAAGAAGTTCCTTAATGAGTGGTTAGTTTGCAGTGGGTACCTAGTTTCAGATCCCTCAGCATTGTTTTTAACGATTTTAAGTATATTTTAATTGATGAATCAACACTTGTGAAATTCTCCCAGTTTTAAATCTTGAAAAGAAAAGCATGGCCGGTGAAATTGTTAATTAAAACCAATACTATTGAAAATACACTATAATTTGATACACTAAACATAAAAAAAAAATATCAATGCAAATTGAATATTAAAATTAGTCTTTATTTCAGATAATACAATTAAATTACATAATAATGAAATATTTATTTTTACAGTTTTAAAGCATTACCAAAGCATCACATAGTCATGAGCTTTACTTTTTAGGGAAAACTCAAAATCCACTAGGTAATTTCAAAACATTTTTTTTTCAACTACTAATTACAATTTCAAAAAAATGGCAGTTTTTTGTTTAATTTCCCATTTTTTTTCTCTTCACTAAATTTAATTTTGAAAAATATACAAAAACAATAAAACAGGGAACATAAAAACCCACAATTTTATCCCCCCTACACAGCTGCAGTTCATCACAGAGCACATTTCAATAATTTACTCATTTGCGAACTGACCCAATGTATCACTAAGTTCCAATCAAAGACGCATAAACACACAGATAAAAACTGTCTATTAGATGGCAAGCCTTATGATGCAATATAATAATTAAGTGAAATTAAAAAAAGTTCCTAAAAATATGAAAAAAATGACTTTATACACAAGTTTTATTACAAAGGGGAGTCAAAGTTCATTTAAACCTATTTAACAAAAATGGGGCCATCTTTAAAGCAATTGTTCAATAATAAAATAAAAATATTACAAAAAAATTCATTTTTAAATTCATTTTAAAAAATATCTACAATTAATACAGCAATGCATGGCATCAGCAAACCAAAGGGGAAGGGTCAGCTCTCTTTATGTATAAATATGAAATTCTGCATAGTTTTTCATACAGTCAATTATTAACTCACTAAGTGGAATTTAATGTCACTGAGCACAAAATCTCACTTTTATTAAATAGTCTTCTTTACTTATTCTCATGTTCTTTCTCTTTTGCAACACTCTGTGTTCCTTGCAGGACTAGACTCTCTTGTAATCTAATGTGTCTAAGATCTTGCCTGTCGTGTCGTGTTCTCGGAACTATCCTCCTCAACTCCAGCGAACTCACGTCGTCCATCCCTCGGTTCTTGCGCCTTATCGGTTCCTTATACTGATACACCCTGCGCACCTTGTGAATTTCGGCAGGGAAGTCTTGAATTTCCATGGGTGAGACATCTGGAACAAATTGTCCGTTTTTAAATAGTTCTTTTAGATCCAATAGATTTTTTGGAGAGTTTTCCGATGCAGAGGAAACAGGCTGGGTACCCTGCGAAGACACTGTTTCTCCACCGATGGAAACGTTCGTCGGAGAGACGGTGGTCGTGATGGAGCTGGACGTCGAATCTGGTGTGTGTTGCTCATCTGAAGGATTGTCATTGTTGGAGGTCACAAGCACATTTCCAGAGGGTTCTTCTAGCATGTCAAATGAAGACAGTAATGTAGGCTGGTGCTAAAAGGGGGGAAAAAGAATTTGTAATAATTTTATTAAGTTGCAGGGTTGCCACAGAGAAAAATGAACAAAATAGTTGCTTTTAGTAGCCTAAAGCATGAAAATAATTACTGAAAACTGTAAATAGTTGCCTTAATAAGAACAAAAATTCATCAAAAATATGACTAACATTTTATCAAATGACTTAATACCATGATCCATTTAGTCAAGTTGGTAACAAATATGATAATTCTTATGTTAATTATCAAATATGATAATTCTGATGTTCTAGCACTAAATTTTCATATAAAAAATAGTATATTTGCAGAGAAAAATAAACACTTTTGATAACTAGAATTCATTAAAAAAACAAACATAATGTCAGGATTCTGATTCCTCTCCCACACATTTGATCGACCCCTGACCAGAGGGTGAGGGTCACAGAAAGTGTCATTCCCCTAGAGTAGGGGTGAACTAAGGAGAAGTGAAGGACATTTTTTTTGTGAGAAAAAAGTATTTTTAAGAGAGATTGAATGCGGAGACCTGAGAGACTGGATGCAGTTAGGGAGTAGGGAGCAATAGAGCTCCGGAGTTGTTATATGTACTTGTTGATATGTAATTGTAAAATCCAGAATTTTGATATGTAATTGTAAAATCCAGAATTATAAATTAAAATAATATATATGGAAAAATTCCTTGTCATCATTAAGAGTGATTTAATAATTGAGCGAACCGAGGTAAAAACATCTCACAAAGTAGAGAGAGATGTGTCACAAACACATTTTTGAAAAATTGGTGAAAATACCTGAAATTTGTGCAAGAAAAAAGTTATGTAGCAAGAATATATCAGCAGCGTTTAATAATATATAACGATGCACGTTTTAACAACGTTTTAATAACATATAACGATGCACGTTTTTTTTATATATACATATAATTGTGAGAATATATATCTCAGTGTGTTATTTTTAAATTTAGTGAATATGAATCTCGATGTGAGGTTTTTAAATTACGTGAATATGAATGGGCGATGTGTAATTTTATATCTCATGAGAAAAGAACACAGAGTTTAATTTTCAAACTGCATGAATAAGAATTGCGATGTGTACTTTTGAAGAGTGTGAATTCAAACCGATAAGTGTGAACGATGCAAAAAATTTTCTTACAAATTGTCTGAACTCGAACTTCCGTGTGAGATTTTTAAATCACGCAAATATGTATTGTGATGAGTAATTGTAAATCTAGTGAACACGAATAGCGATGTGCACATTTAAATCGCGTAAATACGAATGGCGATGTGTTGTGTGAATAATCTTAAATCACATGAGCGTAGAAGAAAAACGAGTCTTTTCTTTTTATTTAATTGAACAAAAAAAGGGGAAATTCTGTCGAAAAAACCCATCTATGAACTCAATGAACATTTTTGCAAAAACTAATTATTCAAAACTGATTGTTACTCATTTATTTGTATTACTTAACCTTATCTTTGGGAGAGCAGAATAGCAATTATACTTTGGGTGCATCAGGAGCATTTTCTGACGGAGCAGGAGGTGGAGGACTAGGATGTTGGGGGGTGCTCGATTCATTCCCCTGCCAGACTTGCACTTTATCTTCGGGTGGAGGACTCTCGCCATCTTCCGACATTTCTTGGTCTTCCACATCCTGAAAAAAGTGCGCGTGTGCTTTATTTTGCATTTTCAATGAATTATGTAAGCAATAATGAATTGAATGCATAGCTGCCAACATGGATAGGAAAAAAATCCAGAAAATTTTACGAAATATAAACTTCATGATAATTGTTGTATAATGTACTAAATATTTTACACATAGGGAATTTTAGGGATTTTTAAAGTCATCAAAAGAGAGTTTATATAAGAAGAATAAAAATATACTGAACATTTTAGAGTAAAAAAAGTTTTGGACTGATTTCTATAAATGAGGTTCGCTTTATATCATGAAATTTATATTATTTAAATATTCAAGCAAGCAATAATCAGTACAAAAATTCTACTTAAATAGGTTTTTTTAGGAAACTTCCTCAATTTTAGGGAATTTTCTAAAATGTACAAAAACCAGGAGAATTTTAAATAAACCAGTAGACCAGGAGAAACTGGCAAAATCCAGTAGTCTACTGGAAAATCTAGTAGAGTTGGCAGCTATGTGAGTGTAGTTTTATGGCATAGGAGCTTGAATGGGATATACTGATCCAAGTTCAAATAAAATAACATAATTGAATCATGTGACAGACTAAGCCTGATGTAGAACCAAAATCAGGGGTGATTGTGAGCCCAAGTGAAAATTCTGGAAAATTTCTTGAGTTAAAAAAAAAATTAAAAAAAAGTTTAAATTGAAAAAAATTTAAACAAGGTTTTTTCCTTTTCTCAATATTTCTTAATTTACTTAAAATATATTTAAAATTTTACACATACCTATGATGACCTGGAGAAGTAATTGAAATTTACAAATATGTCTTTCTTGAGTTTATGATTATAATAACTATTTACTGATAAAAAATGAATATTAATCTTGAATATAAGCTTATAAAGTATCTGGCCCTCCTCTATAAATAAAATAAACTGTGTTTTTAAGTTCCACCTTTGAAAATTTGATTTCAGGAAACTTTTGTGATCAATGATTTTTTGAAACGTCTGAACCTTCGATCTCCGTAAACTTCCGGATCACGGTTAGCGAAAAATCCGGATTTTATCCGGGGCACAATCAGCCCTGCAAAATGGAAGAAACAAAATTTAAAAAAGTATAATGACTAGTGCCCTTTCAGATCAAGGAATCAGTATTATTAAATTTTTTGTTTCACTATCTCAAAATACATTAAAATTACCAAATTAAAAAATAAATGAATAAAAAGCATTTCAGACCCCTCTTTAGGACATAAATGAAAAGATTTTCAAAATGAAAAAAATGCATGCTTAGTAGTGAAGGAGTTAGTATGTTTTTTCCCTTCCTAAACCAGTTAGAATTTTTTTATTTCTACATTTTTTCGGATGACAAGCTGTGGCTGACCCTATTAAAATAACAATGCAAAACAAACAAAAAATGTAAAGATACTAGCTATCTGCATGAAACTTAACAACTTCTATCAAAGAAAAACTACATAATGTATGAAATTACAAGAAAAGACATTGATGTCTTGATTAAAATTGTAAAAATGGCTAACCAAAACTTAACAACCACAATAAAACATTTTTCTAATCAATAATTTTTTTCTAATTAGTTTACAATATCAAGTTTCTGAGAAAAGGTAAATGAAATGCACCTCATCCGGACAGAATTCAAAAGCTTTAGATAGAGTAAGTTTAGCTGTGTGAGATCGTTCAAGAAAATAGCCATTTGTTGTTTCATTGGACTGCGCAGGTGGAGACCAGCTATTGTATCCATACTGGGCATTAGCCGGATATGGCCTCTAAAATATAAAACACAGTATGAGAATGCATATAACTCATTTAGTGCTCTGCTCTTTGAATCAAAACAACATAACCAGATACATTTTTTTAAATTAAACTTTGAGAGAAAAAACAACATTAAAATAATTAGATTAATTGATATAAAAACTAAAGGCTTGGTTTCTTGGGACATGTCAGAGTTACAAAACGTTAGCTTGAAGCGAGCACTAACCTGTGATTGGTCAATTTGTGAGTTAGACAGCATACATCATCGAATGCTCAGCTTGAACAATAACTGACGTTCGAATCAACTGCAGTTGGATTACAACGTAACGTTAACGACAGAAGTGATGGTGGACAACATCAAACAGAGCATTGAAATCAGCCAAGATTTTGATTTTAACATTAAACATAGCTTCTTCTTCCTGTTCTTCATTTAGCTAAGCTATAATGTGTTTTTTTCTTGGACAAGGTCATTTTTTGTTCTCTAAAGCACTGGTCGATAGTAACAAAATCAAATATTTGTTTATGTCGCTGATGCATGCGCAATGCGACATAACGTCGTTGTTGAAACGACTGCTCATGCCGAGTTTGCAAAACAGCATTTTGTTAGCATCAGGGTAAGTCAACTTCCTGCTGACACCCGAAGAAGGCGCTTGTCGTAAGAAACCAGGCCTTTAATTGATTATATTTTTTGAAAACCAAATTTATTTCTTGTGACCTTCCATAATCAGGGTTACCACTCAAATCTGGAAAAAAATTTCCTCTGTTTTCCCTGTACATATTATATGCAATATATTAAGACGAAACACCAATTAAACAAGTTTTAATTGCTGGAAAAATTTTAAATAAGAAACAGCCTAACATACTTAAAACAAATAATGATATAGTAAATGAAATATTTTAGTATGGCTGAAATATCATTCTTAAATATCCCATAGAATGCACTTTGAATGGCATCACTTTTTAATGACGGAAATAGGAAATAAAATTCCCCGTATTTTCCCAGTTTGTAAGGAGAAACTCAAAATTCGCTGCTTATTATTCCTGTTATTTTAGGTGATTTCTAAATTCCCTGTATTTTCCAGGTTTTCCCTATTCTCCCTATGGAGTGACAACCTTGCATAAGCAATAATTATAGTTAATAAAAAAAAAATATTTAAAAATATTATCTATAAAAATAATAATCACATTTAAGTATGCTTCATAAAAATTTAATGTCAACATGATCATTCACAAATAAAAAATATAGATTACACTTTTTACTTATTTATATTTTTAAAAAAATGCAACAGCAATAATTATAAAAGAAAATTTTTTTGTGCAACAGCTGTCGAACAAAAAGTACAGATTCATGAAATTAAATTGCAACTNAAAACTTAATGTCAACATGATCATTCACAAATAAAAAATATAGATTTTTACTTATTTATATTTTTAAAAAAATGCAACAGCAATAATTATAAAAGAAAATTTTTTTTATGCAACAGCTGTCGAACAAAAACTACAGATTTATGAAATTAAATCAGATATTTAAAGAAAAAGTAATTAATTTATAAATGTTGCACAAAATTAAATTGCAACTGCTATAAAAATTTAATCTAGAATCACTGCAGTTATTCATAACTAATATCAGAACAGTAATTAAATTGCACATTTAAATGATTTTTTTAAAAACATTTTTAGACAATTGTAATATTTATTTTAGGTGTAATCCATCTTAATACTGCTAAATAGTTGGCACTAGTTTAGGTTGTAGGTATGATTTTTACCAGGTGCTCCTAAAAAAAGTTGGAGAATTGATGAATATAAAAAGCATCACGTATTAAATTTGTATTGTATGGAGAGACTTATGAAGGAATGGCATATAGCAAAGGTAAGAAGAAATCGACATAGATTAGTCAGTTTACAGGCACTCTACTGGTATACGTGCAAAAATTTGCAAAAACCAAGAGAAAGCAATTTTTGTTAAGAATTCAACAAACAGGTGGGTGCAATATTGGCTGAAGTGTTGGGTTAAAATAGAAAATGCATTTACAACTTATTGTAAGGACTAGTTTTGGGAGGGAACCAAGGGTGACAAACTATGTTCAATTTGACATTTATTCATGAAGTCCGACAATATCAAGCAGGTCAGACAGATTGCCACTGGATAATGAAAGAATAAGAGAGTCAGCAATGAGGAATCTTTCAAGAAGATTGGGTAATCACAAGATTTGTTCCTGTTTTGATCAATTTAAAAAGATGCTTTCAAAGTATCATAACAAGCAACTTTATCATTAATATTAAAAATATATAGTAACTTACTAATATTACTTTGTGGGAGAATAAAATCAGAGATTAGGGATCACACACCATTCAACGAAGACCAAGCACTCAGCCTAATTATTTAGAGCTCTAGAGTTTTAAAGGCAATGATAAGAATGCCACATTATTTTGAGCCCCATCTAACAACATGGTCAGTGCATGAGCAGGTACTCCTTTCTATAGCTTCCATAATCAACGACAGGACTTTGTTGCATATACATGTCAGTTATTAAATTGGCTGCCAGGATAAAACTCGCAACAACTCGTGAGCAAAGCTTAATGGGCCAGATGGCACAAAGAGCCTAAATTAATTAAGGCATTGCCATGAATTGTTTTGTGTTTTAATTTACAGAATTTATCAGACATACCTTGTATTTAGATTTCTTAAGCGTTTGTAACAAATAAGTCAAACAAAAATTATTATTTGAAAAGGAAAAGTTGATAACTTACCCGCTCTAGCTCATCATGTAACCATTCTACCGCATTCACCCACTTGCGTTTTAAATCTCCATTGCTTTGCAACATTTGAGCAGCAGCAGGGCAGGAAATAAATAAGTTAACCATACATTTTATACATTGATAGGCTCTTTTTTGGTGGTGATTTTTGCTTCTCTGAATTGTATCAAACAACCCATCTCTGTCTTCCGGAATACCTATTGAAAATGCAAAGGAAAAAACATACTTACTTTCATGTAAACATAAAGCAGTGATAGTAATAATAGTAAAGTCAAAAGTAAACAAATTAAAAAAGATTTTATACCAAAAAGTCAGAGCAGGGCAATATTGGAATTTTAATATTTTGGTACATCATTAGGAAATATTAAATTACATCAGTAGGAAATATACAATTACTTTATTACAATATATATAACAATATTTTTCAATTAAAAAAATTACATTATTTATACGTTGGTTAATATTTCCGTCACCAAGGTGAAATTTATAAACAACCACAATAATATCCTATTGATAATTATGGTTATCAATCTTGCCGAGGGTAAGAATCATGATATTTTAAAATTTATAATGATAATATTTATGACATTATTGTAATGGATAACCAAAATAATTGACATTGATGTGATATTATCATTGCTAGATAATTGTTACGCATTTTATACTTAAGAGAAGACATAATATTCACAATATATAGCAAGAATACTTCTTAAAATATCATAATGTTGTAAAAAATATAGATATTTCGCTTTACATTGCACAGCTATATACATAGTTCTATAAGCTCATCAACAATGGAAAAATAAGAATTATTCATAAAATAGCAGAAAGTTTTTTTAAAAATAACTAATAAGTATTTTTCTCATTAAAAATCTTGCAAACATACATTACAATCAAATAACATTTTTCACAGAAAAAAAAAAACAATTATACTAAAATATACTAATATTAAAAGAAAATTTCCCAAATTTTTTTTTGACTACAGTTGGTCAGAACATACATAAAAAGAATTTAAACTATTGAAGAAAATTTATTTATTAGTAGAGTCTAAGAATACATAATCCCACAATTAAACAAAACAGAACATCAACTGAAATGAATTTCAACAGCGATTTCCTACATATATACATTGAAGAGTCAACTACAGTGGGGAAAAAATTAATGCTTAAAATTAAAATATTTAGTCACACATTGATATTTTCTTTTAAAATTCCATTTCAATAAACAACTAAAGTTATCAAAATTTAGAATTAGCAATTAAAGGTTTCCTAAACATGCAATTCAATTAAAAAAAATAAAGGGAGGTAAAAACATATATGCTTTAGCTATTTAACTCATTAAGTCAAAAGCAATGATATGCAGCAAATACTTACTTCATTTTAAAGAATTTCCTTCATTTTAAAAATTAAAGAATTCCTTCACTCTTTTAGAATAATTAGAAAATTTGATTTTATTGAGACCCTATAAAATATTTCCTAGAAGAAATTAACTAAGGAAATTATTTTACTAAAATAAATTTTTTAAATTTTGCTAGCACTTAAGAAAACTACCAACTGATTTTCAGACCTTTATTTAGATGCATTTATGTCCAAGTGGTAAATTTTTTTTATAGTCATATTTGTTAAATCAAGACTCAAATATCTTGATACAACAAATTGTTTCTTGATTTAACAAATATCTTGATTTGTTAAATCAAGATATTTGTTAAATCAAGTCCTCAAAGAGAATTCTTTCTTGCAGTAAAGGTTTTATTGATATTCGATTATAAAGTAACTATAACTTATTTGCCCTGAGATTAATTTAGCAACAAAATGGGGAGAAAAAAGAACAATTTTATTAAACACAAAATACAAATATATAGTTATGTATCACCTTAATGTTCTCCCAGGCGAAGGGAAATTAAAGAAGGTATTAATTTATTACCTCATTAGACATCTATAAATTTTGGTTAACTTTATCAAGTGTTTCTTACCAATCTTCGGGTATAAGTCCTTTATGTAAGGCAGGAAAGATAATGGATGTGAGGCTGAAATTTTTTTATGCAACTTGTTAATGATAATTTAATCTTAAGATTTGAAAATAAGAAGCAAAAGAAAAAGAGTGTTTAGAAAAAGGACAAATTTAATTTGAAATAAACAATATACTTCCTCAAATGACTTGAAATTGAATTTACTTTAAATAACAAATTGAAAAAAAAATCAATAAAACAATGATAATTTTTAAAAACTAAGCAAACCACCGTCATCTCAAAATATTTGCAAATGTCTCTTTTGCATCATAAATTTTTTTGATTCTTATATTTAATTATATTTTTTTGGATAAAGTTAAGTATATGTTAATGGCAATATTCTGCACTTAATAAAAAAAAAAAAAAAAAAAAAAAAAAAAAAAAAAAAAAAAAAACAGCTTTTTTTAAAAAGAGAATCAATGCAAAGTTTTGAATGGTCCAATGGTTTGCTGTAGTTTACTGCATATTAATTTCTCAGATCAGCATGATAATTAATGAATTTTCTTTACAAACACCAAGCTTGAACCAATTATTTACTTTCCCCTTTTAATAAATAAGGCAAGTATAAAACAGCAAAGTAAATTATTCTGGTATTTAATATATTTTTGTATAGAGTAAAGCCACTTTTCTCCTATTGATGAACGTACTGTCTTTTAAAAAACAGTTTTTCAATTGTTTACCTTAAAACATAATTTCAATGCTCTATGAAAGATATGCCATCGCATCGGTCAGCAAATGGCACTTAACAGAATATTCAAGATGTATTATCAATTTTTTTCAAGCCAAAAAATGCATGTTAAGATATATTAGCTTTTTTTCTTCTTCCTATTAAGCAGTTCAAATTGTTAGGAAATTGCAGCTTAACAATTTAGGTTCTAGGCGAGATTCAAATAAGCAGACTGCCAAGTCTTGCTTAAATAATACAAAAATAATAGCCAAGCGCTTGCCACAGAATTTTTCTTACTGTTTGAATTTGTTTTTCTGCATAACAAACAAGTTTCTTTTCAAATAGTTCAGACGGGTAGAAATGAATAAAATAAAGCAATCATTGTGAAATTGTCCGATGGGATGTTCATTTAGGTATAATTAACTGAAAAGTGGCAGAACATTTATTTAATTCCTTGTTTGAAATAACACTTTGACACATGAAGTGACGACACTGGTGCATTTCAGTAATTTTTAAAAAACTTATTTTAAGATACTACAGTGAAACCTCCAGGGGAGACCACCTTTATTTACCACTTTTAGAAAGCACAATTTTTATTTCTCATAGACTTTGCGCTGAAGAAAACCTTAAGGAGAGACCATTAAAACCTCTCCCAGCGACCGGGCAAGCATCTGCATCAAATGCAGAAAGGGTCAAATAAGGAAACACGAAAAAATATCAAAATAAAACATATTAACAAAATGAATAAGTAGATTAAAATGTTTTAAAAATATTTGTGTGAAACTCTTATTTAAAGAACTCTCTTTGACGATACAACCTCATGTTGCAGTCAGAGCGCACTAAAGATGATATCAATGATTTACTTCTAGAGTTAAAAGTTAAATTAGAAAGAAAAAAATTTTATTTTTGAAAAACTCAGACAAACCTCTTCTCATCTTTTAAATTTAGCTAATTTTTGTGATATAAAACTAAATGCAAATTTAAACAAACAAAAAAAAACATAATTGTTTACTTATTTAAAATATCTTTAGAATTCGTAATTGGCAAATTTGTTTTTATACTCATAACTACATCAGTTAGGATCATTTTTATGGACACTAAATTTTATTCATCAATAATTCATCTCTATAAGACGCCAACAAAGGGGACATTAAAAAAGATGACACAGACTAAAATTAAATTCGTTTGCGAAAAATCATGTACTTTTGATAACAATTTTGAAATCAATAGAGGTAATTTCTAAAAACAACCAAACTCTATCAAACAACATTTTACTGTGGAACAGAGAGTGGTTGCTCCCGAGAGGTTTCATTGTATTTACAAATATTTAGCTTAATCTTAACTGAAAACTTTTATTCACAATGCTTTATCTTTATATGTCAGATGAAAGTTGTCTTGGAAATAAAATATGAACAAATAAGTGTGCAGAATTCAATTAATTTATCACTTATCACAAAAACAGCAAAATGAAAATAAGCCCGTGAAAATAATTCCAGATTCTCAAATTTAAAATTATCAAAAGTGGCTATGCTTAGAAGTTCATTATAGTAGACTAAGTTCATCGAATTTTGTGCACTATCAACAAATGTATTAATTTATTACTTAAGAATACAATTAAGCAATACTTTTATTGATATTGCCAAAAAGAAATAGCATTTTAAAAGCAATAAGACACCTCAATAAGATACTAATAAAATAAATCATTCAGTTTTCATTCATAATTGGTAAATTTCTTACCAATTATGAATGAAATTTACTTCTGAAAATCATATGAAGAGATGGATTATTTTTAAAAAGAGTGTTTAAAGAAAATATCAAAGCATAAATAATTAAAAATACACCAAATATAAAACATTTTTACAAAAGTAAAAATATAAAATGGATGTTATAAATGAAATTGAAGTGTTAAAATAGCTATGAGGAACAGAGACACATCACGCTAAGAGAAATATGAAAAAAAAAAGATTTACTGCAGGATTTAGAATAGAATATAAAAATAAATGTTTAAACATTTACCGCTTATTAAGTTTGCAATCGACAAGTTTGAATACATTATTCCTAAAAATAAAAAAAATTCAAACAATATCACTGAAAATGCTTACATCAATACAAACTTATATGCAACTATTGGAATAGGTATAACAGTTAAAACAATAAAAACTTTACTGTTAAAAGGTACAAGGTAGATAGAATGGAAATGTTAAAAAAAAAAGAGATTGAATTTTTTTTTGGAAATGATATAATGCACGAAAAAACAGAGTTGAATTCTAGAAAAAAAGATGGACAGATTCAAATATTAAAACAATTCAGTTTGTTTTTCATTACTTAAGAATAATCAGGAAACTAGAAGAAAATTGGAAAAAAAAACATGCCACAATGATGAAAGTAAAAACTAGATGTTTCCTTTCTGAGAAGAAATTGTAATTTTAAGAACAGAAGATATTTAAAACAAAAATTCACAAAATATACAAACATATTTTACACCATGCAAAATAATACTAATTACAGTAATAAAACACAGTAGACTCTTTTTAATTGCATCACAAAAATACTAAAATGCTATAATTATTCAGAAATCTGAATGAACAGAAACATGTATTACTACAGGAAAAAAAAAACATTTAAGGAATAAAGTCTAACTATATAAAAGTATTTAACAAGAAATAAAAGTTCTACTTCAATTATACATGGTTTAATGCAGCGAAATTATTTTCTTCCAATCTTTTGTGTTTTCAAATTAAGGGGTTATATGTACCACTAAACTTTAAAAAAGAAAAATTCAAGTTCACAAGATGAAAATTGAGTTATGTAAGCGAAAGCACCAACTGCAAGAGAGAAAAACGTTTTGGAATATTTTTTTAAATTTCTCTTCAATAAATAAATGTTAATTTTTTTTTTAATTTTAAAGGTAAACATGACCTATAAATAAAAAGGTATTTGACCATTTTAAATTTTCAATTATCCATTTTGACATCATAAATTATTACGGCTCAAAATATCTTATGACCACTTAACTTATGATTCCATTTGCGATGGTATTAACATTGAAGTGGTTTTGCATGCTTATGTCCACCCAAGTGCTGTACTGGTGGAAGCTTTTGCTCTTGGTAGGGCCTCCCAAGCAGGACAGGTCAAAGGTAGACACCAGACAAAGAGGGACACCCTGATCCTCCAGGTTAGAAATCAATACAGATGAATGATTTATATAATATATTTCATAATGAAATATCCATGATTCCAAGTTCAGATTAAAAAGAGTCTACTGTTTATATACATCGGGGAAAAGAATTTCTGCATGCATTAGCATTTGAAACAAATAAAAATTAGGTTGTTACATAAGAAACATCCAACTTAAGTTGTAAGTCTCAATATGATTTAAATACTTTAAATTGAAAGGATTGGGGCAATACAGCAATAAGCCACACTTTATCCACATGTGACATTTTTACGTCAAACTTTTCCAGAATAGTTAGTTACTCTGCAGATTAGCACCACCTGATAATCTGAGAAACATTAACCACTTCCCAGTTTTGACCGAACATCGTTCGGGTACTTGAAAAGGGGCCTTCTCTGTTTTGCCTGAGCGCTGCTCGTGCGACTGATTTTTTTTTACTCTACAGCAATGATTTGCCCGAATTTTTTCTTTCTTTAGTTTACAATGTTTCTAACAGATGGCTCTGGTAATCCAGTAGAGGTATGATTGCAAAAGGTTTTGGCGCTTTTCTTTTACGTGGGAAAAGGCGTGAATTTCGTTTTCACTAGCTTAGTAGAAAAGTCAACTTTAAGTAAAAATGCATTTGTTTTTGCTCTAAATAAAAATTAAAGTCATTTCATAAAATCAATAATTGTAATAGTTTTGACTCTTGCTATGAGTTTATATAATCGATTTTAACAGAAATTTGTTTCTCAAAAATATGCTTATTTTTTTACCCAATTTGCCAGAAAAAAGACTATGTTAAGCGGTTAAAGAAGAAAACTTGAAGTGACTAAGCTACTCGTAACAAGCAACAAGTTTCATGTTGGGCACTGTTCTTGGCAAGTGTCCGTCCTCCCGATGCCCATACTTATAACTTTAAGAAACTCTTACACCTTGAGGTGCATATCTATATTAGCCGGCAAGATTTCTTGACCTTGAAAGTGCAATTAAAGAACGACATATAAAAAAAATATTTAATGAACTTTCACTAGTTAACAGAAACAATACAAGCATTTTACTTCCCACTTGGAAATAATGGCATTTTTTTCAGAAAAAAAACTCTCAAACTATTTCAATGTGTGGTTTAACATATTGCCCCACCTCCTTTAGCTGATAAGACAATAATTAGGTGTAATTACTTAAAATGTGCATGTGAGACATTTATGAAATTATGTAGTTCATAAACATTTCAAATTAATGGTCTGTATTTTTGTTTACATTGAGGCATTATTTGGCTAACCAATTATGTTGATCACTAATGTTTAATCAGCTAAGAACTAATATTTTAAATTTTATACTCATAGAAATGACAGTTCCACTTTCAAAAATACATTCTTTTTACACAAATGCTTTATAATTCAAGCTACTATTGATCAATGTAAATACTTAAATCCTACAAAACAGCAACATGCATGAATGAATACCTACCAATTAACAGAAAAACTCAATGGCAACACTTAGACTTTTCGTCAAACATTTCACTTTTCAAATTAGAAGGGAGAAAAAAAAAACTCATCATGCTTTTGAGTTTGAGGAATTTGAAGAAACAGCAAAAAGAAATTAAATCGATAGAAATAGCTCGAAACTTGAAGAGTCATATCGTGTTTACTAAGGTATCAATTCTTTAAGCATAAAACTGTATGAAAGTGCAAGCATATATTGTTCTACAGGAATATTTTATGTGGATTACCCAATTTCTGTCTATATAAGATGCTCAACCCACTTCTTATAAAATTTAAACGTATACTGTTTAACTCTAAATTAGAAATATTAAGAGGATGGACAGTTACTTGAATTTTTGAATACCAATTCTTTTCATTCATTTGCTTTCTCATTATTTTCTTTCTCAACATTTAAATTGGAATTTTTTTTTAAATAATTATTGTTACATTATTTCTGACACTTTGGAATATAATTTGCACAATAAAAAGGTTTTTCTGAGCTATTAAGTAATCAATGCAGTTTGCTTTCAGACGCTTTATTTACTATGCAATAATAATAGACTTGACTAATGACAAAGATGCAAGTCAATGAATAACTTATTTAAATTAACTCTCTAATGCATCAATATTGTTCAAAATAGGAAAAAGATTTAAACAATCATATTTTCAAAATGGAAGATGATACTACTTTTTCCTGCCTTTAGACAGGACTTAGACTAAATTTGCTACAAGATTAATTTTATTTACATAAATTGAAAAAGGAAATATAAATCATAAGACTATATTTTGGATTAAATTTATAGCAATGTAAAAGCCAATTTTTATAGTTTTTTTTCCCTTTAATACTGCGTAGTTAAGATATACTGTTTTGACTTCTTTACAAATGTAAGTTTCTGTTAGAAAGAAAATATTATTAATATTGGAAAATTAGGTATAGGAAAGAGCATAGAATTTATAAGAGGTTCTAAATGTTGACAATTGAGCCTACAATTAATTTTGATAAATTGGAGGTAGAAGTGCTCATACATCAAGTAACTTTTAAGAATTTGGTAAAATTAAAGTTTCTATATCTAAAGAGAGTTATAAGGTACTTTAAGCTATTTGTGATTAGTTGAAAGCTAAAATTAATTCTAAGGAAATAAAAACAAAGTTCTCCAGTTGAATTAACATACAGTACATAGGCAGGGTATTTTTATTTGGTAGAATCTTCAAAATTATAAATACATATTTTTTTCTCTTGCTTTTAAAATTAATTTTAACCAATCAAAAACACAAATAAAATGTATTATAACCCTACATTTTCCAAATAATAATATCTTAAAACTCTGAATGCTATACTTAACACTTTTCTCACATCACTTTAGTTATTACACTATTTGAAAATTTAGTAAACAAGCTAAAAATGAAGTTATATAGTATCGAACCGTTAACAAGAACTGAAATAATTTTTGCATCTTTTTCATTGTTTTCACCTTAAAAAAAAAAAAAAACTAAACACGTTAAAAAAAATAAACATTTACCTTTAGCAAAAACGAAATACGGAAAATATCAAACATGATATATCGAACATAATTTTGAGGCTTAGTGATGAAGTAATATTTAATAGAAATTTCGAAAAATTAGGTAACTAAATCCCTTTCATAACCCTCATCTGGGTAATTTTTAAGTTGCGTCGCATAACTCTCTTTAGATATAAAAACTCTACACTCTGTTGCAAGTTAAGAAAAAACCATTATCTCAGAGAAAGAGAGTGCTTCTATCAAAGTTTAAGTCAAATGGATGCCAAGCTCCCAGCGCAAACACATATCAACAGAGCCAACTCTTGAAACAACCTTGCACAGCCTTCTTTTTGCTTGCTTTCTTCAATCATGTGGAAGGTGGAAAACAAAACTTATTGAATAATCAATTAACAATATGAATAAAAATATCTAAAAATCATAACAAACGTCTTTCAATTTGCATTGAAAATAACTGATGAAAGAATAATAAATATTGTTTCTTGCAGACTATTTTCTTCTACAGTGAAAACTCTTAATCTCGCATTTTATTTGTTACGGGCATGTTTATTTGTTACTGCCATTTCTAGTGGGCCAATCAAATCAAAATGTTCTTGCAATGTCATAAAGTTGTTTCTTTCTCAAGAACGAATATTCTCCTTATTTTTTGAAATATGTCAGCAAGTCTAGGATTCCAATAAGACTTCAAAACTATAACCCTCTTCTTAATAATTCTGTGATATTTATCATAAAAGATACAAGACAAAAATTAAATTTCTGTTTGAAGTGTTTGAATTTTAAAAGCTTTACTGCAATGGTCTTTTCTCAACTTGCAACAATTGTATTAGTTCATTTAAATTCCAATGTCTCTTTTAACCTCCTCGTACCCATTAAGATCATCCTACAGTACTAATATTATTGTCTCAAAAAATCTTATCACAGATCTCAAATTTATTTTAAATATAACATTATGGATGAAAATTAAAAAACTAAAAAGGAAAGGGACATAAATGTAAACAGCTTCATCAAAAATTTTGCAGAATGATTCTAAATTAAATTTCAAAGAAAATTAGTACTTTTTATAAAAAATTTATCTTAAAATCTATCTTTTCTTTAAATACAAAAACAAAATGTATGTTATCAATAACAATGTTCCATTAATAATTTAAATAAAAAAATACAAAAGAAATTACGATTATCAATAATTATTTAATATTTCAGTACGAAAAATTTATTTGTTATGGATTGACTTACTAGTTTCCAAATTTGAACCTTTATCATTCAATCGCTTGATTAGGTGCACTAAATAGATCATTACTAAGAGAATATAAATGTTAGATTATTAAAATAAATATAAAAATTATGCAACATAAATGTCTTATTATTGCCCATAACCAATATTTATAAAAATAAAGGTTTCCAGGACTAAAATAAGATGGAATAAAACTTGCATTGTGCATTAGAGCGTTAATCTTTTCACAAATTATTTTCAATTTCTATAATGAAAATTGCAACAGATAATTTTTATCAAAATACTATTTTTGAGAATAATATTTTTAAATTAAACCAATATCAATATAAAACATAGCAAACTTACATTCAATAAACTATTTTGAATCATATTTGATAAGTTTAACTTCTTAAAAATTGTAAAATTTTGTGAAATCAAAAATTCAAAAAACTTGGTAAAAAGTAATTTGGAGATTTTATAAATTAAAAATTGTGACACCTGACAGTTAAAATATGCTTAACTTTTAATAAAAATTATGTATAAAAACCTTTAACTCTTATTAGTAGCCAAAATTAAAAGATTTTAAATGCATGGTAATTAAAAATTAATATGGTGATTACAAACGGCTATAATTACAGTACACTCTCGATTTTCCGTGCGTGGATTATCCGGTTTGTGGATTATCCGTGCTCATTTCGGAGTCACACAAAAAATATAAAGAGAAACATTTTCAAGATTAAAAAATTTGATTCATGAAGTTATAACACTACCAAATTTTTGGATAGCAATATTCGTAATTGGATTACAGTGTATGGAATATCAGCAGCATTGTCAAAGGTAAAATCGTCTACGTTATCACGATCGTGGAGAAAGATCATAACGCATGATGAACAATCTTCTTTAGATATTCAAGAAGAATATGATAACAGTATTCTCGAACAAGCAAAAGAAATCTAAGGTTTAGAAATTCTCAATGAAGGAAATTTAGAAGATTGATTTTAAAGTGATGCATGTCAGCCTGGTTTCCTGTATTTGACAGATGAAGACATCATTATGTAGTTAAATCAAATAGTGATGATAGTAACTGATGCAGAAGATGTAGTGAATGATGGAAATACAATTTATGCTTCTCTTCAATCTGTGGAAACTTTATTAGATTATATGGGAGGATTTGACTACGGTGACATTACTGCGGTTCGTAAAGTATGCGTCAATATATGGCGCATTACACATTTTTTAAGCATCGAATGTTGAATGGAAAATTACTAGTTTGATTTTATACAGTGATTTATACAGTAACAGAAATTTGTATATTTTTTGTACTGATATTGATTTTTTCTTTAATAAAAAGGAGTTTTCGGATTATCCGTGTTTTTCTATTGTCCGTGCGACCTGTTCCGGTGATTAACCCGGATAATCGGGAGTGCACTGTATTTAATTAAAAAGAATTTATAAATAAATTTACACGGAATGCAGAAGTTCTTCCATTGTTTTGGGCATGGGAAGCACATACCCCATAAATAGAAATCGCAGGTTGTCAAGTCGAGAGATCTCTGTTTATCGATAAATTATTTTTAATTAAATAGTTATAGCTGTTTGAAATCGCTATATACATTTTGAAATACCCTGTATTATGATTAGAATGCTTTAGGTACATTAGGGCCATGCGATTACACATATATTTCAACATAGATAAGCAGAAAAGAGTTTAGGGGACCACTAACATTTGAAAAACCAGAAAATACATATTTGAAAATGCTGCGATAACTTGTACACATGTATATCTTTACTGTGCGTAGTATGTAAAAACAGTTTTGTAAACCTAGTGCGTGTTCACAGAAATATAGAAATTTTTTAAAGAAAATTATATTTTTGTAGCATATTTTTAAGCATAAAAAAAATGTGAAAACTTTCTAGATGTTTGGTAAGTTATGAGTATTTGCTGGTAGTCAGTGTATGCCGGGAAAAACTTTTTCTATAATGTGTCTGTCAACAGCGTTTTATTGCTTATGATAGTTTTTTTTATTTAATTATTATTTTTTTTTAAATTTGAAAAATCAAAATAGTTTGAATATTTATTATTATCTAGCATCATAAATTGAGATAAACAAAATATATTGGGGATTATAGAGTAACAAAAAGTCCAATTATTAAGGGAGTTTTTAAAATATTTTTTTAAAAATAATTTCATAATATTCAAATAAAACTATTCTTATAAATTGCTAAATATCATTCGCCACAAATTTCTAAAAAAATTTCTTATTAAGAAATAACTACTACATTTTTTTAACTGACAATTCTTTTATTTATAATTAAAAATTATTCAGACATTCTTATTAAGTTTCTTTAAATAGTCTAAGATGTATTAAATTTGCAAAATCTGTGAAACTAAATATGTATCGCACATGAAAAAAAAATAGATATGTAAAATTTAGAAACTGATTACTATTTCATATTCCACAAAAATATATTTTTAATTGCTTCCCAAAACAGTCTTGATTCAAAACCCTTACAGGAAACTATAGTTGCATGATCTTAATTTAACTTAAGATATTTCAATTTTATTTATTTTTTAAATGTGTGCCTGAATTGAAGTGCTACGCAAACAACTAAACTTGGAAGAACATGTTTTAGTTTGTTTTAATATCTGAAAATCAACATTCAAGTAAGTAGAAATTAAAATTCAAAGATTGAGCATTCACAGTTCCTGAAAGAGGCTATGAAAATAAATAATATAACAATGCATCCACATTTTCTCAAAGAGTAAAGAATTTTTAATGAAATACAAAAATTATACATTTATATAATTTATGATTAAAATTATATGATTACATTTTTTAACATAGTATAGAATTTTTAAAGAGTTAAGGAATCAAAAAGGCTCAATAAAAATATCGTGAAATCAGTATTTGTTAAATATGAAACTTCAGAACTATACAAAGTAACAGTGCTTTAATATTTCTTTGTCCACATCCACTACAATTGAAAACAATTTTTTAAAACATTTTCAGTAAAGAATACATTGATAACAAAATTTTAGTTCCCATTATATTTGAGTTCCTACTAATGCTATGGTTCATACTATTTGTTATACATAAAACTTCAGAACTATACAAAGTAACACAGTATTTTAAATTGCTTTGTTCACACACTACAATTGAAAACAACTCTTTAAATATTTCCAGTAAAGAATACATTGATTACAAAACTTTTAAATTGCAAAATTTTAGTTCCAACTAAATTTGAGTTCCTTAAATGCATTCTATTTTTTTATGCCTAAGGGATTTCTTCACTGATTGCTTATTTAATAAAATACAACGAAGCATTCTTATTAATTATTTTTAAAAATAAACTTATGTTTTATTTTTAAAAACATAGAAAGTAAATTAATATAAAAATTTATAAAGGGCTTAAAGTCAGTGAAATGGAAGTTATATACCTATATTTTCTTTCTTCAAAATATATAATTATTTTTTTTTGAATGACAAAAAAAAATTATTTATGGAATTATAAATGTTGCTTGGCTTTCTGCATTTCATTGACACCTATACACTGAAATCGAAAGTCACAACTCTAAAACTTAAAATTTTTATTTCTTAATAATTTAGTAACCACATTCTTTTATGAAATTTAGAAATTATATAAAAATACTGTAAAATATAAATAATTTAGTATTTACGTAAGTTTAAAAAGCATATTAGATTAATTTGAGAGCAAAAGGTTAATATTATATTGAACTAAGTCCCACAGTGAACTGATCGTTAAGACAGATCCCAGCACTCAACCATCACTGGCTGCAGTCAGTGTGCAGGTGGGTGATCACATGGCTCAGTCTGCGTAGGGACCGAGAGTGTGTGGTACAGGTCCTCATTAAACTGTTCTACCGTAAAGTGCTCAACTTTGTGTGCAGGTCCTCGGGCTACTGAAGCGGGGATGCCATCCCTTTTGCAGAGAATCAAAATTGTGATGGCATGTCTTCGGATTATTCTCAGGGATGTTTCCCAGACTGCCGCCATTAGCCCATCGAGCAGCTCTAGTGCGACGTAAATTAACAACTACCAGGGGTCTGTTCAGGCCAAATTTACTACCGTTTAGCAGTACCTTCACAAAATACTTTATCCTTAAATTTTATTTTTGTATACCATAAGAAACGATAAATCCATATTTTTACCACATTTTGTGTTGATTTTTTTAATAAAATTTTAATTTTCACAAATTATGTCTAAATTTTCACAAAATAGATACCTCTCAGATAAACCTAGACAGACCCCTGACTACGACTACTATAATGAACTAAATTATGAAACTATTCACATTTTGGGACTTAGTACAGTATAATTAATTTAAAAAAAAATAAATATGATAAAAATACATCTAACCCATTAATAACAGTTATTGATATTGAAAGAAATGACACTTTTACAATTAGGGTGACCTGGGGTAATTCCTGATCAAAAAATGCAAACATCTATTTTGTGAGAAAACTAATGANGGGTAGGTGGGGGAGAAAAATCCATTCCCTCCTTATTTGTGTAGAGAAAATATGTGTAAAGAGATCATTCAAGTTGAGGGCGGGGAAGTTATCAATCAAGCGTTAGGGCGCGGCATGCTGATGGAGTTATCTTTATTTTTTCTTGTGGGACTGAAAGAATCACGTTAGTGGTTGTCAAAACAACGTTAAGGAAGGGCATATTAATTTCGCCTGGCTTAAGAGGGGGAGGATTGTTATCACTTGACAAGTTGAAAAGAAATCTTTTAAAGAAAATACACAGCTATCCTTTACTAAATGAGGTGAATAAAAGAATTGCATTGGAATTCTAAAACGGCCGAAATATGTCTGTTCTTTATTCATTAATAATGTTTAAATATTACTATGCTTTATTTAATCGTTTAAAAAATAATCTGGCGCAATATTACACCTCGAGACATAATTGACAACACTAACTTAGAAAAAATACAAAAAACCATCGTACTTATTGAAAACGACAATCGACGTCACGATTATCGACACGCCAAACTGTTATTTCTTCTTTTTTTTTTAAAACTTTAATACATAATTTGTCAATTTATCGTGGTCGTCGGGAAAATCAACTAACCATTAGCATCATAGAAAATTTATTATTTATCAAAATTACGCCAAATACGCAGTTATAAAATGCATTAAAGAAGAGGGAATTACTGACTCAACCATCTAAGGAAAAAAAACTTCTGATTTTTAAAATAAGCAAAGTATAAGTCCGTAACACATCACGTAAATAAATTGCAACTAATCATTTAAAAAGCTTTAAAATGACAACAAAAAAAATTAAATTAATGTTACAAGAAACCAGAAAAAAAATTGCTTTTCTCAACGATTTAAATCAAACAAAATATTAAAAAAATGCTTACGTAAAATAAAGATCAATTATTTACCTTACATAGAAATCAAAAACTCCTAATAAAAAATGCGTAGGCACTATAAATATTTTATTTTTTAAACATATCCTTTAAAGAAAGCTGTTTCATTTTCGGTTTCTTATTGAGCAATTTTTCCTTAATCCTATGAAGGGACATGATTTCTTGTTCAGAAATATAGTCTCTTTGTTCCAGTCCTTTAATGGCAATATCTAAATGATTAACTAAATCGTCAGTTGAAATCCTCTCTTCTGCTATTTCTTCTTCACTATCCTGTTTGTTTAAAGCTATGTTTTTGATCTCCTCGTCGGTTAATTGGGACATAGTTGGGGCATCATCGTCGCAGTTTAGTGTTTCTACAACATCTTCTTCATCTAACTTTTCCCTCTCACAATGACTTTTGATGTAGTGCAACAACTCTCTCACACTTTCTTTCTCTTTGTTTGGACGAAAACCCTCAAAGAGGGGCTCATCCTCATCATTACCAAAAAAAAAAATAGTTGCTGGCCAAATGTTATTCCAAGCATTCTTAAGGGTCTTTTGATCAACTTCATCTCACGCTTTTGCTATATTCCATATGGCAGTCTTTATGGAATAAGACTTAACGAAGTCTTGGCCATCATTTAAAGAGGTCAGCATTGACATCAAGAATTGCGTTTTATATTTGCACTTGAAGGATCTCAAGATACCGTTACCCATCGGCTGCAAAATTGAAGTGCAGTTGGGTGGCAAGAACACAACAGAAACATTTGCCCTTTCCATCAATAACGGTATTTTGTGGGCAGAGCAATTATCCAGTATTAAAAGTGGCTTTTTTTCTTCCAAGTCAATCGACTGAAAATGCTTTCTGACTTGCGGCACAAAATCGTTGTCCAACCATTCTTCCATGAGTTGCTGGGTCATCCAGGTTTTTCGGTTAGATCAATAATTTACGGGTAACACTTTAACACCCTTTAGGGCGCGAGGGCGAGCACTTTTACCAATTGTAAACAATTTGCATTTGTGNTTACCCTTTTCTACAGTAAAAAGGTTCCAGGAAATGCCTCATCTACTAGCCAGCTGCATACGAAAGAAGAAGGGGGGAGGGGACTCAGTTGTGCTCTATTGAAAACAAATTACCCTCTTTCCCTGCATTCCAGAAGAGGAGCGTCACTAATGGTCACTCCACGGACTTGGTGGTCTTTTCTGTTTTTTTTTTGAGAGGGGAAGATCAAGAGATGTTTGTTTATTTTGATTGTTAAAAAGTGTCCAGGAAATCGATCCTTCCGGGAAAGGGACGTCCGGATATGGGATGTTACACTATATTCACATTTTGGGACTTAGTACAGTATAATTCATTAAAAAAAAAAATATGATAAAAATACATCTAACCCATTAATAACAGTTATTAATATTGAAAGAAATGACACTTTTACAATTATATATTTAATATATTGCATATTTTAAAATATTTCTTACCACTTTTAAAAACAAATTTAGGAAGACTATTTTAATTGAAGAATCAATTTAGCTGCTTAAAAAGAAATTCTGTTATCTATTATATCATAACACAAGTAAAAATAAATGTAAATAACTAGAGTTCATTAAGTAACTCTTTGCGATAATATGTTGGACACAGTATGACATTATAAATTTGTCATTGCAATCCTATGTCAGGTTTAGCCTGACATAGGATCGCAATCTGTTATTAACTTTTTATGAGAAATTAGTTTTTAACAATTTATTTCTGTTCCAGTAAAAGTGCATTATTTTCTTTTCAAAAATAATAGGTCCAGGCAAGTAAATAAATTTTTTTTTTTAAGAAATGGATCTCAGATAATTACAAAACGCTCCACTTTAACAATTTTCAAATGTTTAAAAATTACATTTTAAGAAATTGCATTATCTCAATTTCTCTAAATAAAAATTTTATTCAATAAATAAATAAAGCATTTATGTTAGCTTAATATTTATACAGTTAAATTTGCTAAATATTAGAAGCTTGCTTTAAACAAAGTAAGTTTTATAATTATTTCCTATAAATTATTAAACCGAAGAAAAAAAAATTTTTTTTTTGCCTATTGCGTCAAAAAATAAATTTGTAGCACCAATTGGTACCATATTTTCTTCAAAAGTGTTTCATTAAACTTGAAAGGAAAATGACTGAGAGTTTAAAATTTCTAAAAACTTTTTTTTTTAAAAAATAGAACGCTAAAGCTTTTTTATTTTTATATTTCAAAATAAATCACGTAAAGTATATACAAAAAAAAATATATGTATCATATTTTTGCAATGCATCTAGGCTAGTTTCATCTAAACACTCAATACGTGAAACGACAAAAAAAATAAATAAATTAAAATTTCAAAAATGTCTTGTCAAACTCGTACTTTTGCTTTTAAATTTAGAAAAAAAGTAATCTTCAATCGTTGCAATAAATATAATAATAAAAACCAATATCTATTAATAAATATCGATTGCAGTTTTATTATTAATCTTCGTGTGACAATAAGATGTGTGTATGTGTTACCTTTCAGAGCATTGTGTATCCTATGATTTTGCCAAGAATCTTCAATCAGAAGCATATGCAATAATAGATCTAAATGGGGTCTAAGCTCGTATGTATATGAATAAGAAACCTGCCACAGCAATTCATTCAGCACCATAGAAGAAAAGTGAGGATTCTCCCACGAACAAAACTAAAAGAAAAATCCATGACACATTTTAGTTATACAGGACAAAAACTTTTTAAGAACTTTCTACTCAGCTATAAAAGGAAACTTAAATATTTTTTTTCACTTTTCAAAAATATTTAAAAAAAAAAGTTTTTATAATAAAAAAACACAAAGTTTAATAAAACTTTTAATTAATTTTGGTGATGATTTAAACACTATAATTTGATAAAGTATCAATACGTAACAATGATTATTAAACTTGTAAATAAAATACCACTTTTTAGCACTAAATGGGCATATTACGTTTTCAAAAATAATGACTCATATGCGAATAACTTATTAATAATTTTAAAAAGTAACAGATTACGGAGATATAAACAAAACCTTTAACTTTTTTCTGCCAGTTCAGTTAATTTTAAAAATTATTTTTAAAAAAATTATTATTTATTATAATAATCGCATAGTGCTTTTAGAAGTCCAGGTTATATATAGTTAATGGATTTTTGTAAAGTTTCAGACATTAAATTTCATGTCTTACTTAAAGACATCTAAAACTCTATCCCCATTTACGAAAATCAGAGTTGAAGGGAAGGATTATATTTAATAAATATTTAAAAAAGAATGAAAGAGTTAAAATTTATATACCTTTAGAAGTCTAAATGTATCTTCTGAAGTATTTGCATCTTCTATGATTTTTTTCAGGTAGCTAAAAGGGAAATCAAGTGCATATATTTATTACAAATTTCATAATTACAATGTTAAAAAAACATTAAGAATATTTAAAATATTTCTACAACTATAACAAAACTAATTTCTTCACCTTTTTTATTAACTAGTTTATATTTTTTACTTTTATATTAACTTCTTACAGGGTGCATAACCAAATCTCTCAACAAAAAATAAGCATCTTTTATGTACTTTTTTAATAACTCAAAAATTTTTTTTGAGCACAGTATGCATTAACAAAGACTTTACATGATCATGATAAAATAACTAGTTTCTGAAAAAGATCATATTAGCGTTTCTGGATTATATTAGCCATAATAAAAATATAAAGAGATTTTTTAGTTCAATATCAGATGGTGGAAAATGAAGCCTGAAATTGAGAATATCTTGCAAAATGCAGTAGAGTTGCACATGAGAGTGCAATAATCTCTCCGAACCCAGCTCAGTAGACGCACATGCGGACTTGCAAATTATTTCATTGAACAAAAAAAATGATTGGTGCTTGTGTATGCTACGGACCAACGGTATTCCGAAATTGATTGTGGATGAATGAATCGTGAAAAGGTTGAACAGAACAATGTGAAAAGCACACGTTAGAATAATACGTGGGGAAGAGATAAAGAAAAAAAATCTAATTTTCGAAAAATAAAACTTAAGCACTTTTTAAAAACACTCAATGAAAAAAGTACCTTTAAGGGCTTTTGAAAAACGAAAAATGAAAATAAGCAACTTAAAGCACTTTTTAAAAATGCTATGCACCATGTCATATATGGTTTAAAGGAATATTCACAGAAATTATTCAACACCATAAAAGTTTTGAAATTTACCATGTATTGTTATAAAGTATTTCAGCCACTTCTGGTTGTATAGGCATTATATAATCTTGATGAACATTATCACCTACAAAAGGATTAGGCAATGGTGCTCCACCCTATAAAGATAAGTGATATTCAAATATATCATTCACGCATAACAATAGTGTAAAATGTACAAAAAAACAACAACAAATGATTTTATGATCCCCATGACAGAATTGCGACTAAATTGATGCAGAGCGATATTAAGTTTTCGTAGAAAGATTTTTCCTTTGGGAAGGGAAACATTTTGGTTTTCCTTTCTACAATATTTTTTGAAAAATGTCTTTTTGCAGATTTTTTTCTCCTAAGATGTCTTTTTTGCGCATCAAAGAGGAAAGAAAAAATCTTAATTTTTCTATTCTCCTTCGGGATTTTAAAAAAGTCCATAATGATTGGCTTCAGCTAGATATTCAAATTAATAATATAAAATAAGAAATCGCGAAAGTTTAAAAGATAGTTTGCTCTAGAAACGATGTTCTTTAATTGTTCTTTTCTTTAAAGAACATCATGCTTTACATGCACTTATTTAAGTCTCTTTTATAAATAGTTCTATTCGTTTGATTTCGCCATCAATTTTTATTTTGCTGTTACTACATAGATTTTACGATTTTTTAATTTACGTACGAATTTCAATTTATTATGGTTTAATTTACTTATGAATTTTAATTTTTTTAATGATTTCAATAATAAACTAACATAATAAAAAAAAAACTAAAAAAAATTAACCAAAATGAGACATAAAATATTACGACAAAAAGAAACAGTTCAAAGCTATTAAAGTAGAAGATTAAAAATCTCTCAACTCAGACAATTGTTTTTTCAATCAATAAGCAAGAACTAAAGCTGTGACATAAGATTATGGAAAACAACAAAACATAACTTGGATGGTTTTGTTTTTCACCTCTTTAAAGAAAAATTTAATTTAACGACTTCGGCCATGATAAGCCACATTTAAAATTGTTCAGGAAAGTGTTTATGGTGAAAAACACAATTTAGGCAACCAGATGTTTCCGGGTATTGTTCTGTTACCTTGAAGAAATTTGCTAAATTTGTAAAATATCTATATTCTGCCAAAAAAAAAAAAAAAAAAAAAAGAAAAAGAAAAAAAAAAAAAAAAAAAAAAAAAGGAATAGCTTTTATAACCGTCGCTAAATAGCAGGCCCGATTTTTGTGTTTACGACTACCAATGTTCAACTCCGTATACTTGCAATTTTGAACCCAATCCAGAAGACAAGGGAACTCCTGGATCAAGTATTTAGAGAAATACTGCCGTTGTGGAACAGTTTCTGTTGGAACTAGCCAGCATTTGCATTACATGGAAGAAAACCACGAAAACCTCCCATGGTTAGCCTGTCGGCAAGAGGAGTTCCTCAATATTAATAATATTAAGGTAAATCGATTAAAGCTTGGAAAAAAAAAACAGTTGGATATTGTCACAAGCCCTACAATAATACTTTCTGTGAATGAGCCACCGGAATCAGTTGACTTTAACGCAAATTGGAAGAACAAATGAAGAATTTCAAATATTATATAGTATTGTAAATACATTGCAAAAATAAGTTTGCTTAAAACAGCAAGATTGTTTATTCTTATTAAATAAAGTAATTGTTTTACATCTTTAAAATTGTGGGGAGAACTATGTATTAAAATGGAAGTCTATAGTATTGTTACTTTCACTAAATGTGATATGTGGTATCTTAACTTAATGCACATTTTCATGAAATACAATGATCATCAATTAGATAGTAGGAACTGTAAATAAAAAAAACATTTAAAAAAAATAAAAGTTTGACTTACATGGGAAGATTGTGTTTTGCAACTAACATCACAGCTTCTTATCAGTAGACTGACCACTTGATATAACTTTCCTAATTCAGCATATTGATATTTTATAGGAGGACCCGGACCTTCGTCTAAAGCAACTTTCATAAATGTAGCAGGAACATTTAATTTAAGAAGCATGGTTCGCTAAAATATTGAAATAAATTAGGGTGCTTCTTTTTTATTTTGAACCAGAAATCACAAAATCAAAAAATCACAACTAAAAGGTTACCTCTGCAACTCCAAGGGAAGCAAACATTGAAAAGAGGCTAAAATATTGAGTGAGGGACCTTCCGTGTTCGGAAACTTCTTTTTTGAGCAAATTTAAAACAGCTACTATTAAGTGATCAGCAAGAGTTGCACTAGCATCAACTGCATAGGCTGTAATGATAAAGAACATATAATTTTTCTCCCAGGCAAACTGCATTGCAGAACTTAATATGTGATACATACATTGATTAAATATAATATAAATTAATTCAACTAACAATTTTCTTATTTGTTAATTTGCACCATTTAATATTGTAGCCTACAATAAAGAGGTAAATACTTTAATAATAATCTGGCAACAATAATTCTTTTAGCTTTTCCACACTTCATTTTGATACATATATTTTTATTTGATTTAAGTTGTATTTAATCAAGCTAGTACATTTAATACAATCTAGTTTACATTTAAAAAAATATAAGAAAATGGCTGTTTAAACTTTTTGGTGCAATATCATTTGCTTTAATCTTTTGAAAAACCTTATTAGTAATTTTATTTACAACTGCATGTTATGTAGAGAAATAATTTACTTACAACATTATACAAAAGAAAACTTGTGATTAACAATAACATTTCTTTTCAAATTATATTTAAGATCCTAAATTATTACAAAATGTTGCCTGCCCCCAACTTCAATTAAAGACCCTGCAAAATTCGGCTTTTCGGGTTTTTTTTTCTTGAATGTATGCAAATTTTCATTAAATTCCATGCAAGTTCTGAAAAAATTTTCATGTGGAGGATTATTTTTCCATTGATAAGAAAATAAAAATTGGTTCAAAGTGGGGGGAAGAAGCAGGTCTTACTTCGGCCTACTAGGTTTAACCTGGATCAACGTAAATAAAAGAATTAAAAATAAACATGTAGCATAATATAATAATTGCAGTGTAATGCATTTTATAACACATAAATAGTATTTTTAGTGTATTTCAAGTAAAACTTACGAAGATTGGCTAAAGCAGGAGGAGTGTAGGGGCCATCTTGCAATGCGAAATGAGCTATAAATACAAGAATACGCATGAACGCAAGGCGGACCTGGAAAAGAGTAAAATGGATATAAGCAACTCATTTTTGTAGCACAAATATAGTAAAAAAAGATATTTGTAAATCATACTGGTGAATATGGTAAATAAAAAATTTTAACATGGAAAAAAACTTTAGTTTTTAAAAGAATTCTTTTGCTGAAAAAATTAATATATTAACATAATATTAACAGTTCTAACACAAATATTTTTGCTAACTAAAATAATTTTTAAGTTGCTAAATATTTCTAATCACAGATTTTATTAATTTTACAAGATATTTCTTTATAAGTTTAAAATTTCATAATTTAAAAGAAAAAAAATCCTAAAAAGGACAGAATAGTAAAGAATAAATACTCTTGTAAATATTTGAGAACTTATGGTAATGTGGGAAAAGACGTTTTCAACTATGTCAAAGTCGTTTAAAGAAAATTTTTAACTATGCCGTTTTCAACTATATCTTTTTAAGACAATATAAAATTATATAAAACTAAGTTTTTAATGAAAACACTTAAGAGAAAAGATAATACAGCAAAACCTCTTTGGAGCGACCGATCTCTGTTCCACAGCAAAAGTGTCTTTGATGGAGGTTTAGGGATTACCTTCATTAACTTCAACATATAATTGAAAGTGCATGATTTTTTGAAAATGATTTCACTTTTAGTTAGTGTCATTTCCTTGGTGCAGAAATGCCACTTGTGATGGAGTCATGAAAACCAGATTGATGATTAAAATTCAGCGTCAATAAACATTATCCCTACTGATATAATACAAGGAAAAACAAACTAGATTTTTTTCAAAAATAACTCTTTTTTTAAAATTCAGCTTTCAACTCTAAAAATAAATTATTGATAGCTTCGTCTTTAGTACACTGTGATTGCAACATGAGGTTGCAGATCCCTTTCAAAGATCGTCAAAAAGAGCTCTCTAAAATAGAACCTTACACAAAAATTTGAATACATTTTAATCTACTTATTTGTTTTGTTAATATGTTTCATTTTGATATTTTTCGTGTTGCCTTCTTTGACCTTCTCCCTATTTGGTACCCGGTCGCTGGGAGAGGTTTTGATGATCTCTCCTCAAGGTTTTCTTCAACACAAAGTCTATGGTGAAAAAAATGCGCCCTTCCCAAAAGTGGTCGCAAATAGAGGAGGTCGCTTCTTAGAGATGGTCTTTCCCAAAAGTTTCACTATATATGATTTAATTTAATTTTCAATAATTGATATTCATTAATTCAGATGATACTGCGTGAAAAAAACGAAACCGTCCTTCAGAAGATTACACCTACTTCACACAAGCATTTAGAAGGGAAAGACATATTCGTCTACTGCTTCTTTGTCAGCATAACATCCCTTTGCAGGCCTTGGCTGCCTCAACAGCAGACAAAAACCAGCGCCTCCTATCCATGGCAACTCCCTTTCAATTTTTCATCTTTAGGGTTTTCAGGTCATTTTCTATGTTGTTGAGCCATCTAGTAGGGGGTCTGCCTTTGGGACGCGACCCCTCGGAGTTATTAAAGGTGACGATTTTCATGGCGCTGTTGTGCCAAAGATGGCTCTGAGGATCTTTCTTTTGAAGGTGTCCAGTGTCAGCTGTATATCTGAATTTAGGGTCCAATTTTCACTTTCATAAAGCAGCACAGGAAGTATGAGTGTTTTATAGAGTTTTAACTTTGTTTTTTGGCTGAGAAAATTCGATCTTAGTTGTCTCCTCAGTACAAAGAAACACTTATACATCTGCTGTTTTGTGCAACAATGTTCAGAATAAGAAATCCCCAAAAGGGCAGGGACACAAAGCTGAAAATTTTTTTGAAAGCTGCAGCTCTGCTAGGTCTTCAAAATTTTTATTATATATTCATACGTGCTTCTAAGATTCATATTTTAAATTTCAAATTTCTATTATAAGAAGAAACATTAAAAAATAATAACAATCATGAGCTAGCACAGAAATTAAAAATATTTAATTAACTGTTGAGTTAGTAGTTTAATCTTAAGAAAAGAACTTAATCTAATAAATTCTCCTTCATTCTTTCATATTTAACCTTAAATCATTGTAAATGATAAGAATTGTCTTTGCATAGCAATTTTATTATTGAGCAATGTCATTACAATGAAGTAGGCCTCTTGAATGTCTGTATGATAGGATAGTGAAATTGCTGAAGCATGGAAAAATTTAGATCTCCAGCTCCAGAAAAAACACAGCTCTTAAGTGCTCTGGCTCCCGGTAGAAGGGAAAATAATTATTTAACAATTATATGCTTACGAGAGACATTTTAAAAATAGCTATTCATTCTTTTTCATGTTCGTTCAACAGATGTCAGGAATGCTGCTTCGTAAGTAAATTTCTTAGTTTACTTTTGTTTTTTTCTGCCTTGTCCCTATAAATTACTACACAAATGTTTTTTGAACAGTAACTTTGCTTGCTTAGAATTTGACCTTCACCTACAAACTAGAATGTATAATGATAATTTATAACAGATATACAGCAATTTTTAAACTAAAAAATTAAAATATACAAATAAAATACAATAGATTAAGACAAACAATATAAACAGAGTTATTGTTTTTTTGAAGAAAGAATTCTAAACCAAACTGTAGGAAATATATTCAGATTTATTTTAAGAGTTAGTATACATAAATCAGAGTAAAGTATTTGGATTAAAATCAACTTACAAAAAGAGATAAGTAATGTGATTACTTAACTACTAACTTACAGAGTTTAGATTAGCGTAAAACAATATGAAACAATGGATTTATTTATATATTTCAAGCTTTGACCAAAAATAGATTTCTCAATTTTTACATTGCAAAACTTGCAATTTCGTAATACAAATCTTATGAAAACCCAATAGGAAAGTTCAACAAAGACATAAAGATCTGAAAAAAGAAGAAAATTTAACGAATTAGAAGTCGCACATGATGTTAGTAGTAGGCAGAGAAAAGAAAAAGTATTTTTCTCAGAAAAATATAGCAAAAGCTATCAAAAACAGATTCTGTTATGAATAAAAGGTAGCAGGCCAATTTTGATAGTTTAAATATCTTTGTAGTTCTGTATTTAAAAAAATAAATAAATTGAATACATACGGAAAATCGGCAGCAGTTGGCACCTCTGCAAATATGAAACACATTTTGGCACTATCATGGAAATAAGAGATATTGGAATAGCCATTACTACATAATCTAACAATTAATTGACAATTTTATTAGAACCTTGTCCTTATTAAAAGGTCAAGTTCAGTGCAGTTTAGTCTTTTTTTTAAAAAAAAATATTAGTTTTTAAATCAAGCTTACTAATAATCAAACAGATAAAAAAAAAGTATTTGGATAATTATCATATATTCTTACAACATTTTACTTTTAACTGTTCAAAGAAAGTTTGAGACACAAGAATCTTGAAATATTAGATTTTGAAAAACAAATTTCAGTAAGAGTCCTTAATTTTCTTACTTAGCAGATCACTGCAAGCAGTATAAATATTAACAACGATTAATTAAAGCAAAAATATTTTTTTTAACCTATAGAACATAAGCTGAAACTTTCAAAATTGTTAGCAATGAGAAAAATGCTTTAATAAAAGCCAAAACCGTATTGCGCTAACATGACACAAAATGTACATTTTTTTTAGATATAAGAGTGATTTTTGGTCGTTAATATATATCTATTGATCTGAACTTAAAGTCTGGAAGCTCCAAGATATATATTTATAACTTTCAAAATAAGTAAGATAATTTAGTTCAAAAACTGTTACAAATATGTAAACTATTAAATGAACTTGTTGGTTCTTATGTCACAAATTTTGTCTCGAAATATGCCTGCTATCAATATATATATACATTTTTCTAAATTGAAAATCTGAAAATGAAGTTAAACAAGAGAAGAAAACCTTTTTAACAACAAAACAAGTTTCAGTTTCGAAAGTTACAGAAGTTTAGTTCGACAAGATTCTTTAACAAGCAAATTTAACAAAAAGGTGTCTCTAACTTCCTTAATATTTCTTTTAAATCAAATTAATTCAGTTATCAAACAAATAATCTTACTTCTGAACCGGGACATTCTAAAAGATATTCACAGAAGATATGGGGATTGGTAAATAAAACATTGTTGGCAAACCAGCGCCGAACAGAACAATAATTTCTAAGATGTATACAGAGAGCATCATACCACTCAGGAGCCGGCCCCCTATAGAAAAAATAGAAACATATTACCTATAACAGGAGATCATAAAGTTCATTATCTTTCTATTATTCTCAGCATACTTAACATAGGGAGATTAATCTTAAAATGTAAAAGAAGCTAATGAATAAAAAGAATTCTAGAAAGCTCTTTTTAAATTTTTNAGTAGGCCTGGGCAATATACCGTAATACCGTCATTTACCGGTATTTCTTTGATACCGCGGTAATGATATTCGGAAGTATATTCTTCGGCAATACCGAGTTATTGAACTTCGGTATGCCTGCACCTCTCGGTACTCACCGCTAGCCAATATCTTCGGCCGACCGGCGGCGAGGAAGTGGCGGTATGGTATGGTATCTAGGAGGTATTGGTATGGCACGTGATTGATTTAGGGGTGAAGAACTCAAAGGCTTGCGCGTAATATTTACGGTACCTCCTCTCGGCAGCTAGAAATTTCTCCTACAATATATTGTGGTATCATTTGACTTTAAAGCGCATGCGTCATATCCGTGGTATTGGCGATATCGGATTTCAAACACCCGCGCGTTATATCAACCCTCCATGGTATACTTAGTTACTGATTTTGGTTTCATTTTGAGAATAGCGTGCTTCTGATTTTAAAAATATCCGAGATTGTCGGATCTCCTTGTGATGTTTATAATTGTGTTGATATTTATAATTGTTGATGTTTATAATTGTGTTGATGTTTATAACTGTTTTGATGTTTATAATTGTGTTGATGTTTATATTAGTAATTGATGTTTATATTAATAAAATTTTTCTGTTTTAAAATAATGATGCTTTATAATTAGTTGATTCCATGGGATAATTATGCTGCGAGCTAATATAGGATAAGTACCCCATTTTTTTTAAATGATGCTCTTTAAACACATTAATTTTTAATTGCAAAATAGTCTTAGCATTTATAATATACATAACAATTTAATTACCGCGGTATATCATAATATCGTGATATGAAGCTCACAATATACCACAATATCGAAATTCTGACATTGCCCAGCCCTAGTAGGCTCTAGTAATAAAAGTAGCACACAAGAAATAAAAAGTGCTTCTGTATAAAACTTATTCTTAGTTTTCTTCATTAATGTCTCTTTTCTTTTATCCTTTTCGTCTTTATTACATTATATATATATATACACAGTCCCTGGCCAAATTATAAAACGCACTATAAGATTCTGAGTAAAATCTTAATTATCAGGTAATATTATACAGCTTTATTGTTTTTACCCCACTGAAACCTGTTTGCACTTGTTAACGTTCGTGTACCAATTGGTTAAATAAGACGATATATTATATAAATAAATACTATTTATTATATCAGGTGTTGAATTAGTAAATTATAATAATTAGACTAAATTATTAGACGCACTGTAGTGTTTTAATAATTGCATGTTTTTGCACGAGTTTATATGCAATACCTTTATATTTTAATATACACGTAAAGGATTTTCATTCAGAAGATTTTTTATATACTTCCTATTTGTATTTATTTTTAACATATTGCATTACAATCTTAACCAACAGATACACGAACAAAAACAAATACATATCAGTTTCAGCCGTGTAAAAACAATATTGCTGTATAGTATCACCTGATAATTAAGATTTTACATAGAATCTTATGTTGAGTCTAATAATTTGCGCAAAGACTGTGTATATATATTTATATACAGAGGTCGGAAAAACTACTTTATTTTTGTAGTTTACTACATCTATTTTTTTAAAAACGTAGTGACTACATATTACTTTAGAATTGTAGTAACTACTTCACTAGTTGAAAGAGACGAATTTTGCTGGAGAGCTTAATTTACACCTTTGTTCAAAATAGTTTTAAGTTGGAATTGGCTTACATTAAATATACGGGAATAGTTAAGAAATATCTATTCATGTTTACATGCACCAGATTGTGATTCCAAAACATTTTTTTCACATTTGTTAATTTAACCTTCAACTTTTTATGCCTGTTTTGACAGCAAATATTTAACTTAAGAAATGCAAAATTATTAAATACTTGCTTTTTTTTAAAATTCTTTAATGCTCTTTTATTTCTTCTGAGAATTTAAGTACATCGAAAATATGTTTCTTTAAATAACATCCATGTTTCACGAGTGTTAGGTTTTATTGAATAAGCTTTTGTGATATCCTACTGTATTATTTAGACATTCAACAGGATTTTAAATTAATCAATATTAAATAGATGAGTTTATTACAGAAAAAATAAACATCTAAAATTTTTCATTAAAATATTTGGTTATAAACTACACATGACATTATATAAATGAAAAACTTTTGATACATTACCTTAGTGTCTTTTTGGCATGAAACCCAGTAGTGAAGAGGAATTTGGAAGCTAACTGAATGCTAATTAGTGCTAATTCTTCACCATCAGCACTCTAAAACATAACAAAAAGAGAGAAAATTAGTTTTTATACACTGCAGTTTTGTCACTATAGTTTCTAGTTTAAGTTTGATAAAAAAAAATACTTTCAGTACTATTAAAATTTTGTGAAGAACAATTCAAATTTATTTCTAAATAACAAAGGAAAAAAAAATCCTAAAACTTCTATTACATAGTAATATGGAAATTGAGTTAAATTAATGTAAAGCATGTTACTAATAACAATATAAAGAAATTGCAACTATATATAAAATTAAAAAGCCATTTCCTTTTATCATTAAAACTTTTTGATGTATTATTTTATAAAATTTAAAAACTAAATGAGATAAATAATAACTTACCAACTTTTCATGTGGTCCACTAACGTAAGGACCATTGCACATAATAAGTTTCTTCATGAATTGAAAATATTCTAAGCTAAATTGGTTTCTATTATGCATAAACTTTATATTTTGTCGTCGGACACTTCTTTCTATTGCAACAGGCATTTTGACTATACATTGTTTATTGTCAGCTAGAAAAGAAAAAAAATGTTAAAATATTAGTAGTTTTAAAGACTCTGGCATTAATATTATGTACATAAAGTTCGCACAGATAAATAAAAATTAATATATCTCAAACCAGTGACATAGTTTTAATGTATGTTTGGAGGGGGTTTATCTCCTTGAGGTATTATATAGATTTGTATGTATGTATATATATATATACAGAGAGAGTGAGAGAAACATAATATAAGTAGAAAAATATTAAAAAAATTAACGGAGAACGGTTAACGGTTCTCCTGGACGTATTCCTTTATGACAGCGATCGAGACGTTTCAAAATAACGATTAATTATCAGAAACAAGAAAAATTATATATATATATAGAGAGAGAGAGAAACAACGTAACATAATTAGAAAAATTATAAAAAAATTTGGGAAAATGTAAAGGTCCGCTTTAGGATGGATTGTTTTACAACAGTGATATAGATATATAAATTAATAATGAAATTTTTTTTTAAAAATTACATCCTTCTTATCGTACAATAGCTCAGTAATCAAGTAATGTATAATTTCGGAGGGGGTTCCAAATCCTCTCCAAAATGACGCCACTGTTTCAAACAAGAATGGCATGTTTCTTTCACAGTTGAAAAAAACACTCCAGTACAAATAGGTTTCTTCCAATCCAAGAGGAAATTTTTTTAAAAACATATCAAATATTAAAACAAGTTTTTAATCAATTAATGGTTGTAAACTAGTTTAATTCATAATATTTATTTTCAAATTATTTAACATTTTTAAATAAGTGGAATCTATAAAGCAACAATTAAAAGGGAGAAATTTAATGAATTTCTTTGGAAATCAAAACTAGTTTCTTTCAACTTTTTAAATGAAGGAGCATAGTAGAATCCTATTTCACAATTATATTAAGAACTTTGGAAACATCCTAACCCAATTTTATAAATGCAATTAAAATAACAAATCACATGGATGCTTATCTTTATTACACAATTACAAATTATGTAGTCTATTCAGAATTAGACATACTAATTTTTATAATCAAATACTTTTTAATAGGAATATTAAGAACCACTACAAGGATAATGGACTTTATATTTAAAATATATTATTTTTTCTCAATCATAAAATTTTTACCAGATTCTTAAAATTATACATAACTTATGAAAAAAACATAAGAATTTTTAATTATGAATCTTCAATTAAAAATAATCTGAAAAATTTTATATAATTTAAAAAAAAATTAATAAGTTGGAAAACTTTAAAGTGCTTTTTTAAAGTTGATTAATGAAGTATTCATTTTTAAAAATAAAACTCAATGGTGCAACATATTGTAGCAAAGCAAATGTTTTGTAGCAGTTTCATATCCTAATTTGTTTTACTGTATGGAGTGTACAACTGAAAATTAGGAAAATATGTACTATTTCTATATTGCTTGCAGGAGACCCAAAAAGCTAACTATGCATTTGCAAATTTCAGCTGGTGTGTCATTGCATTTCTTAATACCTTTCCACCAGATCAGATCTATTTTCCTGCTAATAAATTGCAAAGATTATTTCTTTTAGAATAAGTCTCTCTCAGCTTTCAAAATAGAATTTAGGATTTTTCTTGACTACCTCCAATTTTTGGTTTCCTTCTCCCTCCGCATTAAGTTTTTCTTTTTTATACTTAGGAAGCATCAGGAATGCGAACATGCACAAGGGGCTTATTGCTGCATTAAAATTCAAAATTTATTTGGATACTGTATTATGTTTCCTTCTTTAAGCAAGTGCGTATTGAGGAAAAGAGTAATAAAAAATATATATTACATAACAAGTAAAAAAATTTTTAACTTTGTTTAAAACGTAAATATTGAAAAAAAAAATAGTTTTTGAAAAAAAAAAAAAATTTGAAAAATGATGTTCTTGCTTTTCATTAAATTTTATTTGCTTAAACTATTTTTATATTATTTCTAAGCAGTTTTTTAAGTCATTTTTGTTTCATCATTTTGTTCAATTTCTGCAATTTTTCGGGCTTCATAGTAGAGCAAAATAAAATTCAGGACAATTTTAGAATATACCATACTAATTTTTTTAAACAAAAGTATATATATAATATTAGGCAGATGTAAGTTAATTGCAGAATGTAATGATAATGTGAAAATGATTCTTTTTGTAATATATTTACCTAATGCTAGTTCATTTAGGCTCCTAGTAATATTCATCGCCATATCGACCCGTCGATAGAATAAAATGTATGCATTCCACCATCTCTTTTGCCTCCTATAGGACATTCTTTTTAGCATATGATCGAACACTTCACCCATATAATCTCCACCAAAACACTGGTTCTTCATTTCCTAATAATTTATAAAATGCATAGAGTTTAAACAAAGCCTTTAATATAGGTATTGATCAGAAAAATGATTAGTTCATTAATAAATAATTTTAATAAATTGTCAATAAAAAATAATTAAATAAATAAGTTTGAAATATTTACAGAATACCTGCCTCCTATATATTTAAATGCAATGTTTAATTTTTTGGAGCCAAACTTTAATCAGATTTAACTTAAATATTTTCTGGTAAAATTAAAATACAAACACAACAGTGTTGCTAAATGGATAACATTTATAAAAACAAAATATTCAAATAACAGAATCTATTAAATTTTTCGGATTTTTCAAATGTAATTCGTATAAATATTAATCTCACTAATTAATGATTAAATAGCAATACATTTTGCTAGAACCATGCCTAAAACTATTACAGTACAGAACCCGTTATCCGGAAATCAGAAAACCAAAAAACCAGAACGAAATTCGATACATTTTCCCGCAATTTTTTAAAAAACTTCATCGTTTTTTCTTTTTAAGATTATTTCCAAAAATTTTTTTTAGATGGGTTTAACAATAAAAAACGGCTTTTTGTAGCGATTCCGAAAACCGGAAAAACCAGTTATCCAGAATAGCGATGGTCCCGATCGTTCCGGATAATCCGTTCCCTACTGTATTTATACTACCAGACACAAAGGTTCAGTACAGATTTAAATGCTTTAGGGTAGTTAAAAATTTTGATCGTAAAATTCCACTCTCACAAAGTTAATTAAAACATAGATCAATAGCAGAATTATTCTTTAAAACTAACATTAAACAATTAGGAATATTTCGTAAACATAAAATACCTCATCATCTTCCATCTTGCACTCCATAACTTCCCCATCATCAAATTTATACCATTTATAACTTCCATCACTATGCCTATAAGTAAAAGAATAATTGTTAAAAAAAAAAAAAAGATTAAAGTTATGTAACAACAATAAATTCCAAAACTTCACTACTAACCTATGCAAAATATAGGAATAATAATGACCACCGCTAGCTTGACCACTGTGAACTACTATACCAGATAGTTTATATTTTGTGCAACAGGTTTCATTATCAATATTAAAATTTTCTTCAATAATTTCACCTAAAACAATAGATAATATTTTATTATGAATACTTAAGGCAATATAATATATTTTTCGTAAAAAATTTTGTTAATTTTTAAAATTTTATCAATAACAATAATTTATAACAATAACAAAAATTTATAATAATAACAATAAATTAATCCATAACAATTTCACGATATAAATATAATTTTTGATATACATGTTGTAGGCTTATTTCTAAAACCAGCTCCAGCTCCTCCAATGAGATCATTTTGTAACATACCAGGTTAATTGGAAAAATCAACAGCATTTTCCAAACAGCTTCATTGTTTTTAGGCTTATTACAATGAGCCAATTTACCTATAGGTTAATTAGATAATGCATTTTCTTATGATAAATTAGCCTAATTTATTTAAAGCCCTTTGCAGAGACACAAATTTTACACACTAGCTATCAGCAGTTAGAAATACACTAACACAGATATTATCGTTACTTTTTATAACATTTAAACTAGCATAATTTAAAGGGAAACACTAATTACTACTTTTTGTTTTAAAAATACTGTCCCAATTTAGGAAGGAGAAACTGACTTCTGTTAATGTTGTACAATTTAATAAGATGTTTCTCATAGTAATGTTTGTTTTTCCAAAAATATCACTAAGAGCTTTCATTCTTCATCAAGATCTTTAGTTACATGCTAAACTTAAAACATGTTAATAAGAGTAAAGTGATGCATGCACATACCTTCAATTTTTGCTAAACCTCTGACAGTGTAGGGTTCCATATCAAACTCTCGGGGAAATTCAAAATAGTCATTGAATTTTATAGCACATTCCCTTTCCCAGTCATAGTCAAATCTTTTTAACTGAATAGCAAGAATGGGAGGCAACTTTTTTATACACAGCCTCTTCACAGTATCAACCTACAAGGAGGGAAGAAAAAAAAAACACTTATTTTTAGATTTGGAAGTTACCACTGCAAATATAATACTAAATAATGGACTGCAAATAATGATTAATTTAAACATGTCAAAATCAACTCATAATCTAGACAATTCAACGATTGCAGTAGAGTAAACTAAATTTTATGACACTAACTTTTAACAGATTTGATTGCAAGGAACACAGACATACTTTAAAATAGAATAAGATTACACAAAATGCAACATTTGCTATATTTTTTAGTAATTTTTTATATATATTTTAATAGCCTTCAGCAAAATATTTTACACATTCCTTAATAATTCTTTGAGTTTCTTTTATAAGTATTTAAATAGCATTTTAAGCCAATTTAGTATACTATGCTTGCTTGACCTATTAGTCATTAATTAAAAAAGGGCAAAGTTTGCAATGGTAATTTTAAGACAATGGGATCAGTACCCCCAGAGGTATGAGGACTTTGTGACTCGCCAGATTTAACGTGCACCAGTCACCATTTACTACACAGGGAGTCTTCGGCCGGCGGGGATCAAATCCACGACCTCTTGGACATGGGCTCAGTGCCCTACAAACCAGGCTATCACTGACTCAGTATAGTATGATTAATGTTAATATTATTTCACTAAAATAAAAGTTAGAAAAACCTTATACTTTTAAAAAGCATCATAAATTATCTTACTTTTTTATTGCACTTCTCACAGTGATAAGCATTAGCTCCTTCCAATAAATCTCCTTTAACATACTGTTCAAGGGAATCTAATAAATTGCTATGATTTCTTATATCTATATTCAATGCAGTGAATGATTCTTCTCTGGAATACCTTGGGGAAAAAAATTCAAATTAAATGAGGCTACATATAGTAATCAATCGAGGAAGCAATTTTTATTAAAAAACATTTTTCTTCATTTAAATAAGTAAATACATAACATAATAAAGATTATTAAAAAAATAGAGTACAGTCCGTACAGCATGCTAATTATCAAACTGACATTGATATTTATTTATTTGGGGAGAATTGGCAGTTTAAATTACAAAGTTTGATGGCCTCACATTTTAAATAAAAAAAAAATTTCATTGAGAATTTAAGCCAAAACTGAAAATAAACTCATTCATAAACTTGAAATAATTAGGAATATTCTGAAACAATTTTTAATTTGAATCCCAATTAACTTAACAATGCAATTTCAAAAAATTGCCTCGACACAATTTTCACCTATAACTTTTTTAGGATCTAGAAAAAATTTACCAACTCAAGAATAATATATCAAAAAGTCTTTTTTAATGAATATTTTCTCTACTAGTAGAAGAATCAAAATAATTAAATTTTTATTTAATTATTCAAAAATTAACAAAATTAATCTTAACAATGAAAAATATGGAGTCTTTTTACAATTAATAACAAAAATAGGACAGTATTTTTCTGAAATTCAAGAAGTGGATTGAATGTACAGTTTAATGTCCCAAGAGTCAAAATTGGTTATATTGCACCACATGTAATCATTAAATGTTTGAGGTAAGTTAAACAGAATTTTGAATCAAGCCTAACAAAAAGTAAAAAAAGAAGTGAAACTGTTGAGTTCCATATTTAGTAATGGTAGTCTTTTCTGAATTGAGGGATTTTTGAAAAATATAAAACCTTTCATAACTAATAATCACTGATTATAAAATATATAATAAATAATATATTTACCTATGAGGACAATCTTTACAAATTTTTTGATCAGCAAAAGAACCACTTAAAATCTGAGACAATATACAAGGTTCATTTAAAAGTTTTAAAGCTTCCTCTAAACTATCAACCAAACTGTTAAAAAATTCAAGAGCATCATGCTGTTCTCGTAAATTGACTGGCTCACCCCAAAGTCTGAAACAAAAATAAAGATTACATGCAGAAATATTACATTGAGTTTAATTAAACTTTTCATTTTAAAATTTATTTTGATTTTATTTAAGAATGTTATCAATAAAGAAAAAAAATCTTATAAAATATACTCCTTTGGAAAAAAATATGAATTTTATAGCATTTGAGTAGACATGCTTTTTTAAAGCAATTTCACTAACTCACCAGAATATTTCAGGGATAATTACAGTTTTTTCAAGCAATGATATGGTAAGTAGTTGAAAGCACTTAAAAAGCATTTAAGGGCACAAAAAAAAAAAAAAANAAAAAAAAAAAAAAAAAAAAAAAAAAAAAAAAAAAAAAGGTGGCGCTCAACAAAGAAATTTTTAATCACAAACTTTTACATTTAGTCGTTTCATAGCCAGTGGCAGCCATTAATTTCGTAATATGATACTTAGCCACTCTATTTAACAAGCAATTTGTCTTGTACTTGTCATTCTCCTTATAAATAAGTTATGCATATTCAAAAGAATTGTGTTCAACTTAAAAAACAAAAAAAAAACGTGTAACTAAAAAGTCCATTTTGCATCAAACAACTATTTTATATTTGAATAATACACATACTTGAAATGTTTCCAAAATCCTCGTGGCACATAATACTGCAGCTTGCTACAAGCTAAATGTCCAAAAATTGCTTGGACCTGTTTGAGAACTCCTAAGTTGTACTCTTTACGAGATTCTTCTCTTGAGCCTTTCTCTTCATTTCCCTCTGTGTCAGATTCTGATATACTCTGTTGCTTGGAAAGGAAATAAATTACCAAATTAATTCAGCTTCAAATACAACACATGGTTAACTTAAAACATAAAAAGTGAAGTTTTACTTTTTCATTCTAATAAAAGAAAATCATAGGTATATAATGTGGTAGAGCATTCTTATAAAAGCTAATTGCATGATTTAATAGTTTCTCTTCTCAGCTTGTGTTTCTATTAATAAAATATATTTTGCAATTAAAATAAAAAATGGATATTATTGCATTTCGAGGGGTTGTAAAATAACCTATAACTACAGTACCTATCATTACAACAAATTAAGCATTAATGTCATCTAAATAGTGTGGAATTTATTTTTAGCCCCAGGAAACAGAATTTACATCCAAGTGCTTTTTTTAAAACTTTTTTTAATATAAATAACCTTATTACATGTTTTAATTTAAAAACATAAAGTCTAGCTATATTTATGTATGTTACGTGGTGGTCATCTTTTTCTTTTCTAGTGATTGATCACTTTGGCTTAAATATTTCTTAGATTTCAAGTTGAATGACAAGGCCGATCTGAGTTCAATCTCAATGAGTTTTAAAAGCAATTGGTACTCAATTATTAAAACCAAGAATTAGCTTATAAGCCCTATGGCTCTGTTTTTACTTAGGATATTTGTTCTTTGTTAGCATATTTGTTAAATGTTTAAATTTTTTGTACTCTATTCCTCTATCTAATAAACAAGAAAAAAATATTTTTTGGAAGAAAGTGAAGCATGTTGGTAATGCAGTTTGTAATGTAGGGTTTTGTTATACCTGGGCTTTGGTATAACTGCTAGAAGGTTAGAGCCTGGAGTACTCAGTCACTCATGTCTTTGACAGAATCTACATTGGACGTTTTACAGTAAAATCGACATCTCAGTTAGTTAAAAAAAATTTTAGGATCTAATAAAACCCGACAGTTTGATGAACCTAAAACAGATTATCAATCACAAATATGTTTTTATTAAACCGGCCAACATGTTATTGTTCATAGTTTCAGCCACTAGTTGCTTTGACAGTTAGTTGTCAGAGGAACAATTAAATTAATTTTTCAAATTAATTATTTTTTTTAAATGTTGCAGCATTTGAAAATCACCAATTTGACACAGTGGTCTTTCTCTTAAAAAGGTTGAACTCAACTAGTAGAAAAGACATAAAAAAGAAACATGATAACGAAGAAAAAAAAAAGATATCTGGGATTCAAAGTTAAGATTTCATAATGAGACTTAAACTAGACCAGTGTCCAAGTTCAAATGAATTTTACCTCGCTTTCAACACGTTCTTCACCAGAGAAATCTTCATTGGGGTCTGTGCAAGCACCTTCTACAGAAAGAATTCCATTTCGAATATCCTCAATCATATATAACTGCTGTAGCACTGAGTTCATGTAACAGGTGGCACCTGCATTCTTCAAGCCAACAAATCCACGAAGAGGTCTTGGTCCGACAGGTGGAAGGTACTCCCATTCTGTTAAAGGTGGGTCATTTGCTAAAAAAATTAAATGAGTAAATTATTGGAACAACATTGGGAAGAAATGGTGTAAAACAAGGCAATTCAAACATTAATGCTAACCAGAGTAAAACATTTCACAGAGCATATCAACAAGTAACCTCAAATTGGGAGCACATCCTGTGCAGATGGACACAAGCAGCTCAAAAGCAGCTACAACAGAAGAGGATGACGAGCATACAGGTATAGCTTGCTCAGAGGGCAGTTCGCTGCCACCACGCTGCACCTGCAGCACAACTCTTGAAGCAGGAAATATGAAATCTTCCACAAGCTCCTGTTGAAGTAATAAAACAGTTCACATTTGAAATAAATAATACTAAAAAACATCTCATTTTTGTATCACAATACACCTCCCCCTAAGTTTCTATTTTCCCTAAAGTAATGTCACCAGTATTAGCACATATCTTCCTCACCCTTTTTTAAAGTTTAGTTGAAGCTAGGGATTTACAAACCAGTATTACTGTTATATTTGTACTTGATTGTAAAGTAAAATGTCAAATTTTTAATGGACCATAAAAAAATATTGTGATAATTTCTAGAGGGAAAAAAAATACTAGTGTAATACTTAAGTTACATAATATCTTTCATTACTTTGAAAGGATTAATGGTGCATGTCAACAAACCGATATTGAACATATAATTTTAAACAATTAAAATTAAACTCAGTGGCACTGCAGCCTACGAAGGGCCAAGGCCTACTTTCTCACAGTTTTCTTGACCCTGGGCTCTGAGGTGCAAGAGATGTTCCGGATGGATGGAAGAAAAACAAAGACAAGTAAAAATATTTAAATCTAATATTTTAACATCAGACTTTTTGAAGAAAAAAAAATCCAAGCATTCTCATTTTATAGATTTGAAATGAAATAAACAAATTATAAATTAAACAAATTTCAAACATAATTTTTCATTCAAAAAGTACATAAGTTTACTATTGCAAAGGGTCTCTGGTAAAAAAAGTGGCAAAATTTTCTCCATTTAAGAAAGTATGTTCAGGGATGAGATTGGCCAAAAGGCAAAAAAGCTGATTTTAACATGAGTAAATCTTACGTGATTTATAGCAAAAATACCAGTAACATATTCTCATCCAGTTTCGCTGATGTTGTAATGCCTATATATACCAATAATCGTTGATAGAAAAACTGCCTTATAGTAACTAATTCAAGAAAGAAAACTTACTTCTCACAAGAATCGCGATCTTGGATTTCAAAATCAAGAGAATACAAATAGCGATCTTAGATTTTAAAATCGCGTGAATATGAATCACGATATTCTATTTAACAANTGGTTGCTTCTGTTTTATATAGCTCAAAACACCTTTATTACATCCAGCCATTGTGTTAGCATTATCAGAACTGAATGCTATGCAACTCTCCCACTTCAGTAGATATTTTTTAAACTCTCCATCAAGAAGTTGAAAAATTCCCTCACCAGTGTTGTTAGTTGATTCAGATAAAGAAACCAGTGATGATACGATTTGTCCTTTTTCTTCATCATAATAATTAAAAATTAAAGGATATAGCTTTTTATCTAATATGTCATTGCTTCCGTCAGTGGAAAGAGAAAATAATGATGTTCTGAGCTTACTTAGAGTACTCTCTCTTATCCCCTCAGCAGTGGAAACAGTTATTGCCTGGGTCTTGGTATGTCCACATCCATACTTTTTTGCAATGTCGGAATCTGGGAACATTTTTTTAAATAAGGCGCCAGAATGATCGGAAGCAGATAGAGAAATATTGTGCTCAATTAAAAACCGTACGAACAATACTTCAGCTTTAATCACTCCATTTTCTTCTAATTTGGAAGAATAAAAATTGTTAATAGGTTGCTGATGCACCTGTGCTTTTGCAGTAGCACAATGTTTAGGACCGATCACGTGTCGGCGACAATCATCCAGTCCACCGTGGACAATTGAGAATTCCGAACTACAAATATTGCATTTCGCAAAGCCATCTTTTCCCGATACTAAACAAGGAAACTTTTTAGTATATTCCTCTCTAAACTTTTGATTATTCTTCCTCTTCTTTCGTAATCCATCGTCATTAGAAACTTCCCGATCCTGATTAGATCTTTTCAAATAACGATCCATCACAATAAAATTTAATAATACATACACAACTTATAAACTAACGCGATAAAAGCTGGATGAAAAATAATCTAAAATTTCAAACAAAAACGTATCATTCTTTTAACATCGGAGCAGCAAAATTCAAAGTTGTTTTCAAAAATTTTTATGGAAGTCACTTCACTTCACACGGTGTAAAGCAAAAAACTAACGCAGTTTCTCAAAGACCAGCTGCATTCAGGCAGATTACAATGGCGCCGCCGATAAGTAACCCTTCATAATCACGTGGTTTCTCCCGACCAAGGCTAACAACTCATGACGTCATTTTCGGCGATACGCAATCAGTGACGTCACCATGCTTGAAAGACGACAACAGCGGAAGCGGATAGATCGGACAGGCGCTTTCGTTTAATCCGTAGTATTTTACTATTCACCCGTAGCTCCGTAGTTTACCTCCAATTTCCGTAGCAACTACGGAAATTCCGTAGCAGTTGGAGGGTATGAATAAGTAATCTGCTGTGATTGAAAGTTTGCCAAGTTTTGTTTGGTGGGTTAGCTGTTGGATTGTGGGACTGCACATGTGTTTAGTGAGATTGTAAAATAGGATGGTCGCAGAATTTACATAGAAAAAAAGAGTCAAATAAATGGTGTATCACTTCACTGGCGTTCACTTTATGTTGCTCTTTGCTTTAAAAACCATCATACAAAGACTAAATTTAACTTTTTTCATTTGCCCGAGATAACTCAGGATAGTAAACTGATGGTAAAATAAATACTTCTTAAGTATAAAAAAAAAAAAACTTAAAGTTTCAACTTTAGTTCCTTGTATTTATTAATGAAATAAAAAATTAATTGATTTTTTTTTTAAAAAAAATTGTAAGGGAAGTGGTTAATAACATAAAGTGGAGAAAATTCTCCATGCATAGGTCTGCTCAAACATTAAGTTGATAAAAGTAGTAAGTTAAAATGTTTTATATTATTTTAGGCAGAATTATTTATTTTGTTCCATCTTACTTTGATGAGATTTCCTCTAGGAGAGTTGGGATCAGCTCCAACTTCATATTTTTGATCAGGCCCAAGAAACGATACAAGCTCTCTGGTAACTCCTAAGTGCCCTTCAAGCAATGCTTCATCAACTTGGCTGTCACCAGTAGCAAGAACCTTACTCTAAATTACATTAAAAGATTTAAATACAGATACAAAATTAAATACAGAAATTAAATTTGAATACTTAAATTTTACATTCTTGCATTGAAAAGAGTTTAAGATATCAAAGCTACTCTATTAGCTATTTTTCCTCAAATATGGTTTAGAAAAAAAAGTTAAGATATTTTTTTTTAAGCTTGTGTACATTTATAATAAAATAACAATTTAAGTCAACACTTACAATTACTTCTTGGGCTTTCCCCTCTTAAAAGTATAACCAGTACATGGTGATAATATTTATATATGCACATTAGCATTGTTTTGCCTTTCCACATTCTGTTGCCTCCCATTCTAAGTCTCAAAACTAACAATTATTAAGGAGGGGAAAAAAACACAACACAAATTTTCTTCCTTCTTTCCTATACTAATCATCTTATAGGTTTTAAGTCTGAGGGGCTTCGCAGTTTTTACCTTAATTTTTAATAGAACAATAATAATTTCAAAACAGAGTATATATTTTGAAAAATATTTCTATGGAACTCAAATAAACAGTTGTTAAAAATTTTGATAAAAATAACGCATATTAACTTAATGAGAGAAAAGAATTGAATATTTCTATATTCGCCTTTATTTCTCTACTTCATACTCAGTTCAGGTAAAAACCCAGTTGATTTTTTACACAGGTCACCAGTTTTGTTTTATGTAATTCATTATTGAAATTGCACAGTGGGCAAAATAAAAAACACACTCCCCTGAATAACTTTTGATCTAATGATCGGATCTTTACATTCCAGGACTCAATCTTAATTGTTCGAGGGGGCGATCTCAAATATTATTAATTATTTAGGATTAATTAGTGCATACGATATTTTAGGTTACGAAATCAGACACAAAAATGCACTTTCTCAGAATAAACATACCTTTTTTTCATGGTCTTGGATTTTTAACCTCCAATGCATAGATCTTTTATTTAAACTTACAATTTATAAATACAGTCGGACCCCGATTTAACGAATTCATCGGGACCGGAAATTTTATTCGTTAAATCGGGGTCATTCGTAAAATCGGGGTTAAAAAAAATTGTTTTTTTTTTGTACATATGTATTATCAAAAATTACTAGTTATAAACCACTATCAAAGATAAGAAAGGAATTTCCTGTTTGACTCATAGCCCACGTGACAAACCCCGGAAAATGACCTTGCAAGTGTAATATGTCTTATTAACTCTGCCCACCTCCCCAAGACGAATTTTGTTTTTTCCCTGTTGCGGTCGTTTCTTTTGTTTGAGACGAATATGCACTTTTTCTATTTTATTCCTCCCAGGAAAGATTTTTTCCCTTTAGAATCTGCCAATTACAAAAAAATGCGATATTTTTCTGGTCAAAATTAATGAAAAATATTTTTTCCGGATGCTGAATTAATTCGTTAATTCGAGGTTAATTATTCGTTAATTAGGGGTTTTAGACTCTGTTTTTGCTGAGGTTGAAAAAAAATTCGTTAAATCGCGAAATTCGTTAAATCGGGGTCTAACTGTATAACTTAATCGTGAAAAAACTGACCCTCTAAAAACAGACTTGTGGATCAAAAATGTCATCAGTTTCCCTTCTTAACAAATACAAGAGATAACAAATACAAAAAAATATTTGTAAAATAAATTCTGGTTTAAATAAAATAAAAAAACTTACTCTTACTGCTTTCAACCATTCAATTTCCTTATTTAAAAGATTCTGAGCAGTTGGCAATGGACAAGATGATGAGCAGGCATAGTTCAACAAGCGGCAGAGTAGTGTGAAAAACTCATGAGAATTCTTCGCATATTCTTTCACAGATGACTAGGAAAGGATAAAAATTATCATAGATTAAAATATTTCAAAATATTTTCTTACTAAAAACAAAAATTCAACTAAGTGTGTAAAAAAAAATATATTATGCAAAAATTACTACTGCCATTTAAAAGTTTTTAAATTATTACTTTTTAGCAGTAAAAATAAATTCCTACACCAAAATATATAGCCTAAAGTGTATATACCTTTACTGGCACTCAAAGTAATCACTATCAGTTACAATACATGGTGTTCTTTAAAGAAAGTCCTAGTTCCAACAATATATTTAGACTACTGCAGGGTGTGTAACCAAATCTTTTATCATGATCATGATAAAATAATGTGAAAACTACGCTTTTGCATTCATAATACATGGCAAAAATCGACACAGTAGAGAAAAAAATCTCATTTTCGAAAAGGGAAAATTAAGCACTTTTTAAAAACACCCACTAAAAAAAGCACCTTTAAGGGCCTTTAAAAAACAAGAATTGAAAATAAGCACTTTTTAAAAATGCTATGTAGAAATGCTCAATATCTGCGCCATTAGTTACAACATATGGCATATCCAATCAAAAGTCCAATTCATTCCACGCACATTAACAAAATGTGGTACTTTAGACTGGAACACCAAATTACGGAAAGAATTGGATTTAGAGTTGGACTCAAAGTTTACCAATACACATCTAGATGTGCATTTTATACATTGGATTTAAGTTTAACGTCTCAAAAATTTTAATCAGTGAAAATATTTAATTTTTGTTAAAACTATTAAGAATTTTTTTTTCCATGCTGTTGGAAAAAGAAAATTCCACAGTAACTCAGTAGATTAAATTATTTATCATGTATGCATGAAGTTGAAAGACTTTAATAAATATATCAGTGATGAATGTAGAAAGAGAGTGACATGACAACTCTTTCACATATCCTGAATTCAGAAAATAGTTTCTCGTGCTCAACACTGCAAATAACTGCAACTGCTCAGGAAAGAGTTTTCGCAATCATAAAATAAACATGCATAAAATATAAATGTGTTTTGTTTGAGGATAAGAATTTGGATGACCTTTGAAGTTATCTTAAGAAGGACTCATCTTTTCAAGCCAACAATAAAGGTGTTAATTTTGTAATTTTAGACAAATTTTGATGAGTGCAACTTTGGACATACTGTAAAGTTGTAGAAGAGCAAGAGCATAAAAAATTTTCAATAAATTTTATTTGTAATTTTTTGTTTTAATAATTGGAAACCTCAGTCTAATTAACCAGTAAGTAATGTAAAAACATTGTAAAAACATTGATAATATTTGAGGTTCAATCAAAAACTGAATATAAAAAATATGTCAGTTATAAAATAATTTTTGTTATTAAATCGCAGAAATTCAGTGATTTACAAACTTAACCAGTTTCGAATTGTAACCCTCAAATTCAAATTTCATTCCTCGAAAATTATTAGAGGGGTGAAAATACACACCAAAATTATTTTTTATTTGGATAACACTGGTTGGATGTGAGTCATACTTGTCTGATAGCATCATGTGTCTTAGTTGCCAAACATTATATTAGAAAATATTATCTCAGTCAATTTTTTTCATTAAAGTAGATCTGTTTCTAATGAATAAAAATAGCTTCTTGAATTTCAAACAAAATAAAAAATAAACCTCATATATTACAATAAAAATTGGTTATTTTTCAATGTGTTTCACATTAGGCCCAGATTGACCATAGATATACGTCAATCTGGGTCTCCCCAAGCATTTTTTTGAATGGCCACCTGTTTGCCCTTTGATCCCAATAAATGTGCGCCCTTTTTGTAAAAATAAGACACTATTGCTTAAAAAACACTGCCTTTTATTCATACTCCATTAACTCACTGCTTAAATAACTACACACTGGATCTGTGTTTATAGGTTTATTTTTGATTACTATTACAAATACAGTAGGGAACAGATTATCCGGAACGATCGGGACCATCGCTATTCCGGATAACTGATTTTTCCGATTTTCTGAATCGCTACGAAAAGTCGTTTTTTTAATTGTTAAACTCAACTAAAAACAAAATATTTGGAAATAATCTTAAAAAGAAGAAAAAACGATGAAGTAATACACTAATGATTATTTCCAAAATGATGGTAAGGTAAACATCTTTCAAAAAAGAAAGAAAAATCCTAAAATCTTATGAGGAAAAAAACATTTAAAAAAAAATGGCATGAAAGTTTATTGAATTTCGTTCCGGTTTTTTGGTTTTCCGGATAACGGGTTCTGTACTGTATTTACTTTGTAAGGATTACTCTCAACTTGTACCCTCAAGTACTCTTATTTATTTAGATAATTTTTAAGCAATTTTAAATCTTATTTTTTCAATTTCTAAATTTCTTAAATTTTTTTCACAAATGCTCATTTTTTTTTATAAATTTCACTTTAAATTACAAAAATAAGCTTTCGAGTTGTTTATCAAATAGTAATTTTTATTTAGTTTACTTTTTTGAAGAAAAAAATAAAAAATAAGCACAGATATTGTCTTTTAGCATGCCTTTAATTATTTTTACAAACTAATTTTTTTTTTCGTATTTTGATGAGAGAATTACTTCTTGAAATATACACAAAAAATAGTACAAGAGGGTAGTTTAAAAATTACTGAGGATAAAATTTAGTTATTACATAATATTACACATTTTGCTACATTTTTACAGTGTTAAGTTACCTCAAAGTGCCCTTTCAAGAGAGGAAGAGCCCCATCCCATTTTATTTCTAGGGAGAATTCTGGATATATGCATAAAATCTGAATCCCTAATTAGTTTCTCTCAAAATCAAGAATACAAAATGAAATAATCTCCATTCCTCTCTAATGAGAATGAAGATAAAGATAGTTAAAAATTAAGGTTGGCAATAAATCATAACAATATCATTTTGATTGACTACAATGCAATTTAGATATTCAATATTTAATAAAACTACTTACCATTAGCTGAGTAAATAGTAGAGTTATAGAAAATATAAGGCACTGATGACCAGGATAACACTTTGTGGCAATAAGTAAGAACTGTTCGGCAGCACATGCTCTAATAGACCTGAGAAGATTTTTTAGTATTTAGCAACAATTTCGCAAATATCATGAATTTGAGCTTAATAAAGAAGGAAAATTTGCACATGACAAACAAAATAGATTAAAATAAATTCAACAATATACAAAATAAAAGTAGACAATAATAAGTAAAAAAACATTTTTTCAGTATCAAATGATATAATCTTTGAAATTGTAGTTTAAATTTTTTAAGCATTGGTATTTAACCAAGCTTAATTGTAAACCTAGCTTGACACCTAGACAGTTAAGTAAGATATTGATAGTCCATTATAATTTAATCAAAATAATCAAATTGATAATTTAGTAATTTAAAGTTGATTTTCATACTTTAGATGGAAATTCGTTCAGACTGAATAAGGTAATTATAGGGAATAATAAGTCAGTCATTTTTTTTAATTAAACAAGATTTCAATGTCTAAATTTGTGAACATTTTACAGACACATTTTAAATATTTACAATATATACTGTAAGCCACACTTTTTCTAAAGGTGATTAACGTTTAGTACCATTTCCAGGAAAATACATTACTTATCTGGCTTTTACTAAATAAGTACTTAGATGAGTATAAGATTAAATTCAAATATATTAACGTTTAGTTCCATTTCCAGAAAAATACATTCCTTATCTGGCTTTTACTAAATAAGTACTTAGATGAGTATAAGATTAAATTCAAATATATCTTACAAATATATCTTACAATAAATTAGAAATCCCTAAAAACATTGCACACTTAATATGCAGTGTGTTTATAGATTTTGATTTCATTTTAATATAATCCAACTTGTATAACATTAAAATTATGCAATTTAAAGGTATATTTATTTTTTAATAAATATCTTTGTCAAATGTATTAAGTACCACTATATGTTATATTTTAATCAACACACATTTTTACTAATTCAAACTTCTTTTACAGCCCCATTGTATTTGATTACTATATATTATCTATATAATAACATTATATAAGAGTATATAAATAACATTTACTCACCTGTTTTTACACATAAGTAGTAATTCTATTATAAATAGATGCCAAGTTTTATCTTTCATAAGTGTGTCTAAGGCTTCTGGACATAGAGCTAGTGAAATTGTCAGGACTTCTAAAGCTTCACGACATAATATAATCTCTTCATTTTCGGTGGGTTTTGAGACCTGCGAAATTATAAGTAAAACAATCATCAATAAATCAAATAAATAAATTTTACAGAGAATTTATAAAGAAAATAATTTCAGCCATACTTTATCTTGCATTAGAAGTTCATCTGGAGAGGCATGTAACAATTCCATTGAGCCCGAAGAGGAAGCCCAAGCCATTTTTTTAATAGCTTTTACAGTACAAAGGTCTGGACGATGATTTATGGCCTAAAAAGAATTGTTTACAGTGTTATAGTTTTTAAACATGTCTTTTTCAATGGTATAAAACAAATCAACTTTGAAAAATAAACTTAAAAAGCATAAGAGTTAGGTATTTAGAAGCATCAAGAAAAACATGGCATCAATATAGATCAAGATTTATCATTCAAATCTAAGCAATCAAGCTTAACTTTAAAGAAAACAGGGTTGCCACTCAAATCTGGAAAAAAATTCCCTGTACATATTATACACAATATATTAAGAGGAAACAACTTTGCTCTTGCGTGAGCTATATTGGGCTAACTATATCTAATCGCTGGAAAAACAGCTGAACATACTTGAATAATGCTATAGTAAATGAAATAGTTTTGTATAGCTCAAATATCATGGTTAAATATCCCATAGATTATGCTTTGAGTGGTCACCATTCTTTAAAAGACAAAAATAAGAAACAAAATTCCCTGTATTTTCCCAGTTTGTAAAGCAAAAAAATCAAAATTCTCTGTATTTTCCCAGTTTGTAAAGAAAAAAAAAAATCAAAATTCCCTGCATTTTCAGGTGATTTTTAAATTCCCTGTATTTTCCAGGTTTTTCCTGTTCTCCCTGTCGAGTGGCAACCCTGGAAAAAGAGAAATGAGTAGAATATTTCTTGATGACAATTTATAATTAAATAATTCCAATAGAATTGAAACCAAAGAAAAAAATTTGAAAAATTTAAAAAAAAGAAACTATTTTTTTCTTCAAATTCAGATAGATTGTAAAAGTTTGCAAACACCAACATTTCAAACTTGAGCTCTGACAGATGAAAATAAAAAATGCTTAAACTTGTTTCTCCCTCCCTACTGGTTAAACCCCTTTGCACAAATAGCATGTCTGTATATCTCTATGCTTTTCCTACTTTCATTTGAAGATCAAACACAGAGAGAAGTTCTTGTTCAAAGAACTAAAACTACATTATGTCCATTTCTGTACTTTATTCATATAGTTATTTTTTTTATTTAGTTTATTTCTAAGAGTATTTTTTAATGCAAAATTGAGCACTGTTAAGTAAATGTAATCTTGTTTGTCAAATCTTATAGATTAAAAAATAAGATTGTAGTTTCAACTTGAAATTTAAACACAGCAATCAGATGAAACTTATTTATATTATAAAAGCTTGAATCCTATATAAATATTTCTTGTCTATCAATGTATCACTATTTCATACACAACAGTGATTGTTAGTTTCAATTGCACAAACACAAAGCACAAAACTTTAGATAAAAGAAACAAACACCTTAGAAATAAAACCAATTTAATTTTAGAATTTTGCAACGGTCTAAACTCTTTGTAGCACACTTCGTGAAATTCTTCCATTAAAAACCACGGACTTAGAAATTCTTCCCTATTTAAATGCTTAATTTTTTTCCCACTTGTTATAAGAATATTCATCAAAAGATAATTATAGATATTAGCCATCATAAAATGTTCAAGAGATTTTTCAGTTTGATATCAGAGGGTGGAAATTGGAACCTGAAATTGAGTATATCTTGCACCATGCAGCTGTGTTGCACATGCGAGTGCAATAATTTCACTGAACCCAGCTCAGTAGACAAACCTGCGGAATCCAAAGTATTTTATCAAACATGTAAAATGATTGGCGCTTTTAAATGCTAGAGACTGAATATAAGCCAAAATGGATTGTGGTACAATGCCAGGGTTGCCACTCAAATCTGGAAAAAAAATTCCCTGTGTTTTCCCAGTACTATTATACACAATATATTAAAAGGAAACAACAATTACTGCGCTCTTTTGTGACCTATATAGGGCTAACTATATTTATTAGTTTTAATTGGTAGGAAAACAGCTGAACATATCTAAATAATGTTATAGTAAGTGAAATAGTTTAGTATAGCTGAAATATCATGGCTAAATATCCCATAGATTACGCTTTGAGTGGGTACCATTTTTTAAAAGACAAAAATAAGAAACAAAATTCCCTGTACTTTCCCAGTTTGCAAGGAAAAAATCAAAATTCCCTGCATTTTCCCTGTTATTTTAGGTGATTTTTAAATTCATTGTATTTTCCAGGTTTTCCTTGTTCTCCATGTAGAGTGGCAACCCTGAATGCATTGTTAAAACGTTGAATAGAAACAATGCCAAAAGCAAACTTTTGTATAATACATGCCGAAAATCGACATGGTAAAGAAAAAATTCTCATTTTCGAACAGGGAAAATTAAGCACTTTTTAAAAACAATTAATAAAAAAGTACTTTTGGGAGGCTTTTAAAAACGCAAATAAGTACTTTTAAGCACTTTTTAAAAACGCTACACACCATATCACACTATCAAAATAAAAATCATTTTGTTGAATAATATAAAAAATAAATAACTAAATATACATACTTGATCATGTAAAAGCTGAGCCAACCTAGCAGAGACATTCCTTAGCATGAACTCGGAATTAGGGTGAGGTATGTGATTGAGAGCCTGCTGTAAGACAGATGGCCTACCTTGCAGAGTAACAGAACTGGGAGAGGTTGGGGACATTGTTCCAGAAGCATTACGTACTCGCACAGCTTCTGATTCAACTTGTACTATACACTTGCCAACAGTTGTTAAAATTAGTTTCATTATTTTTAAAACAATTAAGTATGCTGCCCTGAAAATAGCAAAAAAAGTAAATTTAATATTGTCACATATTACAAATTTAACCTGGTTTAAAATTTAACTTAAATTGACAAAAGATTTGAATTTTCACCATAGAATTAGCCCGATAAAATTACTATGAAATACGCCTTTTCCTTTACCACACATACATATTGTAAATATAAATTATGCAAAATTATAAAAATGTTTAGCTGATAAAGAACATAGTTTTAATTGAAATCTTTTAAGATTTTAATTTTATAGAAAGTTCAGAGTCTGAGTGGCGCAACATATAAATAACAAATTTATGAAAACAGGTATGTTAGTATCTGTTATATTTAACTGTGCCTCTCACTCAAATTAATAGAGGAATATAATATAATATGTTAATATGAAATTATTCCTCTCATCAAAGTTAGTTTTCTTTTTAACTGCTAATCTTTTCAACATCTTTTGAAGTGTGCACATTAACGTAGTATAAATGTTCAAATTATCAAAGCAAGAGATAAAAAGTTTTGCAAAAACTTTTCTTGTTTTGTAAAAAACTTAGCTTTATTTATTTGTTTTGTTCGTAAAGTTTAATCCTCTGGCGTTTTTACATTTTCATTTATACAGCTTCAAAATGTTCACCTTTTTTTAAAAAAAATAAAACATTGCTTTGGGCAAAATCTTCACATTCTTCATCAGAAAACTGGTACAAAGGGTCACTTTTCTCCAAATTCCAGACAGATAAGATATGTACTATGTACTTCTATGACTATTTACTATGACTTTCTATGTACAGGATCATTTGTAAGTAGAAAATGGAATTTGGTTTTTTCATTTAGACAACTAGATGTAAACCACTTGTCCCATGCAACAATAAAGAAACCAAAGTTTGTACTAGTCAATGTTTGTATTGAATATTGAAAAAACTGAGCCATTGCAATAAAATTAATGCTTTAGCTTTAACTTAATTGAAGATAAAAAATTTTAACAATTGAAGACTGTAAAATATATTTATTATTAATAAGACTACACTATTACTCACCTCCAAATTATAAATTTTAACAAGTGGCCCATTCCAAGCCAAATCGACCCATAGTCGGTGCAGTTATGTCACAGATTTTCATTAAAAAAATTGTCGAAAAATTCTCAATAAAAAACACCCTAAATGATTTTTTTCAGCGTTTTCGGACCCAAACTACAATTAGTGCCTCATTTTCAAACTTGACACGATTCAAATAATTTTCAAACATGACTAAAAAAAATTTTTTTTTTTTAATAACTGAGGTGGTAAAAGATTATTTTTTTCGTCTAAGAACTCCCCTTCAAAAATTATATCAAAAAAATTTTTTTAAAAATTATATAAATATTTTTAACATTTTAATAGTTTATATACATAGTGTTGACTTTTTTCTTTAAAATGAAACCAAGATTAAGAAAATTGGCTCATAAATTCAAAAGATATATTTAACAATATCTGTTGTTACTTTTTTTCTTTAAATTGAGCCAAATTTCAAAATAATCCATTAACTGTAGTTTTGGTTTAAAACTTCAGAAAAATTTATTTTAGCTTTTTTCCATCAAGAACTTTTGTGCAATAATTTTTCATGAAAATCTGATATGACGGCAACAAAATTTTTTCAATTTTAGTCTAATGAGCCAAGTGAAAGTTTATTTGGAATTAGAAAGTTTATTACAGCTATGGCACATGTACTTCGTAGAACTATCTTAATTTTTTTTAAAAATTTACAATCAAGTACTTTTATAATTTTTATTTTCACTCTTTGTTTAACATTTTTATTCAAGCATTCAATAGTGGCAAATATGTTTAATTATATTTTGACACAATTTACACTTTAAATAATTTAAAAAATATGTACCTTTTAGTAGGTACATCAGCACCTTCTAAAAAATTATTTTTTGTAAGCATGCCTAATGAAACAGGCACACCACCACTACAAACAAAGTTGTACTGAAATTTTTGAGCATCTTCAGACATTGGATTATGAGCTGGCATCAGCAATGTATATACAACCTACAAAGCAAAAATTCAGTTTCAGATCATTCATTAGAAGTAATAGATTAAATGAGAACCTAAGCACAACAGAAAACTTTTATTATTTTACTTAATTTTTTGTAAATTCTGTTTAGTTCAGTGTTAATATAAAAAAAAATAGTAAAAAATAAATAAAATGTTGGAAGAGGTCAACATTTTTTAGGAGACTTTACTCCTGCGCCCGGCTCCCGGTTCACTGAAAAGTACCTTTTTTCTTTTAAATATTAAACTTTAACAAAAATCGTAAAAGTGATCAAAACATACCTAAGTTTACAGTTCAGTGCAACTCTAAAAGTATAAAGTTTAATTTGTATTTTTTTTATTTCTTGACTAGATCTCCAGAGATACTCTCAATGCTCTAGAGCAGTACCTAATCGCCAAACTGTCAATTGCGAGCAACTTGTAGCTCCCTGCGATATTTTCAGTAGATCTTGTCAAGGTTTTTTTTTAAAAAGGCTATATAGTTACCTGAAATAACTCTTTTTAGAAAATAATATAATATTTTTATAACTGCTGCAAGTTTATAACAATCATTCATGACTGTTATCAATTAGCAAATGCAGATCTTGATTGATAGATAAAGTTTGGCCTAATTAACAAGAGTCTTGTTTACTAATTATGAAAATGGCGCAAAATGTAAATGCCAAAAAAGATAATTTTGTGAAAATGAGAAACATTAGTGATCTAATTTTATAATATTTAAGATATAACTCCAACGCGACATTGTCTGAGCTCATAAATATTTTCAAAAATTTAGAATTATTCATTGATTTTAATGATTTTTATCAAGGTGGAAAAATCTTACCCAATTAGTAGTTTTTAAAAAGTTTAATAACTTTGGAAATCTATAATCTGATTGATCACTCTAAAGCCCAAATGACGTATAATGACTTCATAACTTTTTCATAGTTATAGTAGTGAAAAGAGCTTCCCAAAGACTTGAGCTAGACTTTATTCCTCTGCTGAACTAATAAACCAAATGTAGCATTTTTTAAAGTTACTTTGGCTGAGAGTTCACTGTTGGATTTAAAAATAGTACAGTAGCTCAGAAGCTTAAAAATATTGGCAACAATGCCCACATTGCACTCTTACATTGAAATAGATTTATAGAATATAATAATCTTAGAAATAACTTCTCTGATGACAAAATAATTTTACTACAAGTTTTTATCTTTTGAACCAATTTAAAACCATATCTAAAAATAGTTATGGTAAATAAATAAATAAATTTAAAAAAAAAAAAAAACCAGGTAAAATTTATAGCTTGACAAGGAAACAGGAGAAAAGTAAAACTTAGAAGATTGGAAAAGTAAAATCTGCAAAACAGGAAGAATGGGCAAAGATAAATACATTTTCCCTAAGGATTGGAATCCTCCAATGGAAAGTTTTTTTTTTTAAAAATTTGAAAAAAATCCAACATTATCGATTTAAATATAATAAGAACCAACCTCTAGAGTATAAAGTACTTGAGAAGGAGATGGTGCATAGAAAATACTTTCGAGGGTAGATCTATCCCCTAGACTTGCATTTTCTTGGCATATCTTTTTTAATCTCTCTAGAGTATAATTGTCTAAGAAGGGGAAAAAAATCATTGTTTATATAATAAAGACAAGCTATGTAGAAAAAAAGCTAAAATTATTATAAAATGTTTGTGTTTCTTACCAGGAGGCATCAATTTTAGAACAGCGTGGGCCTCATCTCTTAAAGCAGGAACATTCAAAGAGCTCCCTAAATCAGCAAGTTGAAATAGAAACTGAGCATATTGCTGTTGCTGAGACATCAACTAACAAGAGAAAAAGCAATAAAATTTTTTGCATCAAGAATAAATGTCAAATAGTATGTAAGTAAACATGTTAAATTAAATCATATTTGCATTTAATTAATATACTCACTTAATTATGAAAATTTTTTTGAAATTTAATATGAAAAATTTTAGTATCAAAACTGAAAATAAAAACCTCAGTAAAATTGGTAAAACTTATAACAAAATACTGAATAATTTTTTAGTAAGCCACCTTAAATGATTGAAATTACAAGCTATTATTTTCAGTCATAATCAGTCAATAGATTTTAAATACTAATTCACTAGTTTCCTTTATATTCTGAAAAGTGCATAAGTAAGGTAATTTAACTAAATTCCCGCATAGATTATCGGGTTCAACTGCAACAAAAATGTTTTTATTGCTGCTTCTTCAACACTGTGTTTGAATAACTCTACATTAGCCCAACAAAAAAGACATCATGCAAGAAAATGTTTATAACTCAAAAAAGGAAGAGACATGTAACAGGCTGCCTTGGCTTTGGTTAACAGAGCTTACCCAATGTAATAACACTTTCAGAGCAATTCAAAAATATTTATAGTAAATAAAATTGCGCATTAATATTATTTTACAACGATTTTTTTAAAATTCATCCTAACTCAATATATATTTTTTTTGGTGAAAGCTGCCAAGGCAGCAAAATTCAATAAAGTATTAAGTGCTAAAATTTAAAAGAAAAAACTGCTAACTATTTCTACAAGTTACATAAATACCCAGGGGACTTATAAGCATAGTAAAAAGTCATTAGACAAAGAGAGAAATTGAAATGAATTGATTGAGAAACGAAAAGAGAAAAATTGAAACAAAAATTTAAAACCATATAAAAAAAATATATAAAATGGAAAAATAAAAGCTATAAAAAATTATAATTTCATTTCGAAAATTTTTCCTCTTGTGAGGCTGTTTATAGACATGTTTACTGTTAAACATAGACTCTTAAAGTTGACACGTTTATTTTTCTATTATGTGGAAGTATTTTCTCTTCCTATCAAACAAATTTTGAATGAAAAAAAGTAGTTAACACTTACAACACCGGGAAGACAATTTTCTGCCTCAGCATTAGGTCCTTCAAAGGGGTGTTGAGGGGAGCCAGTTGAACTATCTGAACTTGAATCAGGAGAAGAGGGCATGTTTGTTCCAATCTGGCACAACTTTGCAGATATCACCTGACAAAGGAAAATGGATAAGCCTTATTTCACAATAAATATCTTAAATCGCAAAAAATTCAGTTCAATTTCAAATATTATTACAAAATTACCTACAGAAAACAGTAATTAGTTTCAACAAAGGATAGGATATATTTTGTCATGTTGACTAAAGAAAAAACAATTTGAAGAATGCAGTATGTCTGCAGTATGAAAACTATAGTATATCTGTTTATGTAATTTCATTTGTGCTTTATTCAGATTGTTATTTGCTTTAGTCATTTATAAGTTTTAATAGAAAATACCACATAAAATAGACGGAATTAATTTAAATGTTTCCTTTTACAAAAATGCATTTCTGAAACTTGGATGCAAGTGCAATAATTTTTTAGAAGTTTGTTTTTGCTCTAGAATACCCTTCTTTGCCTTCTAAGACATCTTTTTTGCCTTCTTGCCCTTAACGTTAAATCTTAAAATTTTCATTTTCTCTATGTTTTTAACTAACTTTTGATAAGACTTCAACATTATACCTTTAGAAATAGGACAAAAATGAAGGTCACTTTAATTGATTAGGAGAAGCAACACTTGATATCATATAGTAATTCTTTTCATTTTTTCTCAAAAATGTAAATTTGAGAATATTTGTATTTCAAATTTCATAATGACTACTTATTTTCATAGGCAATTTCATTTTGAGCATTTATATGTTTTTAGATTTTTAAATTTAACTTTCCTTATAGTTGAAAATGACGAAAACTGATTTAAATGATGCTGAAAAATCATCTTGACACTCATAACACAAAAACTGACAAATGTATAAACTCCTTATAAAAACACTTATTGCAAAATTGTATTAATATAATTTTGTCATGTGTTTTTTAAGTTTCAAAGCATACGGCTATGTAAAATTAAATATCCAACCTCAATTTAAGTGTAAAAATTAAGTTAATTATAAAAATATTTAAAATCTTTCTCTTCTGTTACTAATCCTCTGGCAATTAAATATGGTTAGGAGTAAAGAAGCATCTTAATATAAGCACAAAATGACAAAAATGGGAAAACAGATACAAAGTTGAATAAAAATGTTAAACAGAAATCCTTCATAATTACCATTTTGTCCCTGAGAGGTAATTGAGAAACTAATTTCTTATCGTCAGCAGGATCAAGCAATTCACCATTGACAAATAAATCTACTTTCATATTTACATTATTTGCTTTGACCCTACAAAACAAAAAGAAATATTAACAAATACCAGAATGAAGACAATGAAAGTAAACTAACATGAAAAATAAACATTTACTTTCACTTTAGTTATTCATTATAGTAAATAACATTTTAAAGATTTGATTTTATCTTTAAATGTATTTAAACTAAACACAGTAATTATAATAAATTACCTAGTTAAAATTTGGCGACGTACTGCACCTAATGTGTCGTTTGAATGTGTCCACACTTCGGTATTGTCTTCAAAGCTACGTCCTTGATTGGAAAACCTTATTGTTAGTGTTAACTGTTTGCCTCTGTGTGCCCTATTGAGAAACATGGATCTCATCAATTAAAAATACAAGAACTCAATTTATCTACATTAGAGCTTTAAACTTTAGTTTTAAAAAACACTTTCAACATGGTGCATAGTAAAATCTTTGTACAAAATTAAGCACCTTTCAAGCACTTAAAAATACTTTTAAACACTACATACATTAACAAAATGCAAAATAATTTTCAAGGACATAATCATGATAAAATAACTATATAGTTTCTGACAAATAACTCTTTTTCTTGATTGCATTAGCCACCATAAAAAGATAGAGACTTTTCGGTTTGGTTTCAGAGGGAGGAAAATGAAGTCTGAAATTAAGAACCTCTTGCAAAATGCAGCTGAGTTGCACGTGATAGAGCAAGAATAATTCCCACTGAATCCAGTTCAGTATATGCACATGCAGACCAGCAAGCATTTAATCAAACATGTATAATGATTGGCACTTTCATAAGAACAATGTGAAAATCACTCTTCTGCATAATACGTGGCCAAAATTGATGTGGTAAAGAAAACAAATTTAATTTTCGAAAAGGGAAAATTAAGCACTTTTTACAAACACCCAATAAAAAAGCACCTTTAAGGGCTTTTAAAAAACGAAACTCGAAAATAAGCACCTTTAAGCACTTTTTAAAAATGCTATGCACCCTGTTTAAGTTAACTTTTTTTGGTAATTTTATCTCACAGAGTAAGGTTTATATAAAATTTCTTAAATCAAATTGTCAGAGCAATTACTCTAAACATAAAATATCCAGGAACACAGTATATCAGTTATGAACAAATATTGTTACAAATAAGATACAAATAAAACATAAGTTAAGAAATATTAAAACGGATCAATACAAAATCATTTTAGTTTCTTTATACAATATCACGAGGCTCACAATATGATTTAGCAAATTCTGCAAGTTGTTAGTTTTTTTAAATTAATTAAAAATTATTCTGCTTGCCCTTAAGTATGAAAATCCATAAATTAGATTGCAATATACTTCAAGATCTGCACAGAGCGGAAAGGGAAAAGAAAAAAAAAAAAAAAGACCACTCCTTAGGACCTTGAATACTTTTGATTTAATGATCATATTTTAATATTCTAGGACTCAATTTGAATTTTAAGCATCTGACTTTTTTGAAATTCAATATCTTTGGAACTATTTGACCGATTTCACTGAAATTTCATATTTTGCTATGTAAAATTACATTTGTTAGAATAATGCAAAATATTGTACACATTACTATTCAAAATTGACTTTTAAAAAAAATTTACCAGATAACACATTTCATGGCTTCTTAAGGTCTCCAGACTTGAATCCTTATGGATAAGGGAGTACTCCCAAGTTTTTATCCACCATAATACATAACGTCTGTCTCTGAATTTAAGTTTAGCATAGCACACTATAACATTCAAAGCATTCCCCGCAATATATAGTGTTATACTGTACAACAATTGAATATGTGATTTCGCACTACTAGATAATAACAGACAATGGTGAACATCATATAGAACATGTTTTGTAAACAAGATTTTATTTTATATCTGTCGTTGAACAGCCGACCCAATTTTGGGTTTACAACCAATGTTCAGCTCCATAGTCTTGTAATTTTGAACCAATCGAGAAGGCAAGGAAACTCCTCGATCAGAACCCGCAGAGGTATGGTTTGTTATGTGAAGCTGGAGGACTTTGTGACGCGACAGATTTAACGTGCATCAGACACCATTTATTACACGTGAGTCTTCAGCCCGCGGAGATCGAACCCATTAACTCTTGGACGTAGGCCCAGTGCTCTAACAACCAGGACATTTTTACCACATTTGACTTTATAACTTTTTCTAACAACTATTTACAGTTAAAATTCTATTATTATTTTGTTTGTTTCGAGAATAATACTTGTCATATTCCTATTTCTACCACAACCGGTTATTTGACCGGGAGAACAACTTATTGCTTTATAAGATTATCAGATCAGAAATTAAGATGTAATGCGTGTTCAAATCGACTCAATGTATTGCATTCGATTTGTTGCACATTTCTGCAAAGACTGTTGCATAGCTAGTTCAATCAGAATAACTGTGAATTCAAATTTAAAGAAAGTACCTAAAATTTTAGATTGGCATTTTTGTGCAAGAAAAAGGGACAAAAACCAAATGTTTTGGTAAGTAAAAACTCAGCGGTGCGACAGCCCTTAAGGGCCAAGGCCTACTGTGCCCATCTCAGTTTTCTTGACCTTGGGCTCTGGAGTGCAGGGGCATATGTTTCGGTCAGGTGGTCAGCTGAACGCGGAACCTCCAGTGTTTAGTTCCCAAGCATGTTTGGTACTCATTTATCGACCCACTGAAGGGATGAAAGGCTGAGTCAACCTTGCCCGGCCCGAGGATAGAGCCAGGGACCTGCGGCACGACAGCGCGAAGCGCTACTGCTCAGCCACCGGGCGTCGTTTTGGTAAGTAGTTTATATTTTATTTTGATAGCTTTACTTCATTTCAAACTGTTAGTTTTTACACAGAAAAATGTCGAAACAATCAAGAGAGCACAAGTTCTTAGAAGAAATAATATTAATTATAAGAATAATTATAATCCTTATATATTCTTATAATTATAAGAATTATAGAAATAATAATAATTAGAAAAAAATATGTTTGTGGAAAATGTACAATACAAACACCCTGTTTATGTAAAAAATTCCTATTCTTTGTGCTTGTAATACATGAAAATTGGCAATACACAACTTTGTTTAATTATAATAAAGTATTTTTAGTCCATAGCCTAACATCCNCTATAATTCTTATATATTCTTATAATTATAAGAATTATAGAAATAATAATAATTAGAAAAAAATATGTTTGTGGAAAATGTACAATACAAACACCCTGTTTATGTAAAAAATTCTTATTCTTTGTGCTTGTAATACATGAAAATTGGCAATACACAACTTTGTTTAATTATAATTTTTTTAAAGTTTATTTCCTTCCTAACATCCATATTTCATACATTCAATCAAGAAACATAAAGTCCGGTCATTTGACCGGCTATGGTAGAAATAGGTATACAGGGGTGATTGTGGGCCTAAGTCAAAATTCCGGAAAATTTCTCGAGTAAAAAAAAAAGATAAAGAAAAAAAAAGTTTAAATTGAAAAAAATTTAAACAAGGTTTTTTTTCTTCCCTTTTCTCAATATTTCTTAGTTAACTTAAAATATATTTCAAATTTTACACATACCTGTGATGACCTGGAGAAGTAATTACAATTTACATATATGTCTTTCTTTCTTTCTTGAGTTTATGATTATAACAACTATTTACTGATAAAAAATGAATATTAATCATGAATATAAGCTTATAAAATATCTCTCTGGCTCTCCCTTACAAACAAATAAAATAAACTGTTTTTTTATGTTCAACCTTTGAAAATTTGATTGCCGGAAACTTCTGTGATCAATGATTTTTTTAAACGTCTGGACCTTCGATCTCCGGAAACTTACGGATAACTGTTAGCGAAAAATCCGGAAATCCGGATTTTTTCCGGAGCACAATCAGCCCTGGGTATATATTAAGTGCCAGTATGTTTAGTGTTAAAAAAACAGGAAGCAGGTATGATAAAATATTATAATTTTTAAAATCTACTGATGTTACCTTGCCATTGGTAAAATGGATCTTTCTTCTCCATAATCACCATCACACTGGCCAACATACTCTCTCAGGACTTTTAACACACGTACCATTCTGGTTGTTTCTTGTCTCAGTCTATTAAAACTGTCTTTATCTCTTTCGAGAACTGATATTGTGTCAAAAGCAGCTTTTAACCTGTCCATGCAGGATTGCACAAAATCTTCATGGATATCCATTTGACTAGCTTGTAAACGAGGTCCTAAATTAGTGTAAGTTTCTTTTAATAGTTCTATGGCTCTGTTTGCAACATCTTCACTCCCACACAACACAACCTATAAGGACAGAAGAGGAATCAGTTAAATTTAATTAGCAATACAGTTGTGATTTCGGTAATCTGAGAGTTTTTTTCTTATTATTTTTTTTAATAATTATTCTCCAGCCATAGAGTGGACCTTAAGTAGTTTATTTCCTTTCTTTTATTTTTTTTAAATGAATATCTTTTAAAAGACAATTCATTTATAAGTCACAATCCAGACGTTATCTTTAATATCAAATAAAATACACTCTAATAATAATAATTTACTTAAAGAAATATTGTAACGTATAAGTACAATATTTCTTCAGAGGTTGTAACAGTGCAGAGACACTCTTCACAGCATTTCATTAACATATTTAAAATTTAAAGTATAGAAAAAAGGAGTTCAGATCAATCTAGAGTAAGCCACATTTTAAATGATCAAAAAGTTTTTTTCTTCCAAAAAATAAAAATGTAAACAAATTATGGCATTAACATTATAATTATTATCATATACAATTTAAAAAAACTTAGCGGGAAAGTAATCCTCTAATAGTTTGTTTGCTTTATGATAATTTTCTTTTAAAGCTTTTGAAACTTCATGGCTTACTGAAGGCTTGTCTGAAATCATTTTGCTTTTAAATTTTAAAAAACCAAAGGATGTGAAACAGAATTTGTTATGGAAAATTTCTCAGTCTAAAAAACACCAACTTTTTCTAGCTTAATGATCATGTACTTCAAAACAACTAAACTTTACTACTATAATTTTAATTCTGACTTATGCATAGGATATAACAAACTAAATCAGCTTCTTAAGGGTAAAAAGATGCTTAGTTTGAACTATAACTTTTGCCAACTTAAGTTACTTAATAATAACCAAAACTAACACTTTATAAGTTCTTATAAATTTTTTCTTTAAAGAAAAACAGCTAGAACCTTTCCTGCATCAAAAGACCAGTTTCTCATACATTATTCAATGAAAAAGTAGTTCATGAAAGGAAAATTTCTGCACAATTTTGCCAAATCAAAATGCTTAGAGGATAAAATGAAGAAATTAAAAATAGAACTTACTCTCCACAAGTAATCTAAACCTAAAAGCTCTAAGTCATTCATTAAAAATGCCCTCCTTTTAGCTATAAGTTTGCTTTCTTTGGAATTTACAGCTTTGAAGAAACGGTCAAAACACCTAATAAATGAATGAAAAAATATAATACAATTAAGATATAATAAGATTATAACACATTCATAAGATTCTACACATTTTCATATTATCTCATAACTCAAAAAATTTCACTTTCACTAAGAAATCAAAAATTTCTTTAAAAAAAATTACTTACTTTATCCCACTTTCTGTTAATAAGCAAGGATCCAACTGTAGAACAATTCCTTCAAAGAAATCTCTGTTAATGTCTGGATCAAGATCTGGCTCTTCACCCATGAGCTAAAAAAATGTTTGTTTTTAACATCACTTTACTGAAAAGTATATAATATATACACTAGATACAGTCAGAATTTTTAGATACTTTACTTTAATAACTATGATAATTAAGATATTAGAATTATTTCAATACGATATTTCGAGCTATCATCTAATGGAAATTGCATAAACTTGCACTGTATCTATCTGGAAATAACACCAAAGAAAAGTTTTTTTAAAAAAATTTGATTATAACTATAAGTCATTTATCACTATGATTTATAATTTCTTAAAATGCAAGGAGGACATTTGTCTCTCAGAGCAAACGAATTAGATTAGATTAAAATGTTCAAATGCAAATTTCATTGAGTTAGTGAGTTAGGAACTAATACACAAGAAATCAGGTATACAATTGTATCCCAGTCAAATAAAATGTACAACCAAAATAAAGTCTAGATTCAATAATAAAACATATAACTTTCATATGGCGTTAAATTGAACCAAAAGATGCCGCAATCTTGATATGGCGTTAAGGTGAACCATAATCTCTTTCAAATCGCTGTAATGCTTAATATTGTGTTAAATTAAACCATGATAATGTTCAAATTTGCAGCAAACTTAATATGGTGTTAAGTTGAACCATAACATAATTCAAAATTGCAGCAATCTTTATAGAGTTTAGTTGAACTATAATATGGTTCAAATTTGCTGAAATGTTAATACATTGTTAAATTGAACCATAATATCTTTCAAATTTGCTGCACAGTTAAGGGAATTTCCATAGAACCAGAAACTAGTTTTGGCAATGACAAACATGAACTACATGAAATATAATGAATATCTTTTTGGGAAACAGCCCTTTTAAATAAGATTAATATGTTCTCTCAAACATAACCTTTTAAACAAACAACAATAATCTTTAGTTCTAATGAACTAAAAATTATTATTTAATTACACAAAATCAATACCTTTGAAAACCATTTGAAACACGCTTCACGGTCTGTGACATAAACTGCATTTTCAGCAAGACAGGACCAAATCTAAAACAATAAAAAGGTTATTAAAATTAATAAGTAAAAATTTAAGCAAATTTGTAAGAACTCCAACTACAATTTTTTTAAACTTCAGATAAATTCAAATTGTCATAAAAACAGTAAATGCATAACATAAACAGTATACAGCATAGTAATTGCAGTATCATTTTAATTATCAAAATAATTTTCATAAATTCAGGAGGACAAAATGGTGAATTTGAATGTTAGAAATTTAAGAGAACCACAATCCAGATGCGGTGAACCTGATGCATTATTCTCATAGATAACATTTTTGAGTAAACCAAATTTACTCTGACCATCAACTTTCCATTGCAACAAGTAGTCTGACTTTTTGACAAAAAACTATAAATAATTATTTTCCATACCATAACATGTAAAGCTAATGTAAACATATACTACACTTTCAGTTAACTTAACACTAGATTGTCCAAGGAAGTAATTTTGACGGCTTTTTAATTTCAATTATAAAAACAATAATGCATATAATGACACAATATATTAGAATTTTGAGACTTTTTGAAAAACATATATTTTTTTAAGAGGTAATATTTACTAATAACTTGTTATATAACTGTAAATAATATTTAAAAAAAATTAAAAATTAATTTTAAACAAATTTCTTTACACATTAGTTATTTTTTCACAATCCAGCCATTTTGACTGCGTTTGGGCAATATAGGTTTATTTTAATTTTTAGCAAAGCTAATTTTGATGTTTCTTCAGAATTTAAATAAAATGTTTCATATGAAATTGTAAAAAATATTTTTATTTATATGAACAAAAAGATCCAATTTTATTTTTTAATGATTGGAAGCAATTTCTAGTAAGATAGATTGACTCCTTAATATAAATTATAAGAGTTAATGATTTCTCTACAATTTTTCTCTGAACTCTACAGTTTTTTCTAACTAAATAATAAGTGTAGCTCATCATACTTCAAAACAAAGTTACTCTAAGGCAGATATGAAAATTGGAAAATATGTTGAATATTTATTTTTTAATAAACATTTTACTAGTTTTCACTTTTTTAGAATTTTAATTAACATGAGCAGAATGATAAATTAAAATTTAATTTGTTACATAGCTTCATTACATAGCTATTAAGATATAAAACTGACATTAATAGAATGAGATAAAATTTAATTTGTTACATAGCTATTACATATAAAACTAACCTGCTTTGCTTGAGGAGCACAAAGCCACAACTGCCCGTCTTTAAGTAAAAACCTAAAAAAGTAAAATGAAAAAGTTTTTTCAATTTTAATGAGTAAGAAACAGAAATATTTTTTACCTATAAAAAAAAAAAAAAAAAAAAAAAAAAAAAAAAAAAAAAAAAAAAAAAAAAAAAAAANAAGTAAAAACCTAAAAAAGTAAAATGAAAAGTTTTTTAAATTTTAATGAGTAAGAAACAGAAATATCTTTTACCTATAAAATAAATTTAAAAAAAATTACCTTAAAAAATTCAAACGTTCTTGAACTTGCTGGACATGACTAAACCGGCTATCTGGTGAAACTGAATTGGGATCTAATTCAGGATGTTCTGCAATAAATATTTAAAATCAGAAACAGTGCATTCTCTCAAGACATAAATAGAAAAATGTATGATTAATTTTAAAAATGCATTTTAGTGTGTCATGAGATTAAACAATTGATCAATGTAAAAGGACACTTTAAAAGTATTTTCGACTTAGCAATAAACGGTAAAGTATAAGAAATAACTTGCAATTTAAAAATATTAATAAATGTATCTTTAAGGCCACTTCTAAAAAAGCAATGGAATAAATTAAGAAAAATAATTTGATAGCAAAAATTTTAAGTTCTTTTTTCATATGATGACTGAAAATTCGAAACAGGTTTGTAAGACTGAACATTGAGTAATGAGTGGATGTATCCTAAAATTATAAGTATAGTATGCTTAATGAGCATTCTAAAACAACAGAGATTCAAAATGTATTAAAGTTACACTTTTACAACAACAACAAAATTGAGAAAAAAAATGATAATTAAATTAATTTATTATTTTCACAACTTATAAAAATAAGAAAATAATAATCACTAAAAGGATTCACTACGATCTGAAAACAAAGTGCAAACAACATAATTGCTATACATTTTTAAATAATGAAGACTTTGAGTGAAGTTAAGGACAGAATTATTTTTATCAGGATAGCTACAAACACTATTCTTGTAAATAATTTAAACAGCACTTTTAACTGTAAAATATATGGTTCTTATTTAAAATGCTTGTCAATTAAATCTTAATCATAAAGATTAAAAACTTGTTTTTCAAAAACTTTCTTCAGATTGTTCACTTTTCAAAATCATGATAGTCTATAGATACACCAATATCTGGGTCCTTAACATTATTAATATTTTTAATTGAAATCAATAAAAACGTTTTTGTTTTCTTCTTTGCTGAAAACTATAGAGGATACATTCCCAGGTGTGTTGTTAAAAGGGAATGCTTCAATTGGCTGAATGAGTGGTAGTAAGGCAATAAAACAGATACCATGCCATAAATATTAAAATAGTTAACAAGTTATAAATACTTTTATTCGTCATAACACTATCTACAATGGGTTTTGTACAAACTTTTTTATTCTCTTTCTTAATTAAAATTAAATCAAATTTATAAGAAAAATTTAAAGAAAACTCTTGTGAGAATAATTTTTTTCCACTAATGTCAGAGCAGACTATCTAAAGTTCTTTATTTTAGTTAAACTGAAAAGAAATGTGATTTTTAAAAAGGCTGTATTGTCTCATTGTTATGAAGGTTAAAGGAATATAAACTATTGAAATCTAAAAAAAAAAGTCGAAGTAAAATGTTAGAAAAAAGATAACAATTCTACACTAATATAAATTTGGTATATTACTGCCCAATTTTTTAAAATATCCTCACATGCATTTTTTCTTTCTTTCTTGAAATCAATGAAATGCCTAAAATGCCATATGAAATGCCTAAACTATAAAGCAAAGACAATTAGAAATTTAAAATAATTACAATATTTTTCCCACATGAACATCTAAATACTCAACTAAATGAACATCAATAAAATTTTTTCTATGTTTATGATATGCTCAAATTTAAGGCTTTAAAATGTTTAAAAAAGAAATTACAATTTTACGTTTTTGGGATATATTTTCTAAAATCACACATACACAAATTAAAAAGTTATACTTTTACGAATAATTAACATTCACAAAAACGACAACAACAAAAATTCTCCTAGAATAAAACTTTTAGGATTATATATATAAAAAAAAAATAAAAAAAACATTCTTTGCTAAGAAAATTAAGAAAATTCAAAAAATAAAATTATAATTAAAACTAAGGCCTTTGCCTGCGTTTTCTGCTCTTTCAAACTTTCTGCTGGATATTTTATCCAACTTAATAAAAATCCTTAAAATCAATGAGTAGTTCTAAATTTTTGTGTATTTTTAAGAGCCCAAACAATAGAGCATTGGAGTAAACTTACAAATATTAAATTAGATCATACACCAGTGATTTCACTAGAGATTGGAAACTAGAAGTCCTTGGGAGCCAGAATTTCCAAACTTATGGATTTTTTTTTTTTTACTAAAAGAAGTTCTGGTTAAAAATATGGATTTTCTACTTTTTTAACCATCTATTAATATTCATATTCATGAGTATTTGATAGATAAAATAAAGAATTTCAAATAAAAAAATAGTTATATTTGAACTATTAAGGCTTTCAGCTAAGACTGATCTAACAGCATAAAAAAAGCAACAATGAAATTTGATAATCAGAATTTTAATTCTCTCCTCCAGCTGTTAGGAGGACTCCATACTGTGGAAGAAAATTTTCATTTCAAATTATCTTTCTCCTTTATTACTAATTTAAAAGAAAGAAAAAGTAACTTTAAGTAAAGCAAATCTAGAGTAAGTCATGAAGTTTCAATTACTGAAAAAAAAAACTACTTAAAATATTAAAATACAAACAAATTATCAAAAGAGAAATTACCTATTGCATAATCCTAAGCTATCATAACATAGTTTATTCTCTTTTTTAAAATTTCTTTTCAGTAAATTAAACTCCATGGCTTACTCTAGGTTTGTCTGAACTAACTTTTCATGCACTTAAACTTTAAAGTAGTAATAAAGGACAAAGAGAATTTGTGGCGAAATTTTTCCCCCGTGGTATGGTGTCCTCTTAAAACTGATAAGAAACATTCTTATTTGTATAATTAAAGTTTGGTTAAAATTGTGCTAACATAACCAGCATGTTTTTTTTCTTCCAAGGGATGTGCCATAACATATTTTTTCCATCACTAAAGTTCTTGGTAATAAAAAATATTGATAAAATAGTTTCTTTTCCGAAAACAGTGGCTTTTAGTCATGCTAATATTTCGTCCCATTTTCACTGGCTAAAATTTGACCTAACAGTAGCGATAATCAAATAAATAAATCTGTTGGATATTATTCAAGCAAAAAGCATTATTTAATGTAAAACCAACTGAAAGAATGTTTGTTTACCTTTTGCTATCAGATGTGCACGTTTCATGTACGTTGTGAGATTGTCTGCCACTAGGATGACAAGAGAGTGGTGCTGCTGCAACCTATTGATCACTTCATGTCGATAGAGCATGTGAGGAGATCTCTGTGCATGATTAAAATTGGGAGGTGCTTCTGAATAAAGATTACAGATTTCTCTGATTTGTTTCAGGGCAGGAAGAACCCATTTGTCATTCTTAAGTTCCTCAACACATCGATCCAACCAATGAGTTTTTTGAGAATCTCTATCCTGTAAACAACAAAAAGGAGAGTCTTAAATATGAATCAGGATTGACATTTTATCCAGGAAAAAATTTATTTATTCCAAAATAACAGACGAAAATGGAGAAAACGAAGAGAAACTGGACAAAATGGAAGAAACTTAATGAAAGAATTGTAAAGGGGTGAAAAAGCTATTGATGATTGTAAAAAACTAGTAGAATCTATGCTGAGATAAATTAAAATTAGTTTTGAATTTGAAAGGTGGGAATATTAAATATTAAAAAAATGTACTATTTCAAATTAGCTTATTTTTAAAAATGGGTTAGATTCAATTATGTTTGCTACTGTATCTAAGAATTATTTCTTAGTATAACAAAGATAGAATATTTTTCATTATGTATAGTTTCTTGGAAAAAAAAAAAGATTATTAAGAGTAATTTTTCTAAAGATTAAAAAGAATTTTTTTTTACATAATTTAAAAATTCAGAAGGGTTAATGTTGAAAGACCACTACAAAGAAAATTGAATGATTTGCTACACGAGTTATGAAAAAGAGAAACCACTGTTTCAAATATGTGTTTAAAAAATTATATCGATGACTAAAATTTTCTCTCTCACTTTTTTGAGAAAAAAAATGACAGCTTGGGCTTTTAGAGGTAGTAAAAATACTGTAAATAACAAGTGAAATAATAAAAATATTGAAAAATTTACTCTGTTTATGTTTAATATTTTAGATAAATTAAGATTTAAATAATAATGTTTAATTAAAATTCTGCAAAAAATAAAATACACTAATGAAATAAATCTAGACAATATAGCAATATACAGTACAGTATAATTTAAGTATCTAATACTTTTTATTAAATTTCAATAATCACGTGAAATTTATTTAAGCCAAATTATTATCTGGCAAGGAGAAAAATGATGATAATAATTTTTTTTTATTAAATATTTTAAATTAAATGTATTTTTCACTTATTTAACAAATATATATTAATAATTCAGATTCAATACATTATTATTACCATATTAGTTATTAGAATTATCTTGTCTTTAGTACAGCATTTCGTTAAAAGGATGGCATTTTAAGGCATTTAAAATAAGCAAACAATTTAACATTCTCTAAAAGCATGCAATTCCTAATTTTTTTAAGAAAGGTTTTTAAGTCAAAAGCATATTTTAAGTAAAATAAGTACAATTTAAACATCCTGATTTCTATTAACTCTACTAATACTCTGACTTAAACTAAAAGCTATTTAAAGTTTCTCATAATCTTTCTGTGTTAAAAAATATTTAAAAATTACAGACACAGAAAGGATGAAATTTTTTTTTATAAAAACAAAGAACTTTTTTGAGCAAACATCTTCACTAACAATAGACAATTGTGGTTTTTCTTTTCCTTTTTACACACATTTGGTTTTCTTTCCTCTTCCACTTCTAAGCCATACCTTAATGTAAAGTACCATTTCCCATTTTAATAAGAAATAATTCTATATGATGCTACATTTACTTTGAATTTCACTCGCTATTTATTACTGCGAATGTTAAGATTGATTGTTTTCAAGTTTGTTAAAAGAATTCTTCAGGTTTTTGCTAATATATGAATATTCCTTCTTTAAACATTATCAAAATAAGCCTCAATTTCACTAAAATAAAAGAATTGAATCACCTGAGAGCAGCTATAATCCAGGATTTTTACATGAGCAGTGAGAGCCTGGTCCATGATATCAGTTGGCACATCATTACTATGAGCCAAACTCCAAAGCAAATTCAATACCTTAAAACAAAAATAAACATTTATTTTGTACTCTTTTAAATAGCATTTATTATTAGTTAAATTCAAATCTATAGCACTTTAGATGTATATGCATAGCAATAACAAATAAAGAATTGAATATTTCTAAGCCTTTCCCAGGCGAATAAATACAATTTTTTATTTATTTAGTCAAAGCAAGTTAAATTCGTCACATAAAATTATAATGTTTCATTTCAAAAACATTAAATTAAGTTTCAGAAAACAGATTTTCTTTACAAGGGCCTACCACTAAATTAGAGGAATCAGAATAGACTTGCCTCAAGAAGATTTAAAAACGAGAATTGGAGATTCATTGTTTCCTCTAAACAGTACCATGAAAATCAAGGAATGAAGTTTCCAAGATATTTCTGCAGTGAGTTAAAATATGACGTTTAAAAGAGGCTGGAGTTTCATATTCAACAAATCATCAACGAGTATTAATATGTAGCGCTAGGTTAGGAGATATACATTCCAATGTAAAATGCAGGAAGAAAATATTTTTTTCAGATACTTTCTAAGGAAAATTTACAACACATTTTAAAATATATAAAACAAGATATGATACAATTATTTTACTCTTAATAAAATTTCTTTCGTGACAAAATTAAACATAATATTTAACTGTTATGGTACTTGTTCAAAAATAGCTTAAAATTCAACAAACAGTAATTCTGCTTAATTAATAAAATTGAATATTGGCTACAGTGCAGTAACTTCTTTGTGGAAACCTGATCTTGTAATCGAACTAAAAACGTCTTGTAAAACAGTAATTGATGATAGAGGTAACCAAAAACTAACACAAACAAATGAAAATTACTTTATGAGCCATGACACCATCTTTATCATCTTCAGCTAGCCGTCTGATTAGTTCAAGCAACTTTTCCCTTTGTTTTTTGCTAGCATTTGTCCAACTTGTCTGCAAGATAAATAAATAAAATTTTAAAAAAAATTATCATCCAATATTAAAATTATGCAAAACAAGAAATGCATTTTAAGTTGGACCAGTTGGAAGCTAACTAATAAATCAACTTTTGAGTTTATTCAGTTATTAATTGGTAGACTTATAAACCACAACATCTCCAACAGAACCATCTAACAAAAGTATTCAACACAAGTGATACATACTTGGAAACATTCAAATAGGTGGTCAAGCTGTTCAGGTGTGAAATCCCATGCAAGTTTGGCCAACAAATCATGAACATTTTTCACAATAGCCTCATGTTTACCAGATTGAGCAGCCCAAATGTCATCTAAATCTTCCAACGTTAAAGATTTCTCTTTTATTACAAATCTAAGAATTTTTTCTAACTTTTCCACATACTGCAATAAAAAAAGAAGAAAAAAAAATATGATTCAACTATTTTTGTAAGGATACAAAATATGTATTACATATATATAGTAAGAGAGAGAGGGAGAGAGAAAGTAAAGTGTTGAATAAAGATAAGAATACAATTGAAAATAAAATTTTTTAAACATTCAAACAAAAAGGTGGTTAACTGCTAAACTTGAATGGAAACAGAAACAAAATCAATTAAAACTATGAAAAAGAAAAAAAAAAAAAGAAAGTTAACCCTTTGATGCAGATTTTTTATCAAACATATTTTTCATACTTTTTTCATTATTTTGTATTGATTGATTTAGATCAAAATAAGAAAAAAATATTGTATTTAATACTTTAATAATTTATGATCATGAAATACAGCATGAAACACCAGTCTCTTTTTCTGTGTTAAAGGTAAAATCTTTCAAACCTGCCTCACATCCAAACAAAAAATTTTCGAATTTGCACTGATTTAGATCTGAGAGAAACAGTTATCAATCATTAAAAATTCTTCAATTTACAAAATCAATTATTGACAAATTTTTAAATGGGAATGAAAAAAAATTTCAAACTACTACTTTTTGGATTTCATATTTTAATTCAAATATAATTCCGATTAATAACAGATTTTTTTAATAACTCATAGGCTGTTTTATATAATTAAAAAACACCAAAATATAGTTTTGCTAGTAATTAGAGCCACAGAAAAAAACTATATAAAAATGGATTGAGTCAAAGGGTTAGATGAAGGGGCTTGTTAGATATCAAAAATATACGCCTATGCGTTTCACCCTTATCGCACCCACCACTCCACTTTGCATCTCTGTCAGAGAAGCAAGCTTTCTTTTACACCAGAACTTCGAACAAGGAAGTTCACTTGTCAGCTTTCTCATGAGCTACTTTTCCTTGTTTACTGCTATTGTAGCAGTCATAATAATTTTCTTCGTGTATATAGCTCATTTGTTTTATTAAGTTTTGTTTAATCAAACCATTACAGTCCGCTTTATATTACATACAATGCACAGGGCTCAAACTTTTTTTCTTAGCCAATTCATTGAAACCATATTTTAAAGTTTGTAGTCTTCTTGTACCCGATTTTCTATCTTAAAATATTATATGCACTATTTAAGACCTGATCTTAAAAACATTAAGATTGTGAGCTAATAATGGAAAACTGGATCTGTGGATATTAAGTTACCCCTGGTATTCAATTTTTAGGAGAGGTGGGATGTATTTCGTTCAGACCCCTACAAATATTTTGCTACCTACTTTACGGAATAAACTTAGTTTACTTTGTATTGCTCCATAAAATACTTCATTTTAAAATTCAAGAAATTTGGATGAAAAAATAAACAAAAAAAAAAGAACAATTTTAACATTGCATTAAATTATACAGGGTGCGTTTCCAGACTTTTTTAACAAAAAATAAGCATTTTAAGTAGTTTTTAAGCGCTGAAATATTTTTTATCACTTCTCAAAAAAAAAATTCATAATTAGAAAGTGTGCAATAATAAAAAATAATTTTTTCCATCGCTTGAAGTTCTTAGATTTATAAACATAAAATCAATAAAATTCAAAAACTTTTACATAATCATGATAAAATAACTAGTTTCTGATAAATATTGCAGAGAAAATTGAGAAAATCATGCATTTTTTGTCATTTATGAGGAAAATCGACACGACAAAGTAAAAATCTCTTTTTAAAATCAAGCACTTTTTACAAACCCTGAATTTTAAAAAAAGAGCCTTTAATGACTTATAGAAAACGTAAATCAAAAATAAGCACATTTAAGCACTTTTTAAAAACACTACGTAGCATACACATCATGTGAAGTAATCAATAATGGCATAAGAGAAAGTGTGCTATATTTAATTTTAAAAACTATTTCTTTTCAGAATAAATTTTTGAAACTACTTCTACCCAACTCTATAAACTATATTTGATTTATGCTAAATTTATTTAAAATAACAAATAAAGACATTTATTTTTTTACCTGTGGCTGATGTAAACTGTCTCTAAGTACAATCTGAAGAACTTTGTTTTCCTTTATCCATTCCTTAATTAAAAAAACAAAAATAAATATAAGCATTAAGAACATAAGTATTTACTCGAATGTCAAAAAAAATCTGGTAAAAATCACAGTTTGAAGCCGTATTAGAAAAAAACAGTGAAACAAAGTCAAATTTGGGAAAGCACTTAAGTACCAAAAATTTTTGTTTTGTTAATCATAGATAACTAAACTTAAATCAGTGTCAATTTGCATCTAATCATTCAAATAATAGACTATGAATTAAAAATAAGCAATATATTTTTTTATGTCTTTACTTCATTTCAAACAAATTTGCGAAACCTATAAAGAGTATTATAGTTAAAAAATAGGAATATAGAAAAAAAAAAATTTGCACACTTGACAGATGTAAAAAGTGTGCTCTCAACAAACCACCCTGTTGTATATTATTTTATTCCGTGTTTCTTAAATGGACAGAAAGAAGAAATTCTGCATTTGAAACGTGGGATCTCCTGTGGTTAGAGTGTTCGCCTTCCAATGAGGTGAACTGAGATTGAATCCCGGGTTAGAGTCTCCTTGCAATCAAGGCTAACCGAGGGAGGTTTTCCTCCCCATGTAACCCAAGTGCATGTCAGTTCCATCAAAAAGTCCACCACAAAGGCAAATTTCTCCCAATATTTATTTGATCTAGCCGCGATGGAGAATAATCCTGTAGTCAATAAACATAAAATACTGATTACCATATCTTATATGGGTTTTTCAAACCATAAATTTTGCATCATACAACTTAAAAATCTCAAAAGCTGTTCAAGGTGTAAGATATCTTTACTTTCTTCATAATAGAACCAAAAAATTTGCTTTTTTTTTATAATTCATGTAAAAGCACCCTGGCAAACAAAATTAATGCTGCTATACTGCATCTAGCTGCAGCACTTTATTGAGCTTTTAAATTAGCTGTACTAGTTGATCTATGAAAAAGATAAAAATACTTACTGCTACTCTTTCAGCTGTCAGCCAATCCTCTTCCTCTGGATTAACATGGCCATGTCTATGAGTATAATATGAAACACTAGCAATTACTTTATTAACTTCATTTAAGGCATTCATTTTTCCATTGAAAGATGAAATTTGTAATAGCCTGTAAGAAAATGAGAAGATTGAATTAATATTAAATCATTCTTTAAGCATTAAATTGATTAATCTTTTTTTTTTTTTTGAAGTTAAACACAAAATATTTAATGAGAACATATTAAAACTAAATCCCATTAATCAAAAAGATGTTTGAGTTTAATATTTATAGTTTCATAGAAAAAAATTTCCAAATGTATATACAGTAGTAAAAACACTGATATGTGATATACACGAGACCAATGTTTGTTTAAAATTGTCAAATAATCAAGAGTACTCTGCTATATTTAAGCTTACAAACTCTTAATTACCAATAAAATATTAAAAATAGAAAGCTACCATCATACAATTGGTAAAACGGTGTTAAACTTTACTGTAAATTAGGCTTAATTATAACAAAGTATAAGATAATTATAAAATATTGTAATTAAACTTGTCAGTTTTTTTACTTATTTCATAAAAAAAAGTAAATATTTGAGACAATCTTGGTAAAAACTTGTTATTTAGCTCTGTGAGTTAGACTAATTATCTAGATATTTACAAATATCACAATGAAACATTTTTAGTGTGTCTATTTATCAAAAAAACACATGGTTTAAATTAGTGACATCTTGGCGAAAATAGGTTATTTAGCATCACTGGCAATTAGGCTAATTACCCCAAAATGATTCCAATAATTAGAAAATATGGAAATTAATTTATAATAGCTTTATTCTTCATCTTGAAATTAAGTCATACATAGTCATTACATAGTCGAAAATAAATTTGGGACTTCTATCTCTAAGCTAAACTTTCATTTCGCTTTTACTTTTAATTAGGATAATACTTACATTTACTGAAAATAATAAATAAGCATATGATTCTTGAATTCATGACCATAAAAACTTTATTATGTAATATTGAGTTTATTTTCATGAAATGACTGAATTCTGAAAATTTAGGACATGATATCTGCAGGTGAGGCAATAAGCTTTAGTTGTGCAAATTAAGAGAGGTTTGATCAAAAATCCAAATCTTTCGATACTTCAAATTGATCATTGTAAAATCTGCACTTGTATTTGCAGAAAATAAAAAATATTTTCTCCCTCCACCCCAAAAAAACAGGAATAGTGGGACAAAAAGTTGAAAATCAGGACAAGATATTTTTATCAGGAGAATCAAGAATATCAAGACAACAAATGCATTTTTTTAAATTTAATTACGCATTAATTATAATTCGTTTCAAAAATTTCTTTTATCAGTAACACACCTCATATTAAAAAGAAAAAAATTCAGAACATAAAAATTTTTGTTATTAAATCTTCAAATTTTTCTCTCTCACAAAATCGGAGATTAATATATTTTCTGGAGTTAGTGCTACAGCAACACACATAAAAAGATTTTTTACACAAAATTAGTGAAAACTGATTATGCGAATCCATTACTAAATGTTAATAATTTTGTTTTAACACCAGGAGGCTTCAGTTTCTGTCCCTTTTTCTCAGAAACCCCTTGGCTGCTTCGTATTCATTGGAGATCAAATGGAAAGAACCACTTGAAAATTATGATTGGATTGCATTTTAATCAAATCAATGACAAGAAAAATCAGTTCCAATATGGTATTTTTTTCTATCAAGTTAAACAATTAATAATTCTCGAACTAATTATCAAATGTAAATTTTTTTATTCTATCTTAATCGCTATACACTTTTTTATTCCCCCCTTTCTAAGTCTTATAATTTTTACGCGGTAAAACAAAATGTGATGCAATATGAACACCCAAAACAGAGGCATCCCTTACGATGTTTTTATACATAGAGAGAGAAAAAAATTGAGTTTACCTTAATATCATTTTTAATCTAAAAGTTTCTAAGCTCTTCACAGTATTTTCTTGATTGGGAACTTTTGCAGCTAAGCACTTCAATGCTTTCACTATTCCAGAAAGAGCATCATTTTTTGTTTCATTTTTGGCCTCTTTCTTCAGTTCATCATCTGTGAGATTATCCAAAAAAGATGGCACTATTTCAACAATAGGCATAAAATATTTTTCTACAGTATGCACTGTGAGTAAATCATGGCACATTCCAAAGGGTCTGAAAAAAAAGTTTAATGAGAAATTGTGCTGGGAAAAGATTTATGATAATCACAACGCATGATTTGAATAGTACCTAATAAGTGCAGCAATGACAGGAACAGAAATGGCAACATGGCTTTGAAATCGTTCCAACAAAAGATCGAAACCACCAAGGGTACCGAATCTATTGATCAGATCTACCAGCCAACCCTATTATAAAAAAATATACTATTACACAAGAGGCATGTAATTTAATATATTAAACTGATTTAACTACTAACAAAATAACAGTGATTTACAAATACAATAAATATTTTCTTTTACATTGAACTAAAATTAGCAACAACAAAAATAAATAAATAAAATAAATCACAAACTATAAGTTATTTACATTTAAACACCATTTCAACATTATCTCCATTCATTTGTAATCATCATAATGATTAAATATTTCATTTATATAACTGAAATCCTTTAGCACAGTTTTATCCCTTTCTGTAAATGTGATAATTCTTACTTCACTTTTATTTTTAATTAATTGCTTTTTAAAATAAGAAGTGCACTTTAGATGATCACTTTGTATAAAAACGTTCTATTTTAATATTTATTTACTGCTGCTACTGTTTCCATGTTTTAAATACATTCAGTAGAAATGATAAAATGTAAATAAAAATATTTATTGCTTAGAAATTGTTTTCTTAGCATTACTATACTTAAGCTCTTTATTTGTATAAATATAGGTGAACATTAAATTCATAATAAAACTTTTATAAAGCATTTTATAATTCCTTGAAAGATGAATAAGGTTTCAACAAATAGTACATAAATGTGAAGAAAAACTATTGACAAATTTATATATATTATTGACATATTGCTAAAGGCTCACGACCATAAACCTCATCACTATTAAAATACAAAAATAACTACTTTAATTAAATGAGCAAAATGTGTTAAGGTAAGAATGCTATTTTAGCAATATTTTAAGGAAGTTATGTCACACTATATTAAGATGATTGTTAAGAAGTAGGATTTTTATGTCTGACTTAGTAACTAAAATATCATGTGCACAAATTAGCACATTGGTAAGCTTTTCAAATCACACATACTGCATTTTAGAATGAGAAAATCTGATTGTTAGAATAAAAGTTACTGAGATGTCCCTATTTTAATTTTGTACACAGTAAATACACAGAACTGTAACAGCTAATTAGCAAAAATATTAAATAGCACATGATTAAAAAATTAATATGCCAGCAACAAATATATGCAATTTTAATGAAACAATTTATACACAATCAAATCACACAGACATCATTTTAGAGTGGGAAAATCTGATTATTAGAATAAAAGTTAAGTTGTTCCTATATTAATTTAACAGTAAATACATAGTACTGCAACAGCTAATTAATCAGCAAATTAGATAACTATTAAATAGCGCATGATTAAAAAATGAATGTGCCCAAAAAAAATATATGCAATGTTAATGAAATAATTTATACACAATCAAATCCCACAGACTGCATTTTAGAGAAGGAAAATCTGATTGTTAGAATAAAGTTAAAGTGTACCTATTTTAATTTTGAGCACAGTAAATATACAGAACTATAACAGCTAATTAATTGGCAAATTAGATAAATATTAAATAGCACATGATTAAAAAATTAATATGTCAGTAACAAATATATAGAATGTCAAATGAAATAATTCATACTTTAGGCGTTCTCAAATCTGCCGGCCTTGCGAATACTTCATCATCTGGAATTTGAGAGCCAGTAGGAACTGTTTCAGAAGGTCTTGTGCCATTAAACGTGTGAAATCTTTATATAAATAAGAAAATTAAATTAAAAGCGAAAAGTAAAATATGTAAAAAATGAAATCAGTGATTTTCAAAAATACATACTTGCTATTCGGATTGAGCACCATAGCTAATAACTCAAGCAGAGGGAGACAGTCTTGTTTAAGTTTTAAAACACAAATCTCTACTAAATGTTCACAGTTTTTCATTATGCACCTCTGAAATAACAAGTGATTTATTATTTATTTTCTTAAAATTGATTAAATTATTTAAAGGAAACTAACATTGAAACAAAATAATTTTATTCACAGGGAAGTGAAAAATAATTATAATTACTTAGAGATGGCACATTAAAAGTTAAAGGGAAAAAAATTAGTAAACAAAATCTTTCAAATTATCATTGAACTCAACAATAACCAAAATGAAATTGAATTGAATGTAGGGTTTAATGGCACTATGTCCACAAAAGGACATGCTGCGCCATATAACCAAAGTGGAATAGAATCATCGAAACCAATTTATTCACCAGAGCTGTCAATCTATTTATCAAAACTATAAAATGCTTTGAATACAAATTATTCTACTCAAAAGAGATTGTTATGAACATTTTTCAAGTTTCAAAAGAATAATTTTGATGGTTTCAACTCCACCTTTAGTGAAATTCATCTCTATAACGAATCATATCTTCATAAGATTTTAATTTATTTCTCAAATAAAGATTCATTTCCATATTTGAGGGGTGACTGCGACACGAAGTGAAAAACCCTACAATTTTATGAGCAAAAACTCGATAACAAGATATCAATTTATTTACTATTCATATTTAATATAATTTTTTTGAACTAAGATTTATAATTAAATTACCTCTCAACAAAACACACTTTTATACTAACTAATTAAAGAAAAAAATTTAGTACTTAAAAAATCTTACAAGATATCAGATTTTAAGAAAGCGAAATTACAAATCACGATATTAAGTTTTAAAATTGTGCTAATATGAATCGCGATATTGGATTTAGGAAGGCCATAATACAAACCACAATATCGGACTTTTGAAAAGCGTAAATACAAATCGCGATGCATGAATTTTAGATCCTGTGAATACGACTAGAGACATTGGATTTTAAATTCAAGTTAATACGAGTCGCGATATTGATTTCAAAAATGCGTAAATACAAACTTTTTTAAAAAAGGACAAATTTATGCAAATTATTCCAAAGCTATGTAAACAAATGAAACTAAGTAAACATAAAATGTTATCAGGTTACAGGGAACTAAGCATCTAAATGGGAGGGTGGAGAAATGTTTTATTTATTCACAGAAATAATTTTGTGATTTTCATTTAGTAACTTACTCGTGAATCATTAAAAATTATACTAACTGACTTAAAAAAGATAAATAATTTTTCAGATAATTATTATTCACATTACAAAGAAATAACCGTATCCATTTATGCTAACTTAAGAAACATCTTTCCCAGAACTAGATTTGTAAACTGACGAAGGCGAATATTTTTTTTTTCCTTACAATTTAAATACAATTATTACTTCATAAAAGAAAATTATTCAAGAGAGGAGAAATTTCAATTTATTATGGAAATTTTCCTCTTAACTTTTCATAGATTTAATTTTTAAGTAAAATCAGGTACTTTTCAAATACATTTTAAAGGTTAAGAAAGCCTGTTTCAGTCATAGTGAGGAAAAACTAATTATATCTTTGAACATATTTTAATGAAGTGAAATGTAGGGAAGTAATAAAATAAAGCAAAAAAGAATGCAAATTCTATTTATGAAAGTTTAATTCAATGAATTTTTTTTCCGTTATCATCAAATTTGATTTACTTCACATAGAATAGTAATTACAAATAAACTTTATTTAATCAAGCATAAGTAATTCATCAATAATACAAACTTAAATCAATTTCTTAACCACTGACTTCAGCAATAGTTTTTTTTCCGGTTAATAAGTCTCAGTCAACTTTCCAGAAAATACTAGTTTCCAGCAGTTTAAGCAACTTTAATATTAGGAATAATAGAATGACTGGCTAATAATGCCCACTTTAAGTGACCATGACCTTAAAGCAAACTTAACAGCTTACCTTAAACTAAGAGCATTGTATTCATAAAATTTTTAACTGGAATATTTTTTGCCGTAAATGTAGTATTAATGCAAGAATATACATTTGTTTAATACCAAATTGTATTAGTATTGACAGAAAAAACAATTAGATAGTACAAGTTAACAGATATGAGAGACAATTAATTATGACTCACATGAATTTCAAATTTCCAACCACTAACTGCTTCATCTGTGAGTATTTTCGTAAATGATATTGTAAGCCCATCTCTGAAAAACCTTTGACAAGCTTCACTACGAGTATCTACACCTAAAAAGTGAAGTTTAGTTTATTTTCAACAGAATTTACACTTAAATACATAATCTCTACTTAACTACACCTCTATTTTAAATTGCACAAAAAAATATTAAATGCAGGTTTCTTCATTTGATTAGTAAAAGAACATAAAAATAAACTAGTAAATAAATGTCTATATTATATTACAGCAAATAAAAATCTTTCAGTTAACTTCAGGGGTAAAAAGTAATTTAAAAAAACAAATAATGCATTGATCTTAGTTGATGTATAATTTTCATTCATGCGATTTGCATACAAATATTTAGACCACAAAATATTTCAAAACATTATAAAAATACATCTACTCTTCAATTTTTGAGATTCAAACATTAACACCTGGGGGAATATTAAGTATATTGCTGAAAGATATTAGTGTTAGAGAGCAGGAGTCTGTCTAGGTTTTTCTGACAGGTACCTATTTTGTGAAAATTTAGGTATAATTTGTGAAAATTGAAAATTATAAAATTAAGATCAACACAGAAATATGGTAAAAATATGGATTTATCTTTTCTTAAGTGATACGAAAATAAAATTTTAAGAAAGATTATTTTGTGAAACTACCGTTTTTCCTAAAGTTGAATTTATGAAGGTACCGTTAAACGGTAATAAATTCGGCCTGGACAGACCCCTGGAGAGGTATGTCGCAGAAAACCCGAAAAAATTCTGCCACAGGGTGCAGAATGAAACATAAGAGTAGAAAATGAATCTCACCTAATTTACATAAACTGATAGCTGCATCTAAAAGAACTTCAAGTTCTCCTTTTGGTAAAACGGGGACAACCCATCTTGGTCTATTTATCATTTCATCTAAGCGAGCTAATTCAGCCAGAGGAAATTCTGGCTCTTGTCCTTCGGGCAGTTCATTGCTTTCATCTTGATCCCCACTACCATCACTTTCATTTAGCTGAAAAATACATGTTACTTTGAAATTTGTAAAACAAAGCATTTTAAGATTACAAAAATTTTAAGTAAAAACTAAATAATCAGTAGAAATCTTTAATATAAATAATCATCCTTCTTAAAATTAGCTTATCTATGTTTAACCATTTGATTATTTCTTAGTCTAATATCGAATAAAGTTATGAAATCTTAACAATTGTGTACAGCATAATTTCATCTAAGACAAAAATTTTTAAAACATATTTAAGTGATTATATAGAGCAGTTTCCCATCTTCTTAGCCTAAGGGTTACACTGATATCTAATAAAGTATCAAGTGCCAAAATCTAGGCAGCAACAACGTTATTAGGAGAAAGAATCATGCATTTCTCAAGTTTAAGAAAAACTGTTTTTAAATTCTTGGGATAAGTTTAAAACATTTCAATATTTTTGCCTTTCCGAGGTAGAGAATTTTGACTCTTGAATCCACTGTTTAACTCTCATCAAACCAATATTTGTAGTTCTAAAATGCACACAAACTTTTAATTTCAGAACTAGCCAGAGAATGATATAACAATGGAACAAAAGTACTATACTGATTAAAAGTTTTTAGGACTTATTTCATATCATTAATATACCCAAATACATGTTTTTCAAAATTGTTTAGTAAAATTTACTAACTAACTTTTCATAAGTAATAAAAATATACTAGAATACATATCAAGACATGTCACCTGAGTGGATCCTGGGATGGATTCATAATGTTTTTGGTCAAGGACCATAGTTTGATGATTTTTGATTATGTCCATTATGAATTTTTTTTTTTTTTTAATTCAAAAGAAAAAAAAAAATTTAAAAGAATTAACTGGTTTCAAAATGTAAATTTTTGTATACACTTGGTTTCCAGAGGTCGTGGCAAATAGATAACTATAAGAAATTGTTTTTGTTTTACACCGTTCCCTTTCTAAACATAAGAGAAACTAGTTTGTAAATGTACTAGTTGAAAAGAATGTACTAGTAAAAGTACAGTGGATACTAGTTGAAAAGATTAAAAGTAAAAATGGAACTACAACGAACAGTATGGTCAAAAAGTTTCAATATAATTGGAGGCATTTGATACTTTTTTTAGCATATTGTTAATTTTTAGGGTTATCATATTCCAACAAATTAATCCTTTATAAACATCCAAATATATGACATAATTCATGCAAGAAGAATCTACAATTTTTTTCCCCCTTCTTAAATTGCAATCAAAGTATTTTTTATGCCCTAATTATGGGGATATGTTGGACCAATTACAATCTTTAAAACACCAAATAAATTTTTAACTTGGAATTTTTAAATTTTTTTTTTTTTAAATGTAGAGGTTTTCTTGAGGGTGACTATGAGCATACCCTTTGAATTCTTTTTTCTTCAGGATACGGAAATATTCCCCAAATTAAAACTATGAAGATTTCTTAGAATTTTAGGAGCAAAATCATAAGAAATTAAGAAGAAATTTTTTCTTAAATATTAAAACTAAAAATGAAGTTAAAAATGAATAAAATTATGGAAATCTTTATTAGCGCTTTTAAGTATTTTTATATCTAATGAAGAAATAATCTTTTAGTTGAATTCTAATAAAATCAAAGTGACTTTTGATTTAAAATGTAAAATTAACTAGGTTCTTTTCTTAACAAATATTTTTCCTTGATGAGTCTTACTGGGTCAAGTTATAATATCATTAAAGTTCAATTCTTAACCATATAATGATAAATGCCATTAAATTTTAAAATAATCTAATGTGTAATTTAAACATGTCTTACTTAAATGAGTATTTTTTATCTGACTTATTTTCCATAGTTTTAGCCTTCGACGCATAGTATCTTTAAAAATATCTGCAAGTGGTACTGAAATACTTTCTTTCAGTTTGAAAATGTTGCAATTTCTAACTAATGAAAAATTAAATCGCTAAACTTTCTAACAATAACATAAATTTTAAGTAATAAAACAGTGTCTAGAAAAAGAAAATCTGAAACATTTTTACATTGAAGAAACAAATTATAAAATAAATAATAAACTGGCTTTTTAAAACCTTTCTTTTAAATCATAACTAGAAATTAGAAATCATAGGGCAATTTAATATCTATTCTATACATTCAATGTGTTGAAAAAATAAATATCCTTAATTGAAAGCAAACGAGGATAATTTAAGATCAGGGGTTCAGAAAAGCTAAGGATGAAAGTAACCTAAAATTTTATAGCACACTTAGATTCTTAGTATTTATTAACATACCATTTACTAGATAAGATGTTAACTCTTAAAGAAATATTCACAATGCCTGGACATTTTAAAACCCCTTTGCCTATCTCATATAAAAAGCCATTAAAATACATTACAAAATTATAACTATTTTCTGAACTCTTAATCATCCAGAAATAAAACTTTAAAAGTAAATAAAAACTTTTATTTATAATAATGCTAAAACATTTAAAGCATCCTACATTTGAAGTTTTAATAACAATTAAAATATGTCAAAAATAATAATTTTATAAACTAAATATTTAATTGCTTTAGATCAACATTAAAAAAAACTATTCAATTTCTTTTACAGACTAAATTTGCGCACTGCCTTGCATAGCAATCATCCAATTATGTTAGCTTTCACAAAACTTTTTTTTATGTACAAATGCTAATGAAGATTTAAAAACATTTTTAAAAAATTTAGTATTTAAAAAAATACAATTTTAAAAAAAATAAAATTTTGGATTAAAGGTTAAAATAATAGAGATTACTATAAAGCATCTAAATTATGCTATTAATTAGAAATATACCAACTGATAAATAATATTTATTATTAATAATTTACTTGTACAAGAATATAAACAACAAAATGTGTATAATTACAAAATGATATGTTCTTCGTAACATTTGACGTTTTAGAAAATCAAATTACTGAAATAAGTTTTACATTTTAAAACTAGAATGCTAAACATAATGCCCATTCATAATAATTAATAAAAGCTGTATCTTACTTGCTAGAAAAATAAAATTTAGGTCAGAAATAAATCCAAGTAGCAATTACATAATTGATTTATAATGATAATGACAGATTTAATAATAAATGATATTATAATGATAAAGGATATATGTTATGTCATTATTGAATTATAATGATAAAACATATAAAATAAATGCAATTTTAAAGATGAAGTCAAAAGTTTTTTTTCAAACTAACCATTGCCAATTTAACTTTTTTGAAACATGTTTTTCTATGTTTACTACAACATTAATTAAACTTTAATTTAAAAACTAGTAAAAAATGACTAAGCACATAGCATACAAAAATTATTATTGATTATTAAATGATTTTGACTGTTAAAGAACTTTACTTACAGTATTTGGACTAGGTACTGGGTTAGTTCTTGACTGCATTGGAATATTTTCCTGTGGTGAATCCCCGCCACCACCAACTTGTCCACCACGCATGACAATAGTCATGTTTATTCCACTGATACTTTACACACCGCTTTAAAAACTAGCCAGTCTTTGTATTTTCTTAGATTAACATCGGTATTTACTAAAAGAAAAATTAAAATATCCAAAAGAACTCAAATCATATGCTAATAATAATAATTGATAACATTTGACAAGATGGTAAATATTTATAAGCATATATATTTATATATACATAGATAAGTTTACTAACAAATGATAGCTAGAAATAAAAAAATTAATAAATACAAGTGCATTTTATTTGATAAAGCATTGAAATTTAAATCAAAATCATTATCTAAGAAAATTTAAACCTACATTTTTATTTATGAGTTTAAATAAGTAAAATTATCCTAAACATAACACAACTCAGTTATGTATAAGGATTTACGATTTCATATCGTGAAATTATAAATTAACATGATTTGGTAATGTAAAATTGAAAAGGCTTATAACATCTTAAACAAAATTTGAACTATATACATAAAGATCATTTGATTTTTAAAACATTTATCTCTATACTTAATAACAACAAACTATTAAAAAACATGGATTAAGAAATTTTCAATGACTTGAGAAACACGCATATAAATGAAAGCAACAAAAAATTTTAACAAAATTTACATAACATATCATTATATATCTGATTAAGTATTTACTTTGTGCTTCAAAATTGCAATAAAATATAAAGACAATTAATATTATAACCATTGTGAAAGAACACTACTACAGAAAACTAGTTTACTTACAGCATAATCTACTATATTTTAAGGAGAAATAAAAATCATTGAAGAACAGAATTATTCAATTTTCGAGTAAGGAGCATAAACTAATATTAATTGAAACATTAAATACACGTTTACACTTCAATCGGAAGTTGAGGGCGTAAGTTTTAATATCACATAGAAACAATCAACATTAAACAAGACTTTAAAAATATTCTTTAATTTTGCTCAGTTTAAAATTGGAAGATACAGAAACTAAAAGCGAGAGATAAAAATATTCATATCTCTACCCTACAGCTCATCAAAAAAATAAAAGATAAATTACACAATATTAATGCAGTGTTCCTATTTTTAAACGAAATAAATAAAGCATACATTTTATTTATCCAAACATTAAAGTTTAAAAGTAATATCTTCACTTAAGAAACTTAATTCAATCAATAGAAATTAATTTTAAAGGAAAATCAGATTTGTTTACATTTTACGTATTGTTTCTGTTTGCTTAAGCCTACCGATGGGTCCGATTTCCCCTTTGAATATGTATCAGACTGCAAAAAAAAGGAAAGGTATATTTTAAAGGTTAAAATATTTTTAATAAAACTCAAATTAATAATTTTATGAAATAATTAGAGTATAAAAGCCAAGTAACATTCGAAAATTTTCATAAAGCTAGAGAGTATAACTATTTCATACAATTGCCAACTCTCTGACGGACTTGCTTGAAACGTCAAACTTTATTTGTGAGAAAACACAAACATAGTTCGGATGGAAAAAAGGGAGTTCTAAAAACATTGAAGCTTGGATTAAATTAAAATTCGCTTACCATCTATATTTACTATGCAAAAATGTAACATTATTTGTAAAAACGTTCATCTATAATACAAAGGAAAGGCAAGGTTTACGTGCCTATGTTGACCGGCTAGTGACTCAGTAGTCGTATGAGTTGCTAATCTCGCAGGGCTATCAAACATGAAAATAAATCGCTTTCTTTGCGAGTTGTCGCCAAACATTTGCAAACAATTATTTTATTTTTAGATCGAAATTTAACTTTTTATAATAAAAATAAAATTCCGTTCCTCTAATGAAGTTGACCAGATAAAATTTAGTTTCCTTCAAAGATTAAATCAATAAAAACAAAAAATTTCATTACTTACGTAATAATAAACATCAACAACATTGGCGATAATTCGATTTTTTTCTGCTATAATATGTTGTTGAAGAGCAGACGAACAAAACAGCAATGTGCAAAGCAACAAAACGATTTTTCGGATAAAGCAAGCGGTTAGTGAAAATATCAACAGGGATTGATAGTTAATTAGAATCTACTTTTAATTAATAATATGGCTTCATCATGTCTATTATTTTTACGAACTAATTTTCCCAACAAACTTTTAATTTTGTCAAAATCGCGATATTGCAAAAAAAGTGGATTTTTGTTTTCAAAAGTTAGTATAAACTTTTTGCATATTTTAAAAATTATTGATGATAGACATCTATATAAATGTATATATTATCTGATTTTTGATTGAAATTATCTTTAAAATCGGTAAATTTCTTTCATGATTGATACTGAAAACAAAGGAATATTTTATATAAATAATCTTAGAATTTTCTTAATTAGTTTTACCTTGGATCGTTTAATACGTCGAAATCTTCAGAGATAATTTGTGTTAATTGATTTATCAAGTTTCTAATTGAAATGATTTGTCGTGTTCAATGTTTTTTTCTCTTTTTTCCCTTGTAATTTGAATTGATAATTACTTTTTTTTATTTTTTTTTACAGAATACTTTATCAGGAGTACAGATTAGATATTTTTCTGATGATAAGTACAAACTTCCCGTTTTGGATCCAATTGATCATCATGAAGAGGTTTGTTAAGATATATTTAAAGTACTTATAAAAATAAAGTACTTATAATAAATAAATAAATATGTGTAAAATATTTTATAAGATATGTTTTGAAGTTGTACTAATTTCTATTCAATATAATCTATGTTAATGAAAGTATTTTATATCAGTTCTCAAATTAAGTTTATTTTACTAATTGAAAGCTATTTTTATAATATATTTCATGAATTTTGAAGTTTATATTAGATATGAATTGTAATTATTGAGTTAATTAATTATGAAATAAAAAATTTTGTTTGAATGTGTTATAGAAAAGAAATTTAATAAATTGACAGAAATGGCATCTGGGTTTTATAAATTTAAATTTATTTGTATATTTTGAAAAATTCTCTATTTACCTAAGAAAGTACTTATTAGTTTCAGGGTGCCAAATTAAAACCAGCTTTACTGTAATTGATCTCAGTGATCTTTATTTAATTCAGATAATAGATACTGTTGATATTGTGGTATTAAGTATTAAAGTAATAGGTCTATTGTACATTAATATAAGTACTATTGTGCATTAATATAAGTTCTATTGTAATAAGTATTTTATAAGCTCCTCAAACAGATAAGGTCCAACTATAATTTTAAGAAAATAAAGAAAAAAAGAATTATTTTTAGATAAATGTATTGAAAACTTTTATATAAAAATAAGAGACTTTTATTTTTAAATATTTATGAATGTTTTAGTAATTATTTTTTTAAGCTATGATTTTATTAATAACTCCTGCCATTTTGAGATAAACACTGAACAAAATGGAAGTTAGCAAAAATTTAAAAAAAAAGTTAAGTAAAAAAAAAATTTGTATTTCCTTCAGCCTCTCCAATAGAAAAGTGCAAAAAAAGTAAGAGTAAGTATTAGTCTATAAATATGATAATTTATAAATTATCATATTTCTATCACTATATATTATTCATTCAGATGAGGGTTGATAAAGCTGTTATTTCTCAAANTAATGTAGGGTTGATAAAGCTGTTATTTCTCAAAGTTTTGATAATTTATAATTTTGATAATTTATAAATTATCATATTTCTATCACTATATATTATTCATTCAGATGAGGGTTGATAAAGCTGTTATTTCTCAAAGTTTTGATTAATCTATAATTTTTTTCCATAAGTTTTCATTTTTAAAGCATTTTGAAAATACAGAATGAGTTACACATTAACAAGTTGAAAATAGCCTTTGCAAGAAAAAAGGGATAAATAGATGCTGCAGTATTCCTTTTATACAATCAGTATTATATTTCACAATAAAATTTGTCTCTAAAATGTATAGAATACAAATTTTCAATTCTTTGTTTTCTGTCTCTAATTGTGTTTTTATCATTTAAGATTTTTTTTATCTTAAGTTTTAAATTTATAAAAAATTAGGTCAAAGTGAATAGTAATTTTTTTCAGGGTTATAAATAGTATAGTAATGGTAAATTTTTTCAGTTAGTTAATGCTAAAAAATTCCAACATTTTAGAATTTTTTTTAATTTTTTTAAATTGCGCACAACTGTATAGAAACTTCTGTTTCTATTTATATTTAGTTTGAAATTTCTAAATAAATTTAAAAAAATAGTAGTGGAAGGTTTATTAACTTGTTATTTTGAATTTTACTTCTGGAAATGAAAAGAATAATTAAAAATGTGGCTTTTTTTTTTCGATCAGAGTTTGATATTTTGTAAAAAAATATTTTTGCAAACAAGTAATAATACTGCCCATGGAATTAAAACTTTTTAAACAAGTTTTAAAAAAATTACAACACATTAAAATCAAAAAAAATTTTTTAATAAATAAAAAACAAAATGTTATAAGTAAAAAATTCAAAAATTTATGCTAAAAAAATTTTATTTCTTTGAAAAATAATTGGCACTAAGCTATTCTCACAGTACCTCTCCAACTATACCCATTTATAATCTGTTATAGTTTGAGGAAAGAAGGTATATAGACTTCAGTTATTGTTATTTAATTTTTTTTCTTTAATTTTTTTTCTGAATGCTGTTCATTATTGTGACAACCTTAACTATGAATTATTTTTATATAGTGAATGATTAATGGAATCAAAGATCAAGAGGAAAAATAAAATAAATGAATCAGCTGAAATAATAATTTATATGTAATAAAACATGTTTATTATCCATAGTTTGAGGCATCACCTTCATCAACCAATTTTTGCTCTAATTATTTATTTTTTTAATTTATTTTTTATCATAAATTTTTAAAAGTGTCAAGATTGATCTATTATTATACATACATAATTTTTATTGTTTATTAAATTTGAGATGTATCAGCAGACCGAATTAAGTAAATAGAAAAGAAATTGCATTATTTTGCTTCAAAAATAAAACAATTATTCATTTCATTGTTTAAATTTTAAAACTACCACATATCCCCCTACTACTGTGAAATTTTCATTCCAGGAAATTAATTTTTAATGGTAAAAGGGTAATGTGCTGATGTTTTAATAAATTAGAATGAAAATAATTTTGTCCACTAATGCATATAAATAATTTAAGCAGATATATTGAAAGTCAGATAGAGAATTATTTTGGCTTAAAAGTGTAAGTAAAAATTTTATAAGAGTCTACCATTGATAAATATATTTCTATTGAAACTCAAATGTTAAAAAATGATACCATAAAATTTTTAAAAAAATTTTAACTTCAATATGCAGAGATGATTGTGCTCCGGGAAAAATCCGGATTTTTCGCTAACTGCGATCCGGAAATCCAAGGTCCAGAAGTTTCAGAACTAGAATTTATACTTAGCCTCTCTTTAATTTATAAATATTTTTTCTGATAGAATAATAAATGTGACTAGATATAAAAGTAAAGGTATTCATAATTATTTATTTAAATTATGCTGCATATAATTAATTTATTTAGATTTTAATGTTGTGAAAATATCAATGATTTAAAATTATGAAGACATTAATTTTTTGAAATGCGTCATTTAAATGATTTTATTCAAGAAATTTTCAGGATTTTTGAGTTGGATCCAGCACTGATAGTCTGGCACTGATAATCTGGGAATCCATAGTTTGTAGTATTTGTTGTCTGTTTTTAAAATGTTTTAGGTCATCGCTTTGTGCATTGTATTCATCAAATTATCCTTTCTTAATACCAAGCATCTTTTGAACATTTCAATCATTCTTTCACCTTTCAGACAACTGACTACAAAAATGGAAGGAAAATGTAAAAAAGAAAACTTTTTTAGTTTATTTGTATGTACTTTATACATAGGCGAAAGAATTCATTTTTTCATAGATCTACAAGTAGAATTTGTGTGCCTTTCTTTTGAAGAGAATTACGGGTCTATTGTGATTCTTCAGTTTGCTATAATTGAAGGTTTCTTAAATCAGTTGGCAATGAAATAAGTTGCATCTTTCCTTTTTTATCCATATAAAAACTATTCTTCTCAGATTAATACCAACAAAAAATACAACGGTTGGTGAATGCATTAATCTTAGGGTAGCAGCTTTTAAAAAGATTTATAAAATTAAGAATTTTTTAGTGACAATCAACTCATGTATGTGCATATGTGCTTATCAGTCTATTAAATGTTGAAATTCAAAAAAGCATGAAACAAATTAAACTGATATTTTTAATAAAATATAGATAATTTTTTAGATAGAGATTCTTTTTTGTGATCATTAATTATTTATCTCTCCTTGTAGTAGAACACTATTTAGAATCCAGAATCGTTGACGCTAGGGTTCTAAAATTTGGTTATCAAATATGATAAGCTATTTTAGCTTATCATATTTGATGATAGCCCCAGATCCAAAATATCTTTTAATTTGGTTATCAAGTAAATTTGGTTATCAAACATGATGAGCTAAAATAGCTTATCATATTTGATGGTAGCCCCAGATCCCCAATATATTTTAAATTTTTTTCATTAATCGGTTCAAAATGTTTAAAAATTAATTTTTCACATTAGTTTAACATTAACCATGGTTATAAATAAAATTATAAACAATCCTGTTTAAGATTTTATCTCATGTTCTTTACTGATTAATTTTTTTTTTCAAGCTCAGTCAGCAACATGAATGCAATTTGTTTTTACATCACCAAATTAACATTTCTAAAGTTTATTTGAAAGCATGCATTTATTTTTTTCATACTTTTGCTTTTAAATTAACATGTTTCCAAGAGAAGAATGAGGTGCAATTTTTTTCAGACGTAATGAATTTTAAGAAGACAAAGTATGAAAAAAATAACTTTAAAAAGTTTGCGATAACTTTTTTTTAATTGGTCTGCATGAAAAATTAATAAATATTGTATTTATGTAACTTTTAAAAATTGAGTTTATATAGTTAATTAATTAACTATATAAACTCAATTAAATTTCCAGGTTTTATGTTCATTTTATATAAAGTTTATCTTAAAATCTGTTGCAAGAATTTTTTTTAAAATTCTTAAAGAAAGTAGCTGAAAAATCGGTTTTCAAATAACAATACTAACAGCTAATAAACTAAGAGATTCTTGCAACACATTTTAATATAAAATTTATACGAAATGAGCATAATGTCTGGAAAATTAGCTTGGAATATATGAAACTCGATTCTGATATGTTACACCCAATATTTTATTTCTTATTATTTCGTGCAAAACCATAGAAAAGTCGTTTTATTTAATTTTTAAGCTTTTTAAAATTCTTAACTAAAATTCTTAAACTAACTAAAATTCTTAACTTAATTAAAATTCTTAAACTAATGTGTTAATTTTTTTTATTTAACTAATGTTACTCAATTTATGTGGCAAATAGCATTCTGGCCTTAAATCTTATATAAGTTACATGGGGTATTTGCTATGGGAAATCTGAAAGTCATGTTGGAAGTTAAGTCACATTAAATAAATATAAACTTGATTTTTGTAACTTAAGCACAATATTTTAATTATTACTTTTTCGTGAAGACCCATAAACCAGTTGATGCTCTTCAAAATTTTTAAATTATTTTATTGTATATTATGTTTTATATTTCTCAATAATAATTTCTTACATATATTTCATATTTTATATGGTCTTATTCTCCTTTTTCATATTTTATCCACAATCTGGAAAAAATCAGTAATTTGTTATCTCGTAAGCCACATTGATGCTAGATTATAGATGCTTTATTGTACTTTTTTTTCTTCATCGCCAAAGTTACTAAAACTAATAGCTTTGTAAAACTCAAATTACATTTGGTATATTATCTTGATTTTTCTTTTAGAAATTCGATAAGATACTTATTGCAAATCGAGGCGAAATTGCTTGCAGAATTATTAAAACCTGTCGAAAAATGGGCATCAAAACGGTAGCAATTCACAGTGATGTAGATTCAACAGCTGTAAGTATTTATGTTTTAGATTTCCATTTCAATTAGTTGTTGGTTTTTTTAATGCCACTTGCTAATATCAACAAGTTGAATGCTCGAGTAAAAAGATTTTGAATCAGACAGAAATTTAGGTTCTTTTTTTTATCATTCCCATAAAAACCGCCTTAAATAAGAGTATTAAAAATTTTTGCATTCCAAACAAAATGGACAAAGACTATTAACAAGGAGTCATTTGATATGGCAAAAGTTTCAAGGAACTTAAATCACAATTTCTTTTAACTTTTCAGCACATTGTGTGAAACTTTTTAAATTCCATTTGAATGAAAAAATATTAACATGACCTCTGATATTTATATTCTACATGGTTGTGATATATGATGAAAAAATTTGGTTAAATATGGATTACTAAAAATAGAGCATTTAAAGTATATATAACTTTATCATACAAAAATCAGAATGAAGTTCTGTGTGCATTCATTGGGTTAAAAGGAAACATTCACTATCTTTATAACTTTCTTTTCACTGTTCAATAAATTTATCAATCATATTTTTCTTATTAAAACATTTTATCTATACTTTTTATGAAATTTTAGTCCTTTTATGCTGTATATTTTCAAAATGAAACATGTGATATGCTGAATTTTTTTTATGTATTATTTTTTAGCGTATTATATTTTTAAGTACAGCATTTTTTTTTTTTTTACGTATGCATTAATAAGGGGAAAAAAACATTTTGTCTCTTTCCTAATTCTAATTATAGTATTGTTATGTTTTGTTAAGTTTAGTTCAGTATTCTTCAGTTCCGAGTAAATATGTATGGTATTTTTATGCACTCATAATATAATGACCATTTAATATGGAGAATGGGGTTGTTATATTGGATGTTGACTGTATTAATATATGTTAAGCTTTGAAAGCACTAACATTGTAATTGTATAGTTTAGATAGAGGTTGTAGAAAGCTCTAAGATAGTGAAGTAATAATTTTATTAAATTCAAAAGGGGGCCAAACCAGACCCTTAAACGTGAGAGGTTCACATGATAGCTGATGGATTGAGAGGAAGAAGGATTTCATCTTGGAGAAAGATTTTATTTTATATCTTTCTATTCGATATTAAAATATTAACAGTCCCCAGTAACATGGGACTGATCACTTTCCCATCTTGCTAAGGACTACATCATCATATTTTGCAGGATAATTAAATCAATAGTATTACTTTCTTTGTGGGAAAGTTTTTCACTGATTGTGTGTTAGTTATAAGCTTTATTTACAGATTAGATTCAATATATCCATAACATTACATAAATACTTACTTCTACTTACATCCGTAGCATTACATGATATATATTAATCATAATTTATAATAATAATGATGACAATAAATCTAAGTAAAAAAAAACTGACTTTTAATTTTTCTTGTTTTTTTTTCTTCGTGTAATCCTAGTGTAGTCCTTAAAAGAAATTTCCAAACATGTTTCCGTTTACCATGAGAATTTGTTTTAAGTCAAAATGACAAAATTTTTCATAAGTGAAGAAAACCATAGGAAAAAATTGCACCGGGAAAAATAGGTTTTTGCCAACTCAAGTTGGAAAAATCATTTATTAATAAAAAATTATTAACTGCTTATTATTGCTATCTAATTTAAATAATAATATTATTTGCAAGTCATTTAAAAAATCTTCCTTAATAAGTGAAAATAAATAGCAAAAATTGGAATGAAAAATCAAATTAATAAATTTCCAAAGTAATAAAAACAACTGTAATTTCTTTCTATGTTTTGCATAAAGGAGTATAAAAGAATTTAATTTTATAGTTGTATAAAGAACTTTCAAAACATCAAAATCAAGTAATATATTGTTGTATTACACTACAAATCACACATTGAATTCTTAATTTAAGCAGTATATTAATTTTCATATCCAAATGCTGTTAAGAATAAGAACTGGAGAAAAAAAATTTCATAATAATATGCAATCCAAAAATATTTTTAATACAAATTCTATTTTTACATTCCTAATCATAAAATTAAAAATTAATTATAATTTATCAAATAAACCTATCAGAGTTTTTAACCATAAGTTTTGATTTACAAATTACTGAATTTCCATTTTCAAATCAATGACGAAATTTTTTTTAAATATTTACATTTGTATGAAATTTTTTTTAAAAAAAATAGGAAATTTGTTTTAATATCTGAGCTCAATATCATGTCAGAACTTAAAATTTCATTTTAAGAAATAAAACTTATGAGTTTTCAAATAATATAAATGTTATTGTTTAAGTTTTTTTACACTTTGATTGCTTTACAATACATCACTTAGAATTTACTAATATTATAAATTTAAGGAGAAAACTAGTTTTCATTTTATTGTTAAATAATTCTGTTTTCTTTAAAAGTGAAAATGAAGATCAATTATAACATCAAGAGTTACTATAAAATTCCGTGGCTTAAAAAATTGCAATAAAAATTTAACCAAATGAAAATGTGCTAATAAAGTAATAATATTTAATAATTTAATTATATTTATTTTTAAATAATTAAACTAAACAGAATATTCAGTAGTAAACTAAATAATATAAGTACACAAAATTCATCGAATATAAGTGTACATATTTGTTTAGTAAAATAAAGATAATGTAAATCACAATTCAAAACAAATTAATATAATAAATTATGTAGATTTTAAAATTCCTTATAAAATCTAAATAAATAATATAAAAATAGTTATTTTTTTAAAAATTTTATCTAAACTATTTGTTTATTAGTTATTGATAATAATGGTATTTGTCAGTTTTAGTTTCTTCCATTTCTTTTGGTTTTTTTTCCCCCGGGTCCCGGAAGAAATCTGTTTCTCTCGGGAAAAAAATGCCAACCCTGGATTTATGTAAATTTATTATTTATAAAAATTTTAGTTTGAATGTTGACAATTTTTGTAAATTTACTGTGTGTCTAATAATACTTATTTTTTTTATTTCCTTGAAGCTTCATGTTAAAATGGCTGATGAAGCCTATTGTTTAGGACCTGCACCTACAAATAAAAGCTATTTAAATATGGATGCCATTTTCAAAGTGATAGAAGAAAGTTCAATTCAAGCTGTAAGAGTTTAAACTTTTTTCATTTTGTAAAATCTAAATTATATGACCATTATAGAGTGATAAATTGTTTAATTTGTGGTATGAATTTTGTTATTAAATATTATTTTTGAATAAAACTTTTTTTGAGCTTGCATTTCGATCTTTTACATTTTCATCGATTCAGTATCTAATTAGCATTTATTTTGTAAGTTTTTTTCCCTTAACAAAACACTTGGAAAACTGAAAACTTATATTGATCTATTTTTTTTCCTAAAATCTTTTTTTCTGAATAAATTTAAATTAATGGTTTATATATTATTTTAAATAATTACAAAAAAATAAATAAGATAGATACAATTGATGATAGTTTACTCATTTTACTTTGAATAATTGTATCTTGAAGGAAAAAAATTTAAATTTTCTGAGAAACTGTATCAAACTGCATTATCTTCGAACGGTTTTTAAAAGACTAAACGTCTTTTAAAAAGTAAGTTTTTTTTTTTTTGGCTTAAAAGAAGTGATAAAAGTATTTTGTATAACTTTTTTATGAGAGTACAATCTCAATCTCACCTTCTTTTTTTTCTGTATGATACTTTCTCCAGAAAATAACTGTCAAATTACATTTGATTTTCTATTTCTTTTAACTAATTTAAAATAAATAAATTTAATGAAAAAATTCATTAATTAGATTGTTGTATGAAACAAGGTATAAATTTGCACAAATTACTCAGATGTCAAATAAACAGTCTTGAACTTAAACAAATAGCTTGGTTTCTTTAGTTGTGACTTGTTAAAGAGAAATTGAAATGAAAGAACATGTTTATAGGTAATGGTTTCTCGTAGATAAATAGACTAACAGCACTTATGATAATTCAATTGAGATTATTTGGAATTTCAATCAAGTAAATTCGTCTTTGATAATGTTCATATTAAAAACTGTGTATTTTTAACATCCTTTAATATTACCTTATTATTGTCACACCCTTTAAGGACACCTTATATTTTCTATTTTTAAAATAACTATTTAATCTATTTCCAGGTTAACATATAATTTTTTTTATCAATTTCAATATTTTTTTTATGAGAAATAACTTTGTTGTGTATTTTATTTGTTAGGTTCATCCAGGTTATGGCTTCTTGTCAGAAAATATGGACTTTGCCAAAAAATTGGTACATTCTTATGCTTTAACAAATTTCTTAAAATTCCTAAGGAATGATTATTTATCTTTTATTTCCTTTATTTTGTATTCTTTCAGGAAAAGTTAGGTATTGTTTTCATTGGTCCTAATTCGAAATCTATATCAGCCATGGGAGATAAAATTGAGAGCAAAAAATTAGCAAATAAAGCTCGTGTTAATACTATTCCTGGTTTCGATGGGGTTGTAAAGGTAACTATTCAAAATTTATTTTGTTAGCTTTATTGAATGATGTTCAATGTAATATTTTCACTTCAGAGCTTGTAATGATATATTATTATTTTGAAATTGAACAATGTTTTATTATTAAATTCTATAATTAAATCTTGCTTACAGAAAAATCAATAATTATTAATCCATTGCAGACTCCTGAAGAATGCATCAAAATATCCCAAGAAATAGGTAAACGTTTTTTGAATTAGTAATTGTTTTTTGTATTAATAATTGTAGAGTAACTTACTTATTGCTTGTTGTCTTATGCATCGGCTCCATTAAACTCTCTTTCCATGTCTTTTTTTTTTTTTTTTTTTTTTTTTTTTTTTTTTTTTTGCCTGCATAAATTGGATTTATTCAATGGTGAAGCACTTTAAATATCATTGGACTTGAAAAACTTTGATAATTTTTTTTTATTTTTGATCAAAAGATATGGTTATGCTAAACAAATAATTTTTCTTCAATCATGAAATAAATCAAAACTTTTATAAACCTAATTATCTATATATATGAGTATTTGTTTGTCACTCACTTGTGTCTAAGTTCTTATCACTCCGTCTATGCCAATTTATACTACTATAACTAAGTTATAGAAGTATATCATTGGGGACACTGAAAAACTATTTAGAAATGAAGTAATTTGGAAAATTGTTGAAGCATTACAACTGTGGGGATTATTATGTGCAATTTTCCCTGCTGTTTTTGGTGACTTTTTAAATCTAAACCTTCTTGTGCCAATAAATAATGTATCTAAAAAGAAGGATAAGGTATACTTTGTGCTACATAACTAAAGAACAAAAACCAATTGAAATAAAAGCACAAAAATAAAAATACTATAGTTTTGATTCTATAAACAGGAACTTTCCTTGTTGTCTAAAGTGACAAATGTATTCCTCAGTCTCTTAATCACCATTTGTAGGGCTGTAAGTTTGTTGCGGGAAAAAAGACCCCAAATTCACGGGAAATTTTGAAAATTACACAAATTCTAAACATAAAAAAATTTATTATATGAATGAGGCAAAAGACAGAAATTGCGCAAATAATAAAAAAAGCTTAAAAATATACAACAAAAGTATTTCTTTGAATTTCAAGCAATATTAATATTTTTATTTAAATGAGCAGAATTTTGGTACAAAGTATTGTACATTGTCAGATTATTCTTATTTATCCTTCGTCTTTCATCACTTAATACATTTTTATACTTAGAAAACGATCTTTCTGCGTCAACGCTGTTTTTTGTCACCGACAAACTTGGAATTGCCAATTTTGGAGTGTTCGGTCTTAGATTTCCAAAACTCAATCAATTTTCCTTCACCAACGCCCAATTCCTTTACCGTTGCTTTGTAAGAAGTAATTGCAGTGAAAACTCAAACATTCTACATTCAAACTATTAGTTACAAGTCCCTACTAACTACTAGTCCCCCCCTTCATCTAAGAAACTGAGCCATATTTAAGAAATCACAAGATGCCGCCTAGGAAAAATTAACTGGATATGTAGAAAGGCAGTAGAAATTTCATTGCCCAGTGCAATAGCGTGTATAACAATTTTTCTGTCAAAGATTTGATTTATAACATTTTCCTTCTGTTGTAATTCCTATTTCTTTTGTACTCTTACAGACTTCAGGAAGGTAATTACTCTCCCTAAGTGTAGAAAGACCACCTTAGTTGACAAGATTGTGATTATCTCTTATCTCTGAACTATTTTCATGTCATTTTACTATTGATTCACTCCCCTAAATATCTAATCAATTTTACATGTTCAATTTAAGGTTCAGGAAAATAAAAAATTCTGTTTAATAAAAATAATAAATGGAAAAAAAAATCAAATTTTGAGCAATTTTCACGCAAGTCAAGACATATTGAGAAATTCGCGGATTTTAGGAAAAAAGATGACAATTTTGCGGAAATTCGCGCCGCGACAAACCTGCAGCCCTAACCATTTGGTATTTAAACACTGAAAAAGGTTCTGGTTTATGGAACCAAAATTATAGTATAGTGTAACTTTCAGGACAACTCCTCTTGACATCAGTCTCGCATCATGTGGGGTACCATAATTATGAGAATAAATCACTTCAAATAGGGGTGTTGGGTGAATAGTTTTGTCTTTATCTTGGCATAGGTCAACGTGAGTAAACCAATCGACACCTTAATACTTCTATTGCACCCCTATTAGAAATGTGTTCTAGTTTTTACCATAGCAGCAGACAGCCCCAAACTCTTAGTCTGGAGGAGTTCTCCTCAAAGCTGCACTATATGTCCACTTCTGTCCTTAAACCTGTGCTTTATTTCAGATTGTTTTTATGTCTTCTTTTAAATAATGCATTGCTTGCTCTTTTGTTTTTTTAAATTTTACACTACAGCCTTAAAAGAACAAATTTTAGAATTATGTATAAAATAGAAAAAAAAATTAAGTATGCTGACTTTTTGTCAAAAAAAGCAGATTTTGTTATTTTTTTCAAATTTTAAATAAAGTATGCTATAATTTGTTTTAAATTGTAAACACTTTGAAAAATAAATAAATGGGGTTTTAATCCTGTGTTTAAAACTGTATATTTTACAAATTTATGTTTCAGGCTATCCCGTAATGATCAAAGCATCTGCTGGTGGTGGTGGGAAAGGAATGCGAATTGCTTGGAATGATAAAGAAGCTCTGTAATTATAGCATTTCTTTTGGTATTTTACTTAAAATAATGGAGTTTCATCAAAAATTATATTTTTATTTTCATGATAGTAACTGTTCTCTCACATTTGTTTTATCTTTGCTGAGCAATGTCACAAATTTTGAAACATTTCTTCTAACTGTAACCAATCGAATTTTTTAGGGATGGCTTTAGGTTTTCTACAGAAGAAGCAAAATCAAGTTTTGGAGATGACCGCTTATTAGTTGAAAAATTTGTTGACAATCCTAGGCATATTGAAATACAAGTAATGTTTTCATTGTTGTATTATATATTTGAATGATTTTTGTATAAAATTTAAAATAATTAAATATTATGAGAAAAAAAAAGTTTTTTTTTTTCAGCAGGAATATGTAGCAATTTTTAGCTATCTAGAAATAAAGTTGTTGAAATGAACAAGAAAATAATGCTATTTCTTAAAGAAATAAAAATAGATACTGTCATTTTTTTCAAAGAAAATTAAAAATGATTTACAGTTATAAAAGAAATAAAAATTCAGCTGAAATATGCTATTTTTATTCATAGTGTAAAATCAGCAGTAAATAATTCTTTCGTATAGTATACTTCATATTATTTCATTGAAAATTTGGAACTTATTTTTCAATATTATTCCTATTGAATACTAAACTATGTGTATTTTAATGTTACATTAATAGTTCCTAGTAATAAAATATTTTTTTAGTTAATAAATACAGCAAAGTATAGTAGTTTCTGCTAAATGTTATGTTTTATAAATTAAACAATATTTATTTATTTAGGTTTTGTGTGATAAATATGGAAATGCAGTATATCTGAATGAGAGGGAATGTTCCATCCAACGAAGAAATCAGAAAGTTATTGAAGAAGCTCCTAGGTAAAGTAATTATTTATCACCCACAAGAGAACCTTTACACAAAATTGTAGTTTTTATGCTTTCTGATATTTATGTTAGGGAATTCTCTACAATTTTCTCAAAAAATGATTAATTGAAATTGCTGCATTTTTTTTTCTGGGGAACAGTTCAAGCCTTCTGATACATCCACTTATGAACAATTTACTAATATTACTTCTCATTTATCACTTTTCTTCTTATTTATCACTTTTCTTCTATAGAAAAAAGATTCAAAAGACAGTTTTTTTTTATCTGAATGGAATTTTAAGTGATAGAAAAGTTTAATTTTATGTTGCCTAGTTTTTCTTAGTGCAGTTAACATACTTTAAGAATCAGACTGAACTTGTTTTGCTATATACCCAATTTCAATCATAATATTTCAAAAATAGATCATTTCAATAAAAAATATACCATATGTATGAATTCTATCAGTCATTATTTCACTTTTTCTTATGCCTATTTCTAATGTCCTTTTATATTAAATACATTTTATTTATTCATTTATTAAAAAAAACTGCTTTCTAATATGTCTAATTACGTTTTGAAATATGTACCTGCTCTTTAATTTGTTATTCTTATTGCTCTAATTTTTTAATTTTGAAAATGAACTTTGCTTTGATAATTTCTAAATTAACACATAGCTATACTAACATTTCTACATCTTTTTTTTATTTCATTTTCATGCTTCTTACTAAAATGCTTATGCAGCTTTGCTATATGTGAGAATCCAGACATAAGATCACTAATAATGCATGATTACCACATTTAACCAAAACATAGGTAGGTTTTCCTTTCCTTTATTCTAATAACAGTTTTGTGATTTTAATTATCTTTTTTAAGTAATTTTATATTATTTTCTAATTTTTCATTTTAACTCATTTCAGTACATTTGTTGATCCAAAGCTACGGCAGGCTATGGGTGAGCAAGCAGTTGCTCTTGCACAAGCTGTAGGATATGACTCAGCTGGTAATTGGTTTCAATAAATATTTCAAATTCAATACTTTTATTATTGTTCTTATTTTATCACTTTACCTTCAAAATGTATATCATTCTCAGTTAGCAAAGGCATTCTTTGCCCCCAGGGAATTTTATTTTTACATATAAAGTCTGAGAAATGTCTGATAATATTGCACCATTTCTGAAAAACAACCAGTTTTTGGAATTCATGGTAACAATAAATTGCCAGTGAGGTTTAAAGTGAATAAATATAACATATATCCCAATTGTTTCTTCTAAAATTTTTAGCGCTATATTCCTAGATTTATTAAAACATGAAAAGACTCAAATAATCTTTATTTTACAATTTCTATTTTTTTCTTAAAAATAACCATATTTGCAGTTCAATACTGTTCTTCAGTTTCTATTTAAAAACTTAGTTGTGCAAGCTCTGTCTCGCCAGAAAGAAAAACTCTGCTTTGTTCTAAATATATTTCTATTTCTTCTCTTTTTATGATGAGGAATAAAACAACTTCATGCATTTATTTTATGTTTGCCTTATATCTATAGCACAAATAGACTTTATTATTTTTATTTTATAACTGTTGTTGAACAGCCAACCCAATTTTGGGTTTACGACTACTAATGTTCAACTCCGTAGCCTTGTAATTTTGAATCGATCCAGAAGACAAGGGTACTCCTGAATCAGTACCTCCAGAGGTATTGATTTGTTATGGGAACATGGAGGACTTCATGACTTGTCAGATTTAACGTGCATCTGTCTCCATTTACTACACGGGCAGTCTTCGGACGGGGGGAATCGAACCCACGACCTCTAGGACATAGGCCCAGTGCCCTACCAACCAGGCTATCCCGGCCCTAAATAGACTTTATTGTAAAATTTGAGATTTAAGACGTTTATTTTTGCCATTGGTAGTATGAAGCAAAAATAGGAAATGTTGGTACTAGCCAGTTGTAGTATTTTTTATTATTTCAAAAAATTTTCAAAACTTGAAAATATTGAAGGATTTAAAAGACAGGTGATGTTACTAATGTAGGGCATTTATTTTGAAGCGTTACTAAAATTATGATAAATATTATAAGGTTCATTTCTAAAATGAAGTAAAATTTCAAGAAGCAAGGTTGAAATTAAATAATTTCCGGAGTATTATAATAAATTCATAACAAATCCTCATATAGTGAATCCATATTTAATTTTAAAAAAAATAATAAAATACACATGAGCATTATTTTTGATTTAAAAAGTGGCAATCAGATATTGACTGGCAGATAATATTTTATTCATTATATGTAATATTTAGTCGCCTTGTAGACGATGATGAAGACGATTAATTTGCCCCATAATTAACAGGTATGCCCTGAACCTGCACTGAGAATTTCTCCCTCATTTAGGGCAACCGTTTTCAAGCTCTACGGCAAGATTGCCCATGAGCAGTGGCGCGCTGCTGACGGTCAGGGACAAGCTAAGGAGCTGAATCAAGACTGTCCTAGTGTACGTCAAAAGGAGTTCTTAAAGCTTAATAGAAACAGTATAAGAAAGATCATAGGTCTTCTTACTGGTCACTGTATCCTCAGGAGACACCTAAACATTATGGGAATAGAATCCAATTCTCTTTGTCGGGGATGTCATCTAGAAGAAGAGACATCGCGACACATACTTTGTGATTGTGATGTCTATTCTGCTCAAAGATTTGAGCATCTAGGGCAGCATTGCGTCAATGCCTGGGAACTGCAAGATGTTCCTGTAAGGTGCTTGCTGAACTTTATTTCAGCTATAGGGCTTTCTTGCTAATCACGACTAGGGTTTGGGTACAATAGACCTCTGGTCGATGTGCCCTGCTCGTCAGAGCTGCCCAAGCTCTAAGTCTAACGTCTAACAGGTATTGTTTTTTTTTAATATCAGTAATCAATAATTTTAAAATTATTGATGTGAAATTTAACATTTTTTTTTATATATTTACCTTTACATTGGGTTATTTCATTACATAAATTGCTCTAAAATTTGATGCTATCTTAATATGTTTTCATGTGATATATTTTTGACATTGTTTGTTTGTATTACTGTCTTTCTATTATTTTTAAACATTTTTATATTAATTTAAAATCATTCATTCAGATTAAATTAAACATGTTATGTTTCTTTATCTTTCTTTCCTTAATCTGTTTAAAATTGAAATTCACTTTACAATTTTTAAGGTACTGTTGAATTCTTGGTTGACTCAAAAAAGAACTTTTACTTCCTGGAAATGAACACTAGATTACAGGTGAGATTTCGAAGCAAAAAAAATTATAAACACTAAAGCATTTTAAGGCTGTTTTACGCAGTTTATTTAAGTTTTCCAGTATTACTTGCACCATTGTTATCTTAATACCATTATTTTTAGATAATCAATTATTTGGTTACGGGTGATAATGAGAAATTTTCATCATGTGGTTATCCTCTGCTGCTAAACAGGGAACATTCCTTGTTTTTTATCACTAAACTTTTTATTGCAGAATGTTTCTTTATTTTTATATCTCTAGTAATCAGTAATTATGAAAGTAACTTCTAACCCTTTTAAAATATAATCAGTGGTCGAAAATAACACGCTACAAGAAGCAAAACTACTGTAGTAGCTTTTTTTTTGTAGTTTGTGTCAATGAAAAAGGCGTAACTACCACTACGATTATTAAACATCAATTCACTGGTATATAAGACATGCTAACTTGAATCAATCTTGAGATACCTTTTGGTAGATGAAGGTTGGCATAGTCGATAACTCGCCCCCCCCCCATAGTATCAATTATATATTATTTAAGTTGAACATTTTATTCCTAATAAATTAGCTATTATTATTTCATACTATAATTTAAGTGTCAGAAAAACTAACTGTTAATGAATTTTGAAGAAGTAGGTCAGTTCAAAAATGTTTGATCATTATTTTATTTACATTTCATAGGTTGAACATCCTATTACAGAATGCATAACTGGTATTGATTTAGTTCAGCAAATGATTAGAGTAGCAAAAGGTAAATAATGCTTTTATTTTGTTTTTCTTATCCTTTTGTATTATTTATTTTAGTGTTTTACAGTTATGGATTATTATTTTCAGTTTGTCTTAAAAAATTTATCTAATTTTTAAATTATCCCATTTATACTTTGCATCTTTTTCTTAAAATACTTCTTGAGCTTACCCATTTATACCTGCATCCTTTCTTTAATACTTTGTTTTTTTTTTACAAATTTTTGCATCTTTATTTCTTTTAAATTTTGTAAATGATGTCATGTATTTAACTTTCTGTCGATAATTGCACCCTTTAAATTTGGCACAAAAGTAATTTAATGTTTACTTAAATGCACCAAATAAACTTAAAATAACAATATATTGTCACCACAAAACAAAAAAAAAAGTATATCTGTATGTGAAATATATGACAGAGATTTGATGTTCTTTTTCAGGTCACCAACTGAGAATAAAGCAAAGTGATGTTGGCATACATGGTTGGGCCATTGAATCCAGAGTGTATGCAGAAGATCCCTATAAAAACTTTGGTCTACCCTCTGTTGGACGATTATACAAGTACATCGAACCTTTACATCTTCCCAATGTAATAATAAAACTTATTTAATCTATGAAAATTTTGAACTTTTTTAGGGGAAAAAATAAACTTACAAATTAGAGTGACTGATTAATGGAATAAAAGCTTATACCAATAAGTCTAAACAATGTGAATAAAACAAAACTAATGACACAAAAACTAACATTCTGTTTTGGTTTTATGAACAAGAACTTTCCTCTGTGTCAAAGCACAGTATGACACAAGAAAACATAAGACAAAAAAGTAGTATATTGAGTTTTATTTTAAGAAATTATAAATTGAACTTCTTCAACTTAAAGATATGAAAAATATCATTAAATACTACCTTTATATGACTCATAGTATTGATTTTTTTTAATTACATTAGCTATCAAACTGCACTGATACATAATAGCAGGAAATTTTAATTATATTATTTTTACTGAATTGTAATTAATGAAATAAATTTAAATGCATGTATGTTATGTTTGAATAATAATTTTTAAAAAAAAAGCCAATAAGACTGGCGTTTTTTAATGAAAACCGACCGACCTGGCCTTTTTCAGGGAGGGCTGGCTTTTTTGCAACCCTGCTGAAGATAAAAACAAATCTTGGCACACTGCTATATTAATGTATTTTGTTTCATCTTATAGGTCAGGTGTGACAGTGGAATTCAAGAAGGCAGTGAAATAAGTATCTTTTATGATCCTATGATTTGCAAGGTTAGTTCTTATTTTTTATAAATGTTACTGAAGTAAATTTTACATGACTTTCCTCCAGTTTAAACTCCTGTATGTTTGTTGATTTTACATGATTTTTTAAAATGTTTTTATATTAATTTATTTATTTATTTATTTATTTTGAGATGATAAAAATTACAATAAGATACAGTGGTTTTGTTAAACATACATATTTAAAGGGGGGGGGGGAATTTCTGCTGCAAAATGTTTGAAACTAAATCAACTTTATCTTAATGCTATTTTAAGAAATTTAATAATATTTACTATACCTACATTACATTATCAATATTTTATAAATTTTAACCTTCATTGTGAATATAAATATTGATAAAAATGTTACATTAGTTAGTTTTTTAATGTAGAAATAATGTTAATAGGGTACTATATTCATTTCCATGGCAGTATTAAATGGAAACACTTTTATTAAATGGAAACTGTATAAAACTGAAGCAACATAAAAAAAATATGAATAACTTGGGCAAGAAACACAGAATGGGAAATATAGAGGAATGTTAATATAGAAGAATAACATAATATAGAAGAATCAAGTGCATTTGACTCAAATTTTTAATGTTCTATCTAATGTAGTAGTTATTGATTGACTCTAGTCTTTTTTATTCGAATATTCACACAAAAATGTACAATATTTTTTATTATTAAAACAGTATTTTTTTACGTTTAAATGTTATGTTATGCTTTAATGTTATGAAATGCACACGTAAGTAAAATTTTTACTAATGCCTCTTTAAATACAAAGAAAGGAATGTGAAAGAAAAATAATTTTTGCCACATAAAATTTTAAATTAAAAAAATTACTATAAGAAAAGTTAGATTTTCTTAATTTTTGCAGCTTTTTCGTGATATAAATTTGTAAAACATCGTTATTTATCATAAAATCATTTAAGTAAAGAGAAGAAATTGTTGTTTCCATCAGCTTTAAAAAAAACCCTTAAAGTGAACAAATGAGTTATTTCAAATCAAAGTTTTACTGTATCTCTTTCCTAATAATTTGTGCATTATGCAATTTTGTTAAATTCTAAATAAAAATCGTCCTAAGTTGCACTAAAAAAATTGTTTTAAAAAATATTTCATGTGTTTACTTATTTTTTAAATAAACATTATATGTACACTTAACATAACAGCCATATTTTTGTTTAATGTTTGTTTCATTTTCAGTCATCATGTTAATTTTTAATTTTATTTGTAAATATTTAGTAATCAGCCTTTCATCCCTTCAGTGGGTCGATGAATGAGTACCAAGCATGCTTGGGAACTAAACACTGGGGGTTCCGCGTTCGGCTGACCACCTGACCGGAACATCTGCTCCTGCACCCCAGAGCCCAAGGTCAAGCTAACTGAGATGGGCACAGTAGGCCTTGGCCCTCTATGGCCTTGACCCTCTATGTCGAACCGCTGAGTTTAGTTTTAAATATTTAGTAAAAATCAAACAATACTGTTCATTGACTGCTAGCTATTATATGTTATTAATACTTAAATTTTAATTCAAATTTAAAGAAATAGTAATAAGTAATGAAAGTATATCTTATCAGAGATTAGAACACTGAGTAAGCAACAAATTGATTAGAAAATTCTTGTAAGTTCGATCAATTTCTAATTCTAAGATTTTGGATTTCTAAATTATAAAAAGTTAATTGCTTGTCTTTTCTTTCTCTACAACCAATAGTATATAGGCAGTTGTAGTACAGTTTCTTAACCATTTTATATTTTTCCTAACTTCTAATTAGAAACTTTTTTTCAATTCAAATATGCTAACTTTTTTTCTTTAACAAAGTATTTTAAAATAACTTTCTATTTTTCTAATTGCATATATATATTTCAGCTTATTACTTATGGTCCAACAAGAAATGCTGCTATCAACACAATGATTGATGCTTTGGATGCATATGTTATTCGAGGTAATGAACAACTGGAGATATGCTATTTGTAATTTATTGCATGCACTACGTGTTTCAGAAACAGCAGCGTTATTGTATAATTTTTGAAGCCTATTAAAAAATGAAGTAAAGAGAAATTTTTACATTGCAAGTTATAAATAATTACTTAGAAGATAAAAGATAGGATTAAAAGTGAAAATAGGCTTACAGTAAAGATAGGATTGAGAATTAAAACCAGTTTTATTTTCAGAAGAAATGCCTTCCATTCAATTTCATTCTACAGTTAAATTGATTTTGATGTTTGTAATCTCACCTTCACTCTGATTGAACTCATATTTTGATTACTGTTAATTTGCAACTAATAGTGAGTCTATTTTTTGAAATCACTCTTAATGAGGAGTGCACCTACATATTTCCTCATCATGTTTATAGTTTATTTAGTATTAATGGATCACATTGTGTACCAAGTATTTAAAAGTGGATATTATGTCTGTTGTACTTTCTAGTTATCAAAGAAGTTTTAATTAGAAAGAAATTGCTTCTACTTTGACAAATTACGTTATTTAGCTATTCTCCAAGAAGTTTGGGTTCAAAAATAGTATAAGTTTAAAGAGAGTTTAAACATTTAAAAACAAGTTTTTTGTTAAAAGAAATCTTTTAAAATTATTGAATTTATGTAAATTCAAGTGAGTAAAATATTTAAAATGGGTAATTAAATAGGTTTTTTGAGGTTTAGGCTCTATAATTTCATAACCAAATGCATAATTGTGTCTATTTGGTCAGTGTTTTTCACAAGCCGCCTTTACTTTCCAAACAAGCTGTGACCCCGATCTGAAGTAGAGAGAGTGTTATAATCAGACAGCAGTAATTTTTTTATATATGTTTCAATAAATATGTGGAAGTTATTTTAATGTGGAAAGCCTGAAGGGCAAGTGAAAATTTTTAGTATTTCATTAAATGAAATAATTTAGTGGTCGTTTTTTCTGGAAGCAAGAAAAACCTAGAATTCTGTGGAAATATGAAAATTTTACTAGAAGGTTCATTAAATTTTTTTGAAATTCTTTGAGAAATAGGATTTTGGTTGTATTATTTACAGAGACTCAAATCTGCTGATCCTCCTGAATTTTTGGGGGAAATTATAGTTTTACATTTAAAATGATGGCAAGCTTTAAATGTAATATTTGATTCTTGGTCATTTAAATTTCATTTAAAATTATTAAGTCTACCACTACAATGAACAGTTCAAACTATGCATGAGACATAAAATTATTTGTAAATTTTTTACAGTACCAGTGAAATTTAAGAAAGATTTTGCTTGTATTTTTTAAACAAATTGTTATTTCGCAACTACCAGGAAAAATGTTAGTTAAAAATAACTTTGTCTTCATTTCAAAAAGTAACACTGATTTTTTAATAAATGATTCTGCACCTTTTAATTATTTATTTTTGGCTTCCTTTTAAAAGGAATTTATTTTGTTTAAATAGAACAAAAATTCTCAGGTTAAACTTTTAAAATAGAGCATATTCACTATTATACTGACTCTAAAGTTTTAATTAATTTTAAAAATTTAAAATACATATTAAATATACATAATAGCAAAAGAGAAAAAAAAACGTGAAATAAGTTTCACTGTTTTCATTTAATATGAGCCAAATTACAACATTCTATTTTTCTAAAAAGTTTCGTTGTATTTTTCTAAAAATACATTGATGCAAATCAATGTACTTTTTTAGAGATGCTTTTGTTTATTTAAGGAGTGGCAGCTCTTCTATTTCACTAAAATCACTTTGGTTTTTATTTTAGGTGTGAGTCACAATATACCACTATTAAGGGATATTATGACTGAAAACAAATTTGTTGAGGGTAATATCAGCACAAAATACCTTAATGAAGTGTATCCTGATGGATTTAAAGGTACTTTATTAACAAATGTTTATTGTTCCTTGTTTACGATGTTTTATTGCTAAATTAACTTATCTTAATGTTTCTACTGAATTGATTAGGTAAGCAATTGTCTCCTAAAGAGATGGAACATCTTGCTTCTTTGTGTGGTTGCATATTCGTAAGACATGAAACAAGATCTCGACATTTTCTCAACCAGCCTCAGTGAGTGCACATATTTTTCAATAATTTTTAATGAATAAAATGTGTTGTTGCCTAAAAGACCCAAAGTTTTTTTTGAGTACAAAAGATTTTTTTTTAAAAATTTATATTTCTGTCTACCAAAATTCAGGGTAAGAAATGTTTTTATAATCCCAATAAGCTTTTATGTCTTAACTTCAGGACATAACCTTCATTAATTAGAATTTAACCCTCATAAAGGAAGTGTGAATGTGTAAAATTCTTATTGAAAAAAAAATCAAGCTTATTAATTACAAATTAAAATAAGTAGATTTTTAAAAATATTTAATTGCATATTAAAAAATTTGGGCTATAATAACTTTAATGTGCAACTATGTATTAAACAATTAATGTGCAACAAATATCTAAAAATATCTAAAACTTTAAAAAAGTTGGTATTAAAACTTATATAGTAGCACACAAAATGTTCAATGAGAAAATTGAGGTTTGTCTGCTGCAACCACCGGAGAATAGATATTTACATTTTAAATTTAAAATTTATAATTGTGTGTGTAAATATTTTCGTCCAAAATGAGTGGTTTCAAAAAGTTAAATCGGAAAATTTCAGATGCACTCATGCTAAATTATATTCACAAAATACAAAAAAACGAAATAAAAAAGAGCAACATACACGATTATTTTTGTATTTGAATAAATATTTTCTTGAATGCAAAACCTGAGAAATAATTTTTTTTGCACCGTTGGTATGTTAAATTTCACAGAAAAGAATAAATTAGGTTTTTATTAACGTGAAAATTATTTTAAACCCATACAGATTTTTTACAAAAATTATCCGCAAAAAAATGACAAGTAATATATTTTCGTTCGCGGGCCGCCAGTTGGAAACCACTGATATATAGCATAACAATAATATTTAAAACATGTGTGCTTATTTTGATGCCCGGTGGCTGAGCGGTAGCGCCTAGCGCTGTCGTGACACAGGTCCCTGGTTCGATCCTCGGGCAAGGTTGACTCAGCCTTTCATCCCTTCAGTGGGTCGATAAATGAGTACCAAGCATGCTTGGGAACTAAACACTGGGGGTTCCGCGTTCGGCTGAACACCTGACCGGAACATCTGCCCCTGCACCCCAGAGCCTAAGGTTAAGAAAACTGAGATGGGCACAGTAGGCCTTGGCCCTCTACGGGCTGCCGCGCCACTGAGTTTAGTTTAGTTTGTGTGCTTATTTTGATGAAAATATAAAAGTAAATATTACAGAAATATTAAATGTGCTAATTTTAAATGTATTTATTTTTGTCATATTTAGTAATATGTGATGTCACGTTTCTTGGGACCTTCTTGTTATTTTAAATTGTCACAATTTTGCAAACTCTCGCTAAATGTGTCATTTAAAAGGGGGTTTTGCTACTATTTTATGATATTAAATTTTGTAGTAACTTTATACTCGTTTGTAAATTAAAATTGACTTGGAACATAAAGAATTAGAGCCTAAGGTAGAATGTATTTTAGTGTAATGAAAATATATCTACAAGTATTTTTGTGTAATTATATGGTTTATTTTATAACATTCATATCATTTTAATTTAACTTATAACTGAATGTTATTAAAAGTATTTTAAATAATGATAATACTTAAATATACAGACTGTTAATCAGCAAGTGTGATAAATATCATTCCAACATAAGTCAGATGTTATATAATTGATAATATTCGTTTATTAAATCATTTTATAAATTCATATATCTTGTTACTATTTAACTTTATTCAAATCACTTAAAGATTCAATAAATAGAATAAATGTTAAATATGTTACTCTTGTAACTTGTTATAAATTATATTTTTATTATTTATTTTAAAATGAAATGCACCTCCTTTCTAAATAATAAAATAACATTGTATTGATAAAACACAGTTCAGTACTCCGTAGCATTTTAATAATTTATTTATTTATTGGTGACCTTTTAGCAATTAAAAAACTAATGCCTTCTATGAGAATACATTTTATATGAAGCAGCAATCATTTTTCTTTTTTTTTAAATTTTTATTTCAAAGGCCTCCATTAGAAAGCACATTACCCACGGAGTGGAACCTAATTGCTGAAATAAATGAAAAAAGTGTAGAAGTGTGTGTGTCTGAGAAAAATCATCAATTTGAGGTTTGTTGCTGAGCCTTTTTTTCTAATTTTTTATAAAATTATTTCTTATGTGAATGAAACATTGCTTTCCATTTCAATGTCATTTAGATTATTTCTTTTGTTTTTTAGGTTTCTGTGAATGGTAGAAAAATTATTATTTCTGGTGATATATTCCTTTCTGCGCCTGTGATGGACACTACAATAGAGGATGAGCCATACACTTGCCAACTAAGCAAACATGATGGTGCTGGAAATTTAAGAATTCGATTTTTGGGAACAAGTGTACGAGTTTAGTTTTTAATTTAAAAGTTTACTTTTAATAATTCTTCATTCCCCGTGGCAGAATCGCAGCAACACGGCGACATTGTCACAGAGTTCATGCAGAAAGATTTTTCTGTTAAAAAGATAAAATATTACTTTTCTTTTCTACAGAATTTTCTTCAATTATTAATATTGATTTTCACGTGGTGTTTTTAAATATCCAATATATTTCAAACAATATGAAAAATTCGAATCTTGCATTTGGGTATTTACTTTTTAAGGCAATAATTCTGTCGAATTTTTGGCAGTTATTGCTATTGATTTCTCCATAGTTTTTATATCCGATAATTTTTATACGATATTATTTATTACAACGACCGAGCGAACCGAAACACGCATTTGAAGAATCCAATTCACATTATTTCTCCGTCGATCTCTTTTTCGGTAATTACTACTACGGATTTCATGATTTTTAATTACTTTTTTATCGGGATGATTATATTCGAAGTGCGAAGAAGGAAATAATTTGTGCCTCCCCCCCCCTTAACAAAATGCAAGAATATCACCCATAATATTGGAATAAAAAATTATTACATGTTCAATTAAAAAAATGTTTTACAGTTTTTTTTTTTTTTTTTGTTTGCAAGCACAGCTTTTTTGTTATATTAAATTAGTAACATATATGTTTGTTATTATTAAAAGTATCTTGCAGAATGATATTAGTGCTAGTTAATTTTATCGCAGATAGCTCTAAAAAATTCTGCCTTAGGGTTTTTATTTATTGAAGAAAAAACATTTTTGTTTGTTTCTTTCTTTTAGTTTAAAGTGAGAGTATTGACAGAAGTTGCTGCAGATTATGAAAGAATAATGCCCAAGAAACTTGAGGTAATTTTAAAATCGATTTTTTATTTTAGTGTTTTATTAATTTAGGTTATCTTTGGTACTAATTTAAATTCATATTCTGTTATAGAAAGATGAATCGAAAGTGATAATGGCTCCAATGCCGGGACTCTTAAAATCTATTTCTTGTAAAGTTGGAGATGAGGTAATAAAATTGTATTTGTTTATTTGAAATCATTAACCTAAGTACTTTTATTGTATATTAGAAAATATATGTACTTTCCAAAAATCTTAGGATATTTTTTTCTTTGCATTTATGTTAAGCATTATGGATTTTTAAAATTAAAATAAATTTAATCGCTTTTATTTTCTTCAAAACAATTCTATCTTCTTTTTTAAAAGAAAATTTAACATAATAGGCCTTTTTACCAGCATTGTATAAATTTGTCCGGCATAAAAAATTTTCTTCGTGATCTACAGTTATTGTTTTTAATCAACAACAATTTCTATAATTTGCGCAAAATTTAGTTTCGATTGTATAATCATAAGAAACTTATAAAAGTTTTAAAAAGTAAACAAAAATTTCTTTTTCAATTGCCCGAAAGTTTGTGGTTTACGGAATCACTTCTCATTTTTTGTACAATTCCTGTAAGCCAGAGCATTCTCTGCTTACTGTTGCTCACCAACCCACATACATGGTGCGTAGTGTTTTTAAAAAGTGCTTAAAGGTACTTATTTTCGATATTAATTTTTTAAAAGCCCTTAAAGGTGCTTTTTTCATTTTTAAAAAGTGCATAATTTTCCCTTTTTGAAAATGAGATTTTTTTTTCTTTACCTTGTCGATTTTCGCCACGTATTATGTAAAAGCATGCTTTTCACATAGTTCTATTCAATGTTTTCACAATTTATTTTACAATCTATTTCTGCGTACCGTCAGTCCATAGCATAAGAAATCATTTTACATGTTTAATGCAATACTTTCGAGTCCGCATGTGCTTCTACTGAGCTGGGTTCAGTGAGATTATTACACTCTCGTGTGCAACTCTGTTGCATTTTGCAGGATATTCTCAATTTCAGGCTTCATTTTCCACCCTCTGATATCAAACCGAAAAATCTTGATCATTTTATAATGTCTAATATAATCAAGAAGAGTTCTTGGTCAGAAACTAGTTGTTTTATCCCAATCATGTTAAGTCTTTGAAAATTATTTTGCATTTTGTTAATGTATATAGTGCTTAAAAAGTACTTAAAAGGTGCTTATTTTTTGGTGAAAGATTTGACTACGCACCCTGACATAATTAATCCACTTTTTGGTTTCTCAATAAAAATATATGGACAGAAGGGAGCGTTGCAAGCACTTGACTGCCTATACTTCTGGGCTACTGTTTTTGGTATGTTTTAAGGCCATTTGTCTCACAACGTGATCATTGTGTTTTGAGAATCTCATGAGTAATATTTCTTGTATACGTTTATTTGTTACCTGATTTATTATTTGTGTTTAAAAGTAGAATCATTAAAAGAATCATCATTTGAAGACCTGTTATTTCAAGATGTAAGAATTATCATTTGAAAAAGGATTTGTTATAAAACCCTTTTTATTTTGTTAACAATAAACGAACTTCAAAATTTAAACCTAAATGATAATTAGTAAAATCAACTTAGTCTTGCAGCTCGAACAATGTGCTAACACTAATGTATGATGGTGCATGGCTTGCAACAAGAACAAACAGTAATACAGTAGTAAAAAGAGGCCAAATCGGGACTACTGAAAAAGCGAGTTCTTTCTAAATCCAGCACACATGTCACCTTTTTAAACAATACATTTCTAAACATCTGAGACAAATTTTCACTTCAAACCCACCAGAATTACTTAAAATCATTGATAGTTTATGAAATGATTTGAGCTCAGAAATTATGTAATATCTTTCTTTTATCGAAAACAATATTATCTGTTTGAAAATATTGCCTCGCAGAATAAACTGTAGTAAGCAGCTGTATACAGGGTGCATAGCGTTTTTAAAAAGTGCTTAAACATGCTTATTTTTGTTTTTTTAAAAGCCCTTAAAGGTGCTTTTTTCATTGGGTGTTTTTAAAAAGTGCTTAATTTTCCCTTTTTCAAAATGAGCGTTTTCCTTTGCTATGTTATTTTCAGTTTGAATTATGCATAAAGACACAGTTCATATTGTTCTATTCAACTTTTTCACAATTAAGTCAAACACAATCTATTTCAGCATATTGTCAGTCCGTAGCGTATGAAAACGCCATTCGTTTTACGTGATTCAAAATTTCATGATTTTTGACAGTTGCCAAAAACAGCGCCAAAAGTTTTTTTTTTTTTTTTTTTGACATGACGGTTAAAACAAAATAAAACCATTAATTGCCAAAATCTTTCCAACCCTGTCTAGCTATGATATTTTTTTATGGTACTTAAAAATATTTTTGAGTGCTTGAAAAGTGCTTAATAGGTGCTTATTTTTTGGTGAATAATTTGGCTATGCACCCTGTTATCGTGTAGTATAATTGTGGCTTATTTTTTGTTATTTTCAGGTTGCAGAAGGTCAAGAAGTGTGTGTCATTGAAGCTATGAAGATGCAAAATAGCTTAACTGTGAGTACAACTGGCAAAGTAAAATCAGTTTTGTGTAAAGAAGGGGATGCTGTGGAAGAAGATCAAATAATTGTTGAACTGGAATGAAGATTGTTAATGATTTATACAGTTGAATTATTTCTCATTTATAAATCTATTTACTCAATCAAAAAATACTTATTTACACATTGTAATGAATTTCTTATTTTCTTCTGAACCATTTTGAAATCTCATTTTTATTTGTTGTATGATCACTGGTTTTATATTTTTTGCGGCAAAGCTAACGTTTGGATGCACATTTTTTTTATTTGCATCATATATTGATAAGAATTTTTTTATTATAGTGTGCTTTTCAACATGATCAAACCTTCATTCATACCTCAAGCTAATTATATTAGAGGGAACATATTTGAAATTAATCATGTTTTATAAAATTCAAACTATCAGAAATCACATGTTAGCTACATTAGGAAAAAAAATATTTTCTCATGTACTTTTTAAAAAGTAATTCATTTTTTCTTTAAATTAAACACTATACAGAAATAAAACTATTTAATAAAAAAGAGATTCCATTGTTGTTTGCTTAAGAGAAAAATATGACACGTTATCAGTTTGACACATTCTAAATAATGTCTTTTGATGCTTTATATATGACTTTTATGCATTGTTTTCTTGCTGTACTTTCTTTTTTTGGAAAAACTTGAGTTTTCTGGATTTTTTTAAAGTTTTAATAACAATTTTCTATTGCTATTGTAGAAAGAAAATTCAAATGATCATAAAAGATACAAAAAAAGATTTTTTTTTTCTTTTCGAATCGTCAAAAAACTGAGGTTTGATTTTGCAAGGTTTGACTGTAATCTCATCAGCTGTTTTTACTTTTTCATAGACATTATTAATTTTTTTGCAAAGGAAGATTTATGTAACTCTTTGTATATTATGTTCTTTGTTAATTATGACTCGTTGTTGATTATTGTTGTTAGGAACTGCATTCCAAATTGGAAACCTTTATTTTCCTGTAAAAAAAGTACAACTATACTGCATTTATCTCATTCTTATTAGATAATACATATGTGTGACAGGGGTCTACAAAAAATCTAAATTTCTAGGACTAATTTTTATATGCTAGCATGTTCTGGGGTGGAAAGTACAAAGTAGCATAACAGCTCTTCGCTTTTATAAAATTGCATAATGCCCCTAATTATTCTAAATTTAATGTTATCAAAAAATAAACAATTTAGTAAAAATATTCAGAGCCTAAAATTATTACTAAATTATATCCAAAGACTGAACTTATGAGGCCTAATGATATTGAACAAATAATGAGTTCAGAAAATAGGTGAGTTTTTAAGAATGTTCTGGTCAGATGTCAAGATTTGAAGAACTCTTTTTTTCCCCAAAAAATATATTCAGATTTTTAGTTGTTTTGAAAAGAAAAAAAAGACAGATTAAATTTTAATAAACTATTGGATGACAGCTACAATTTTTCAGATGCTGTGGTATACAAGAACCTGGGACTTGTAGACCCTGTTATGTGATAGGTTTCCAATTTGAAATAAAAACGTTTACATCATTGATTCAGTTTAAATTTAAAAAAGAAACTTTTTTGATGTTCTGTCTATGTCATTCTAATGAAGTCACAACATTACATTATACTTTTTTTAAAAGAAATATTCGTACGAAACATTTCCATTTTGAATTGAACCTATTTTTATCAATGAATTATTGACTCATTTAATAAATACAACTCATTTTAAATACAAAAAAAAATATTGTGATGTTTTGAAGTAAAAGTGTCATTCCAGTATTAAAAAATAGGTGCCATGGATATTGTGTTATATTGATCGTAAGAAATTAAATGCATTACAGCTTATAACAGGAATTTTTTTTTGTTTATTTCGAACCTTACTAACAAATCACGCTTAAGTATTTTTCTATAAAATAAATTTGAGATAAGTTATTATTTTTAAATGTTGTATTGGACATCTTTATTAAAAAAAATCAAACATTTTACATGTTTATCAAATGTCATTATAATAAAACCATTTTATGTTAACAATTGTTCCCATTGAATCTCTATTGCAATATAAACTGTGTGTTTGTACAAAAGTTACTTAGATAGATACAGTGAGTTGATTGTACATAAAATATTCTGTTAATTACAAGGTTTGTCTTATATTTTTTTAAACTAACATATTTGATTAGAATTAAATAGAAAAATCTTCATATATATATATATGCTCAATTTTATAATGTTGTATTATATTTTAAAATTTTATTTCTGTATAATCATTAAAATATATAAATGATAAAATTAGAACAAAATTTGGATACTTAAAAGCCACTATGAATATATCAAACATAATTCTATGTTAATGGTGCTGATCTTTTTAATAAAACATCGAGGGTCCCCAACCCTATGCCACTGGGTACTATAGTACCTACCAATCTTTTTACATTTGCCTGGTACTGTGTGACTAAGATAAAAAAAAAATTTAAGTTTTTAATGATTTATAAATATTATTTCAACTTGAAAAAAATAGCTCCTAATCTTTGACCAATATTCTAGAAAGTGGTCTTGAGTTAGAAAAGGCTGGATAAGGCTTCAGGTCCTGTTTTTATGCACTAATGCAACCATAATATTATTTAGATTAATTATTTTATTATAATCATTTAGAACATACCATGTTAAAAAAAATGAATCTCCTATTTTAGGGCATCTATTAATAATATGTTTATTTCCAAACAATATACAAGTTGAGACGTTTTTAAAGAGTTACAATTTTTTTAAATTGTTCCAATTAAATTCATTATCTTCGTATATGTAATTCCTCAGATGTGCCAATGTTATTTGTTTTTGATGTTTATATTTTTGATACCGATTGTTTTTTTTTCTGAAATATATGTTCCTACTCTATTTTTTGATTATCAATCCAAATGTGTTTCACATCAAAGTATATTTTATAAATGTTCTCTAATTATTATGAATTCACAATAAAATATTTTTTCTACTTATAAGTGGTATTTGACTTTCTTGTGAAGATTGTTGGGTGTGCACAAAAGTCATTATTTTCCTAAGCACTGCTTTTATGAGTCTGTTCTGTAGATTAATCAGTGGGTCTGTTCTCCGAGATGAAGCTTTGGATCCTGCCCCAAACTCTTCTGACCATGCCGTTTGAAAAAAAGCTAAAAACTTTATTTGATTTTCACCTTAGAAGAGAAGGAAGTCTCTACTCCTACTGGTTAAACTACTCTGCACATGTTTGTCTCAACTTTTCTACTATTGTTTAGTGTTTTGACACTAAGGAAGGTTCTTGTCTTTCGAACCAAAATTATGGTATGTCCATTTCTGTTTCCTTATTTGTCCTTTATTCTCGTCTTTTTGTTGTTGTTGTTGTTTTAGTACATGTATCAAAAAGTATACCCTATCCTCTTTTAAGATCTATTGTTACTGTCTAATATGGTCTACCTAGTAGACTAGATTTTTTTTTACTACCAATGATGGCAGCTATGTAGAGATGAAGATGTGAGTTTTTACTTATTTACATTTACTTCTTTTATTGGGGCACTAAACTATTACCGTCTCTAGTGAAAAATTATAACTTCACGTAAAAAGCCTTCAGTTGCAGTTTTTCCACCCTCCGTTGCGAATATGGGCTTGGGAAAAGTTGCGATAATTCTAACTGGTGCTCCACTCGCATGTCGTATTTTCATTGGCATGACATATAAAGTAGCTCCATATAAGGGTATTTCTTCCATATTTGCTACATTTTCCAATCCAAAAACGTTACCCTCGTTCAAGACTCTGTGCGTCTTGAAGTCTCGAGACTGACCACTATCAATTGATAACGTTTCTGTGCCCAGTCCATAAATGCTTCTATTTTCGATGAGCCACTTCGAAGCTTCCTCTGACATTCCGGGAAAATGCAACTGAGTGGTATCGTTTCCCGTTGTTCCGGTAAAGGACTCCCTATCACCCCATCTGCGACCCCATCCGGACCTCAACATGACGATTGTGCTATCGAGACTTTTACCGGATAATATCTCCCATTTCATCAAGTCGTCGACTTTCACGAGATAGTCACTGTCGTTCTTTGTTTGTTTGGTGACGTCGATAACGGCTGCAGGAGCGACCAAATGGTCCAGCGGGATCTGGTCAACACACCAGCGTCCTTTGGCGAAATGACATGGCGCATCTATGTGAGTCCCAACGTGTACTCCAGATGAATAATTGTCACTTTGTAACCTGCAAAAAAAAAAAGAAGTTTTTTGGCTTATTTTATGATGATGAGTTTTATGTTCCAATATTATCTAATATTATTTTATTATTAAAGTTGTACAATTTTAATAATGTCCATTGTTAATAGTGCGTGATCATTAATGAGGAAAGTGGGATTAAAAATTCGAAACGTGTTTGATTTCTAGAGGAAACAGAGAAATAGGTAGATGAACGATTATTAGAATCACTTCCAAGTTTTATCGGGTTGGTTGGTTGAATATCAAAATGGTTTTCATATTTTTTCTCCTCCCTTATGCATGGTATTTTCTACGCTAGGGAGTGCTGCAGGCGCTTTACTGCCTACACTTTTTTAAATGCTTCCCGTGCATGCGCAGTGTAGAATGATTGCTTCAAAAACTCACATCTTGAGCAGTTTTTTAACGAATTTCTATCAAATTTCAAATGAATAATTTCGTAATTAATTTAAAATTGCTAAATTTTTTTTTAAAAATTCTATTGAATCTCTTTGAAAGTTGTAGTAAAAAAGCGTAAGATAAAAAAAGCCTCTATGAAAATTCCCTTATCTCCATACATATGAAAGCGAAGTTAATGAAATTTTATACATTTATCGCAAGTAACAGCCAATGTAATAGATGCAGGTTACAAGCTTATTGCTTTATATTCGGGCATAGGGTGCTCAAAAATACTTGTTTTTTTTTTTTTTTTCGTAATTTACTGTTGGTCCCTCAAATTTTTTAAAGCTTTAAACCTTATTTCTAAGTCTAAAAAACTGTATGAACTAAACACCTCTTAAATAACAAAATAATCCTCTCAGTATTTCTGGAGTATTCTTTTTTTTAAAAATGTCGAAATCTGAAAGTATTAATGTAGGTTAGTGTAATGGTTGCTCTATAGCATCAAAACAGGCTAAATTGAAGGTTGAGACTTGAAGGTGCTTTCTAATAACTTTTTTTCAACTCCTCCCTGTTACCTCTCACAATCAAATCTGCCATGTTGTTTATTACAAGCGCCATCGAATACTGTGATCCCTTAAATATTAATTTTTAAGCCCCAATTTTCAGATTTATTTTTGGTGTGGATCATTTTTTATTTCTAATGGCGGGGAAAACAATCAAATACAACGAAGAAGAATGATAAACATCAAAAGGAATAAAGAAAGACCGAAGTCATTTCTCCAAAAGCTTTCTCTCACGCCAATATTTAGCAGTCTTGGAGTCAAGTCCGTAAAGTGACCTACGGCACAAGAGATGTTTTCGGTTCATAGGTTCTTTAGAATCACGTAGTCGACAATCAGGATGGTCATATATACGTAAGCGATACAAGTGGTCTCCCAGGCAGTCATGACCTGTTAGGAGACAAAAGAGGGCTTCGGAGTCTCGGCGAGACTTGTCTGGTATTGCCTCTAAATCTATCTCACTCCAGTTCTTATTCTTAATACAATCTCGTAGCCAACAACTTGGACTTAGACTGTGGAGAATTGACTCTTTCATTTGTGGAGATGCCCTTGGGAAACTGGAATATGGTGAGAGAATGGTAGAGGTGGTAGTATTCACAATGCCCTGTTAAGGTTGGGTATAGAAAGAATGAAAAAGTTGCAAAAAAATAACAATTTAGAAAAGAGAAAAACTAAAAAAATAATGGCCGGGTGAAACATAGTTAGTTGTACATTTTACGAAGTTTGGCTAACCCAGACGAATAGCAATTCTTCTTCTTCAAAAACAGTTCTAGAAGATACCAAGTATATTTAAAGCACGTACCTTTTTTTATCCATAAAAAGATATCCAGTCCTGGATCGGAGATGAGTTTAGGATGAAACAAACAAAAACTTTTTGGCTAGGGAAAAAGAAAATCAGTCCAGTTCTTTTTTGAAAAAAAAATCACTATTGTTTTATTGGAGGAAAAACAAACTAGACGAATCATTATGTTGAGGCACTACATCATTTTAGGAATGGCTCATGCCAAGGATGTGGAACTAGTGATGACTGGAACAGGAGTGAAAACGGACTGTGGGGGATTTCCATCCCTGACGGTAGTTGGTCAGCGGATCATCCTTTAAAAAAACTGGAGATTTTATCAGGAGAGTTCTTTAGTAGGCACTAAAAACCGATTTATCAGGAAAATTCTTTATGAAGCATTAATCCAATTTGTCAGGAAAATTCTTTATGAAACATTAATCCAATTTGTCAGGAAAAGGAAAATTCTTTATGAAACATTAATCCAATTTGTCAGGAAAAGGAAAATTCTTTAGTAAGCAATTCATCAGAGGCAATGAAAAAAGGACAGCATGGCTATCGGTGAGTTATTTCCAGCGAACGAATCCCAACATCAAAAGAAGATGGCGCAGAGAGGCCATCCTTCGAAAAAAAAGCTTCTCCACCTTAGGGAGGTGGGAGCAAAAAATGTTAAAAACTCCGTTAAGCGGAGTGCAGCAACTTATATGACATCAAATTATCGAAAGCTAATCGTCTTTCGCGCTCATCCTTTTTATAAGATACAAAAACTTAAAATTGAAGATGTAGTGCATGTTGTAAAAGTTAAAGTTAAATTACCTAAAAATCACGAGTTGAGATGAAAAAATGATTATGCGTTAAAAGTTACGGTTGAGAAACACAACAAACACGCGGAGTTGAAAGAATGCCGACGACCAGTGGAATTCTCAGAAAAAAAGGGTGGAAACTTCTCGAAATGAAGGGGCTCTTTTAAGGAGCTGGTAAGGAATTTTAGGGGGAGAATGTCCAAAATGCGCTACCGCTTAAGGGGCTAAAGAAAGATGATGAAATAAAAGAATGTATTACAAAATTAAAAGAATTAGTATATTGATTAAGAAAAAAAAACAGGATATTTATAAATTAGGCTGTGACCTAATGTCACACACAAGTTTACACTTTATGTTTGGGGAGTAACCAAGAAGAGGTATTCATTTTCATTATGAATTTTAAACATAGTTTTATAGAGTGGCAGGACAGATCAGAGGATTTTGGTTGAACCAACTGAGTACCCTTTCGAGCAAGGAAGTCAGCCTGCTCGTTACCATAAATGCCATAATGGCTGGGAATTCACTGGATGATAACGCTTTTGTTCTTCTGTACTGGAAATCTGATGAGCTCCCGGCACTGGAGTACCCTATGCGATAAGGTATTTCTTAGTGAACTACTTGCTTGGATTGCAGCCTGGGAATCTGCCAGTAAAACTACTTTTTCAAACTTACGATTTTTCGGCCACAGCTCCCCAACAAAGTATAAGATCGCCATGAAGTTGTAGAATAATATACACGTAATTCAGTAGAAAGATTATTTGTATGCAAATTTTAGAAATAAAACGTCGTAGGTGATGTAAGTGTACGTAAACCTTATGGGTCGGAGCGCGCTGGTCAAAGCTGTGATAAAAGGATGAAGAGCACCGTAGTTAAAAACATTCGCTGCAAGTGCAAGTGATTTGTTTTGTAAAACGTGTCTTCAAGAAATCATTTAGACGACTTTACTCGAGGAAGAATGATTGGGAAGCTTGAGGAGGGGCGCAGTGTGACCAGTGTCGCCGAAGAGTTCTGGGTCAACAAAAGTGTTGTTTCTCGTGCTTGGAATGTCTTTAAAACTACTGGTACAGCTGTTCGGAAGGTTGGTGGTGGCCGTCCAAGGAAAACAACACCAAGAGATGACCGTTGCATTGTCTTCCAGGCGAAAAGAAACCGTTTTCAGTCAGCGAGCGACATATCTCAGCAACTGTGCACAACCACAGGACAAGTATCAAGATTTACAGTGGCCAGACACCTTCACAAAGGTGACTTATTTGCTAGACGTCCTGAACGCTGCATACCTTTAAAAGTTAGCCATCGGCGGCATCGTTTAGAGTGGTGCAGAGAACACGAAACCGGAAAGAGATCGTTACGGTGGTCCTGGAGTTGTCGTCTGGGTGGCATTATGTTGAACGGGCGGACTGAGCTTCAGATCTTCGACCGAGGTTCTGTAACTGGAGACCGCTACTGCAATGAGGTAATCCTACCCCATGTGCGTCTGTTCCGAGGGGCCATTGGACCAGACTTCATTTTTATGGATGACAATTCTCGGCCACACCGTACTGCTAATGTTCAAGAGCTACTGGAAAGTGAAGATATCACACGAGTGGATTGGCCAGCTTACTCTCCAGATCTCAATCCCATAGAGCATGTGTGGGATGCATTAGGGAGACGTCTTGCGACATGACAGTATCCTCCTGGTAACACCCATCAGCTGAAAGATGCGTTAAAGGAGGAATGGAGACGTTTACCCCAAGAACTCCTGGATAATCTGGTGCTTAGCATGGAGAGACGATGCCAAGCAACAATTACAGTAATCACAGCATATCCCATACTAGGGAACATCTGCCAGTTGTACTTACGCTTCTTCAGGCAATCATGTGTAACGCCACTATATGTCAAATAAAGCCCTTTTTTTGTTCCATACCCTACTTTAAGCTTTATATTTATTTCTGCGCCATTATTCTTTTACCATCGTTTAAGTACAAAATAATGTACATCATATTCAAATTTCATGTCAATCGGATGATTTCTTGTAGAGTTATGATAAAAAACGCACTTGTTGCTTAAGTTTTGCACACCAGTGCTTCAATGCAATAAATAAAGCCTGAACTTCGCCATCAAAGGCAGTTCTGTATTTCCCGGCAGAGGTATAGAATTTAAACGAATCAGAAAAAACTCCAGAACCTGTTGGCATGTATGAGTCAGAATGGGAGCCATCTGTGTAAACATGCAGCCAATCGTCTTCTGGGTACTCGATATGACTGGTTTCCAATGCAAGGGATTTCGAGATTTTAGGAGCTGTCTGACTTTTTATGATGACATTCCTAAGATTTAGATTTGATTCAATCCCTCCTGACTCAATATGGGTTTGTGGTTTGAAATTTTTCTGGACCACATTGCAAAATTCTTAATTTTCGCACTCAACTTTTGGGATAAAATCAAGTTGAGTTCTTGAGTTTCTTGATTTTGATTGATAGTTGTTCAAAAAGAGTATTCACTTCGTCTGAGTTTTTCAAAGGAGAGCGAAGCTCTTCCTTAAATGATAGCTTGGACAGGTCTGTTATTTGTTAATAATAACATAGCCTCAATTGGGGTTGACTTGACAGCGCCAGTAATAACTCTCAGGGCCTTATTTTTTACTGTATCTAATTTTTTAAGAGAGCTCTCTCTGCATGTTATGAATGTTTCGCAGCAATAGGTAGTCAAAAGCAGGATAAAAGTTTTATTGGTTAAATTAAGAGTTGATCTGGCACAACCCCAGAGCGATCCTGCCAACCGCTTCGGAACGTTGATCATAGTATGTATTCGCTCGGACAACACCTCAATGTGGGATTTCCAGTTTAGTTTAGTGTCAAAAATTACCCCCAAGTATTTAAATTCGTTTGTAGTTTTGAGTGAAGTGTCACGATAAACTAAGTTAGGTTTTAAAAAGTCTGGTGCGTAAACAAAAAGGACAGCAGCAGTTTTATCAAGGTTAACGACCATTATTATTTTCGGTACACCTAGTCGAAAGGGCTTCCAACGTTTTATTCAACCTACTCTCAATTAGAACCTTTGCATTTTTCTTTCGTGCTTGTGTTCATACAATCAAGTCATCTGCAAAAAGTAGGCATTTTTTACCCTCTACAGACTCCAGACAGGAAACCAAATTATTAATATACATGTTGAACACAACACAGCTACTAACTGCACCCTGAGGTCTAGAGATTATACGACCTAGAAAACTTGTTGCTATATTTCACTTTGCAAAGGCCTTATTCAAGGAAAGATTTCATCCAATGAAACATTCTACCATTAATACCAAAATTCATGAATTTCTGCAATAGTCGCTCCAAACTAAGTCATACGCACTTTTGAAATCAATATAGACTTCAGGAAGAATATTTCTGATATGGATCATAAAAATACACATTAAAGGTGGTTTTTGTGAAAAAGCCTTTATTTTTTTAGTATGTTTTAAATAAAATGAATTAATAGGCTTCCGTATAAACATTTTAATTGTTTTTATTATCTAATTCACCAATTACGCTTTTGAAGATATAATGTTAAAAAATAATTTTAGGTCTCACCAAAATCCTTTCTCAGTTGTTCCATTGTGCTTCAGGATTAGTCTAAATTTTTCTGTTTTTGGCTTGTGGAGTGTGTTGTTGTCGAAAACGTAGCTCATATCAACCATTTCTAGAGGTATAGGCGCTGCATCAATCATAATAAACGCACAAAGAACAGAAAATGAGACTATAAAAATATCCATGATTGCTTCCCAATTTTCTTCTGAATCTGAAAAAGTATTAAATTTTCTTTAAAAAAAAAATAGGAATGTGTTATTTTATTGTAACTGTATAGAAATAGTAATAGTATGTGGAAAAATAAACGCCCCTGCAATGCATAGGCATCATTTTTAGAATTGAGAAAACGTACTGCTACACTTTTTTTTTTTTTGGTTTTAAAAAAAGGAAAACTTAAAAGAAAGAGGAAATTTATAATGCATTTAATAGAATAACATCATGTGTCCAGATCGGACTGATAAAAATTGCGAGGCTCAAAACAAAAACGGCAGATCTCAACAAACTTCGAATTTTAAGATATACGTGGTATTCCGTGGTAATCATCCTTAAAATATATTTTCTGAATCCTTGACAAAAGCGAAGTTTAAATGCAAAAAATTTTACACAAGAGGTCGCGATTTAATATTTAAGTGAGAAAAAAGAAAAACGCTATCAAAACCGAATGAATTATAACTAGAGCCCGGAAGTTCAGGCAAAATGCCATAAATGCCCTTTTCTGCCTTTTTTAAACGTTTTCATCAGAAAATGCCTTTTTCTTTCCTTTTGTTCATAAATGCCTATTTCTGTCTAATTTAAAATTTTTCTGCAAAGCTTTTTGTACTTTTGACCGAGCATAAATTTTGAAGTACAGAAATGGTTGACTGTCATCCGACGTATTGTAATGCATTTATAGAGATTAGGACTTTATTCCTTTTGGGACAACTCCCTCCCTCTGAGGCAGTGGTCACCCCTCGCACTGTACAATGGCTATTCATCTGAGCTGATAGTGTACTCGTGCTTGAGTGAGCAAGGCAGGTGAAAGACATTTTTCTGTCCATGAGATTGACAGTGTTGTTTGAATAGAGAATAGAATACACTTAAAGCTGGAAATGCCATAAAAGTTTTATTTCCTAATATGATCCGTCTAACGTGCCTTGTTCATGCATCGCACAGGATAGCAGAGGAAGTAAAAGGTCTCTATCCTGAGGTAGACTCGCTTGTTTCTAGTGTGAAAAAAGTATTTGTGAAAGCCCCTTCAAGAGTTCAAGTGTTCGAAGAAATTGCACCAGACATTCAATTACCTCTTAAACCGATCCTTACGAGATGGGGAACATGGATTTCAGCAGTCTCATACTACTGCACAAATTTTGAAGAATTAATGTCTGTGCCTAAACCAGCTGGTGACAGAATAAGGAAGAAATGTGAAAACGTCATCTCTGCAAATACAGACTTTGAATGCATCAAGAACATTGCAAAAGTACTTTCTGGTGATACTACAGTTGAACTTACCATATCTCCTACCATGGCAAGTTGTTTTAGGTACGCGCCCATAACCTCTGTCGAAGTAGAAAGATCCTTCTCTTTGCTTAAAACTATATTGACTGACAGGAGACAAAATTTCTCTTTTGAAAATTCGAAAAAGCATCTAGTTGTGATGCGCAACAACAACCAATCATCAGAATAAATTTGCATACAATATTATTGTAAGTATGAGTTTTCAATTTTTATTTCACACTTACGCAGTTGAAGGTTTTTTTTTTGTGCAATTATGTCCACTTCTTTTGTACTATTGCTACGACAGTCGAGTAAAATGAATATGTAGATATACCGGATACTTCTAGTAACTTTTTTTATACCTTGGATACCTATATGGGCTTTTAGGCATTACCAACTAACATTTGTCTCCAATTTTAAGTGCCTATTTCAAGCTTTTTAAATGCTTTTTTGCCTGCCTATTTTTGCATTTTTTATTGCCTGAAATTCCGGGCTTTAATTATAACTGAGGATGTTATGATATATATGAAACCTTAGGGTACTGTTCACACTGCATACGATTCTCGCAGTGATGTTTGGCGGCAAATGTGTGATAAGGATTCGAAAAATATGCATAAAGTGCAACGATTACGGAACACCTAGTATGCATGGCAAAAGTCTGATAATTATTTCGCTTTTATTTCAGAAAAATTTTGAATGTGGAATATAGAAATTTTTGCATATCCTAATTTATTTCACTTTTCAGCATATGGAATCAGCATTCCTATATTTATCTTAAATTTCGAGGTAGGTTAGGTTGGGACCTGTCATTTTTATTCTGAATGTTTTAAATATTCCCAACAGTTGCTTGACTCAATGCTTAGAGTCCAAATGAAAGAAGAAAAAAAATAGGTATTTTGATTTTCCTCTCCGTGCAACTTAGATTTTAATATAAAATGGCAACAAATTAAAAAATTGATTGGTTTTAGTAAGATTTTTGTTTTGTGACATTTTGTTAGCTTTTACCATCTACAAATCTTTAAATAGCTAATTTTCAGTTACATATATGACAGAAATATAAAAAATCTTCTCTTTTTTTTAACTGCAAATATTTTAGAGAATTTTACACTGAAAATCCTGTTAGCACATTTTTAAAAATTGGTGACCATCACATATATTATATATATTCGAGTATATTCATCGAAGAAAATATCCGTACATGAAATCTTTGCACTACAGTCAAACATGCATATGTGGACTACTTGCGATGGTCAACTTAATGTAACTTAACTTCTAACAAGACTTTCAGATTTCCCATACCAAATGCCCCATGTAACTTACATGAGATTAAACACCAGAATAAATTGCATTTTTTCACATAAATTGAGTAACATTAGTTTAAGTAAAATAATTTCAGAAAGCTTAAAAATTAAATAAAAGGACTTTTCTGTGGATTTGCAGGAAAGAATAAGAAATAAAATATTGGGTGTAAAACTTAGCAGAATCGAGTTTGATACATTTATATTCTAAGTTAATTTTCCAGATATTGTGTTCATTTTATGTAAAGTTTATCTTAAAATGTGATGTAAGAATTTCTTACAAATTTTTTAAAAGGAAGCAGATTAAAAGTCTTCGATTTCTTTGATTATTGCTAAACAAAAACCGTCAACTTTATATTAAACCATTAGGATCTCACAATAGCTCACTCTCTTATGTGATGGTCAGGGAGCTGACCTCATGCCAGAAAAGTCCTGAATTCCAATCCCGGTCATGAGACCATATACAGTGCATATTTTCTGCACAGAGAGATAAACTTAGAAGCACAAGGAAAAGAATGAAACATTTAAATTAATGTTAATTAAATGTTTTTAAAAGTTATTTAGAGCTTTAAAATATTAGATATAAATCTTAACTATTAACAAAAGAAAAAAGAACGCTGAAGTAAAATCCAATGAAAGATTTTTTTAATCGTAAATGGAGTTTAAATTTGCTACATCATTGGAATTTCTGAGAAAATAAGCTTAAAATCGAACGTAACATCTGTTAAACTTACCTGGAATCCTTAAGGAAAAAGAGCAAGAAAGCGACCTTCAAATTTACCAACGTAAAGTTTTCGAAATTTTTTGTCGGGGAAGATTCTTGACCAAATATGCTATAAACTTCACACTAAAGCCAAGAGGTATATAAGTAAAATACTAAGAAAATTATATTTAAATGGAATTTGCTAAAAATTTAATATGTTGTAGAAATATCCATAGTATATTTGATCCTTATCAAAAACTGCAAGGACTAAACTGTGCTCGAAATAAGAACTTATGAATTTAACTGTGGTCATTTTATTTGATATTCTAGGTGTATGGTATATTACATTTATTGCATACAAACAAGATAATAGTACCTACCTTTTCACTAATTGTGTTTTGTCTCAGCCTTTGTGAATGAATCGTCTTTTTACACAACACCGGTCATTCAACGACTGCATTTGCTTCATTAACGTTGCCCTTGGCAAAGAAAGTGATAGTCGGAAGATAGTTAAATCTTTTATATGTTCCTCATTCAACCGTAGCCTTTACAGATGCCAGCGCCGGATAAAAAAGATCTTTTCAAACAATTATATGTAGATACTTTTTTAAGATTACGTTATTCCCGACTTCTCAAACGAATAGAGATAAATAAGATTGTATCTCTCATTGAAAATTGTTAATATTATGATTAAGTGAACTAAAAGATGAAAATGAAAGGAACGCGCACTTATAAAGTTTTTTTTTTTTTTTTTTCTGGTTTGGAATTTCCTTAACAGGAAAATTTATTACGAAGAGAAGAAAGGAAAATTTCATATTGCTAAAAAAAAATCCCAATTTAAATTATTAAAATCATGTGGTTTTATTTCTATATTAATATGGTATATAGTCACAAATTTTTTTATTTTATTTTATTTTATAATCGTCGTTGAACAGCCGACCCAATTTTGGGTTTGCGACCACTAATCTTCAACTCCGTAGCCTTGTTATTTTGACCCAATCCAGAAGACAAGGAAACATCTGGATCAAGTATAGGAAGAAATTTGCTTTCTTGAGGATTTTTTGATAGAACTATCCCGCATTTGCGTTGCATGGGGGAGGAGAACCACGAAAACCTAACGTTAAGGAGACTCTAGCCCATGATCCGTCTTCAACTGAGGATATTTTATCTCAGCACTGTGATCGGTGCAAGCCGGGAATTCGTATCGACCAGCCATAGCTGGGATTCAAACCCGGTTTAACTCATTGGAAGGGGAACGCTCTATCCTCTGATCCTCTACGGCTCAGTCACAAACTATTTTATTTTATATCCGTAGTTGAACAGCCGACCCAATTTTGGGTTTACGACAAGTAATGTTCAACTCCGTAGCCTTATAATTTTGAACCCATTCCAGAAGACAAGGGAACTGCTGGATCGAGTATTGGGAGAAATTTTCCTTCGTGGAGGATTTTTTGATGGAGCTAACCCGCATTTGCGTTACATGGTGAGGAAGACCACGAGATCCTCCCACGGTTAGCCTGGAGGCAAGGGGACTCTGGCCCATGATCAATCTACCATTGAGGATATTGCACGTCAGCACTGTAGTCCCAAACTATTGGGCAAAATGAACGGTCGCCACTTGCCACAGGACGACTAAAGAAATTGCGATTAAAGAGTTATCAGCCAGTTGCCACTCGATCGCCACTTTGTTCGCCAAAAACTCGCACTGTCTGCATTTTATTATTATTTTAATAAATAAGAAATTATTACGAATATTTTATAATGTTCTGAGAATTATTTTATTTCAAACCTTTTCCTTAAAATTTCTCTTCAGTTGAGAAATGAACCCAGCAACGATCTCCAGGGCCTGAACTAGAATGTCGGAACCTTAGACATAGAGCTGTCAGGGACAATCAATCAGCAGCAGCAATCTGGGAAATACTCTCCCTAAAGTTTGAGCAGAAGAGTGATCCCATATATGGAACTCTTAAAGTTATTTTTACTTTTTGTGTATTTCGACATATATCCAGAACTTTCTAAGTGAATTGAAAATTCGTTGCAAATAATTATAAAATTCGTTTATCCAAAGATGCAAAGATCCCATGCAAAAAATATATTTTAGTAGATATTTATTATTTTAATGAATAATAGTCGGAATTATAATTTTTTATATAATTTTAAAGCCTGTAATTTTACTCATCAAACTACAACATTTGAACGAAATCGGTTGAACGGTTTCTGAGATATCAAATTTTAAGGAAGTCATACATTTAAAATCTGATTTCTTAGGAGCTATTCAAAATATTTCGATCAAATTTTGTAGTTCGCCATATAAAATTACACACTTTAAAATGACGTAAGAAATTTTATGCCTTACAATTAAAATTTTTGCTCGACTATTTATTTTATAAAATAATAAATACTAATTATCTTTTGATAAACAGATTTTATAATTGTGTGCAAAAATTTTTTCAATTCGCTTAAAAAGCTCTAGAAAAAGGGCAAAATACACAAAAAGAAAATTAACATTAAGAGGTCTAAACTTTGGACTCTCTCCTGACCAAACTATGGGGATCATATTTACCACATTGCGGCTACCCCCATATCTTAGGGGTCAAAAATCCAAATCCGTCGAAAAAAAAGGCATGTATATTCAGAGAAAGTACGTTTTTGTGCCTGATTTCGTAACTTAAAATATCATCTGCACTGAATAATCAGCAAATTTGAGGTCATCCCCTCGAACCTTTAAGATCGTGTGAAATAAGGCAATTTTCAGAATAATATAAAACATTCTTAATAGCTCAATGCCTATTTAAAAAACAATTATAAAAAAATGCACATTGGGTGCATTTTTGACGAAAAAAGTGGAGATTGGCACTATATTTTTTAATCGTTTTTGTTCAATTTAGCCACCCTGTAGCCATTGACAAAGGCTACTTTTGTCCTATATGGCATCCACGTTAATTTTTCAAAAGCTTACCATACTTAAAGAATCAAAGATGAAAATTTATTAAAGAACATGCTATAAATTCCCAATGAAACTGGTTTTTCTTCAAATAGAGCTGTAAATTAGTGAATATTACTCGTGTTATTTTATAGATTATTTTAATAACAGAAACGTCTTTAATTTATATCGTTTGTATTGCTTATCCGTTTGAAAAATTATTTTCACAACTCTTTTGAACAAACTAATGAACATTTTTGAAAATCAGGATCGTAGCGCAAATGGTAAACAGAAGAACAAACAGACACACGATTAATTCCTTTTATTATTAATATATAGTTAATATGAGTGGTTGCATTTTTTTTATGAAAATTAAGTTTCATCATGATTTTTCTCAACGTTAATAATGAGATTGTCTCAGTAAATGCTTGAAATTTTTTTTTTTAAAGGGGAACATTGAATACTTGATGAAACCAAATGAAATGAACAAAATTCTTTCTGCTTCAATGAGAGATGTGAATATTGAAATTCCAAAATGATCCGTTATTAACAAATTAAGCCCTTTCGCGAAGTTCTTAGAAATGTTTATATTGTTGTAATGCTTCAATTTTCTCAGCATACAGCAATATCATTGTTAATTCTCATCCAACACATGGATGGCTCTGTAAGCGTGGAATGAATTTAACTGCCTGTAAGACAGAGTGCTGAAACAGCAGTGTATGTGTATGTGTAACAGACTCATGAGAGAGTATAGAATACTGGTATAAAATAAATAATTATTAAGTGAATACAGTCCAATTATTGCGAGCTATAAATCTGACTAAATTGATCAATCATTATCATTAAAAGCTTATCATATGAATCCAGTTGAATCAAAACTTCCTTATATTTGTTGCCTATGAATGAAATAAAGTATAAAAAAAATGAAATAATCATATAAAGTACCGAAGAAAAAAAACAGAACGAAAAAAAACGTATAACAGATTACATTGAAAGTTTTTGTTACGAAAGTTTCATGTAATACAAATATTCAAGCATGCATAAACATGTAGTACTTGTTAGAGTTTTTTTTAGCTCTATTTATTAAGGAGATGTTATAATCTTTGTTTTATTTAGTAGTAAAAGGTCATTGGTCTCAAAAAGCTTTGAGGATTGAATTTTCCACTTTGAGCTGCAAACATAGGTTTCGGAAAAGTGGCAATGATTCTAACTGGTGCTCCACTCGCATTTCCTATTTTCATTGGCATTACATATAAAGTAGCTCCATAAATAGGTATTTTTTCCACGTTTGCCACATTCTCCAATCCAAAAATATTAGCCGCGTGTAGAATTCTATGTGCCATGAAATCTTGAGATCTTCCATTATCAGTTGACAACGTTTCTGTCCCCACACCGTAGACACTTCTATTTTCGACTAACCACGCCGAAGCTTCTGCAGACATTCCCGGAAAATGCAACTGAGTCGTATCGTTTCCAGGAGTTCCGGTGAAGGACTCCCTGTTTCCCCATCTGCGTCCCCATCCGGATCTCAGCATGATGATTGTGCCATCAAGACTTCTGCCAGAAAAGATCTCCCATTGAATTAAGTCATGCACTTGCACAAGATAGTCTCTGTCCTGCTCAGCTTGTTTGGTAATGTCTATGACGGCTGCTGGAGCAACTAAATGGTTGAGAGGAATTTTATCAATGCACCAACTGCCTTTGGCGAAATGGCAAGGAGCATCCATATGGGTTCCGACGTGTACGCCAGAGAATAAACTTTCCATTTGCAACCTGAAAGAAAATTTTTCATTGATTTATTGCCTATTTTAAACTGTGGATACAATAAACAAACAATAATTTACTTAAGGTGTATAGTACGGCTTTCAGGAGAACTCCTCCAGACATCAGTTAGCGTCGTATCGGGTACCATGGTTACGAGGAAAAGTCACTTCTAATAGGTTTGTATAACTTGTAGCAAACCCCGGGCAAACATCTACATGTGTTTTTTCCCCTCTAGATTAAAACTAATTTGGCGCCTTGGCGATTGTAGTTGGCGTGGCAGATCATGATACGGAAATATCCCCAATAAAAACGTGAAAGTATGACATTGACCTCACTTCATTGGACATTAATAATGTCCGGCTAATGTGATAAATTTTATTAAATTATGCACTTTAACCTGCTTATTTATTTGGTTATTATTAATGTTGACCAGTTAGTAATAATAGTAACCGACTACCGGTGCATCCATCCGCTTCTGTCATGCTTACGACGCGATGTGTGAAAAAGCTTAATATTCTAGGAAGTTTTATTACTGTGATATTCGTTCAAATTTACGTAAAATTTTACAATACCTACGAGTTTTTTGTGATTTATAAATTCGAACAGGTTTAAAACCTGAAACAAATTTAAGAAAATTAACATCACATTATAAATAAAGTGTAAGGTTTGCTACGTTTTGAGTGTTATCCCTTATTTGGCTATAATCATGTAAAATATAGCAGGTTGTTGTCCTTTGTGTAGCATTAGAACATGCTTGTGAGGACTTCCGAATTCATTTGTTGTTCGTTTCGTGGAAAGTTAAATTGAAAGAGCTAGTGATATTGTGAGCACCTTCAAGTGTAATAATGGTGAATGGTGCACTTTTTCACGCTTAGACGTAAAAATCATTCCGAAGTAGCAACCTGTTAGTCTTACGACGAATTTCAATCCCTAGCGACATCTGTGCCTATCCTTACACGGTCAATCATACTTATATGAGCCGCGATGGCTCAAGGGATAGAGTGTTCGCCTTCCAATGAGGTGAACCGGGGTTGGATCCCGGCGATGGCTGGTCGATACGAATTCTGCATCCGGCTTGCACCGACCACAGCGCTCACGTAAAATTTCCCCAGAGGTAGACGGACCATGGGTTAGAGTCCCCTTTTCATCAGGCTAACCGTGGAAGGTTCTCGTTTTCTTCCTCTCCATGTAACGTAAATGCGGGTTAGTTCCAACAAAAAGTCCTCCCCACGAAGGCAAATTTCTCCCACTACTTGATTCAGGAGTTCCCTTGTCTTCTGGATTGGATTCAGAATTACAAGGCTACGGAGATGAACCTCAGTAGCCGTAAACCCAATAATTGGGTCTGCTGTTGAACGACAGTTATAAAATTATAAAACCATCCTTATATATAGGGTCCGGGATAGCCTGTTTGGTAGGTTACTGGGACCATGTCCAACGGTTCGTGGATTCGATCGCAGGCCGGCTGTTGACTCCCCATGTAGTAAATAGTGACTGATGCACGTTAAAATCAATCGAGTCGCAAAGTCCACCATTTCCTAATAACAAATCAATACATCTGGGGGGTACTGATCCGAGAGTTTCCTTGTCTTCTGGATTGGTTCAAAATTACAGGGCTACGGAGTTGAACATTAGAAGTTGTGAACCTAAAATTGGCTCGGCTGTTCAACGACGGATATTAAAAAAAAATTTAAAAAAACCTTCCTTATATAGATATGCAAATATTTGAAATTTTTTCTAACCCTCTCTCTGTTTTGAGGGTAAATTCAAACATGTATGTATAAAAATTACATGTTTGTTCAGAAAAAGTACATTTCTGTCTCTGATTTCGGTTAGTCAATAGTAGTAGTTAGAAGTTAATTAATAGTAGAATTAATAGTAAGAAGTTAATAATTAATATTAATTAGCATATTTGAGGTCACCCCCTGGAGCCCATTTAATACGTGAAAATCCGACCATTGGAACAAAAGTTGTTCAGGGTGATATCTTTGTATTTGTACATTTTATTATTAGGGTGTTTTTAATTCTTAAACTCAGTTTAATTTTAGGAAATAAGTTCGTCGCTTTTACCTTTAGATATATTTTATGTTATTTGTAAGATTGGAAAATTCGTATAACTGCTTTCCATTACACTTGCCAATCTCTTTTCAAATTTTTCTCGGCCTCATCAGTCCTCTTTAGACATTTAATTATCGACAGAAAATTGAACTTTATAATTAAGCATGATGTGATTATGCTTAATTTCAAAACATTATATGGCTCATAATTAAATTGGCTAGTTTAATACAGGGCTAAAGAATGAATATAAGGGTTAGGTCTTTCGTTTGAAGAGACTCGTGCTGCTCCGAGCTTCTGTTTTCAGTCAGTGACGTCACGGCGGCGCAGCATCAATTGCTAGTTTTAAAAATAAATTGTTTCACATTTAATTAGCATTCTTTTTTTAAACTTATTTCAATGCATTCATAGTTTTCCATCATTTTTTTATTTTTATTTTGAGGTAATTTTATTCTCATCTATCTGATTGAAAAAAACTAACAGTCAAATATCACCGGCAAGAATTATTATAAAACACAAAATGAGAAAACTCAATTTTACATGTTTTACTTATGAAAATATAAAGGTGACATCAAATGAATTATTAAATACACTAAAAGAATTTCTGTGAATAAAAAAAGCATTATGCTTTATGTTTTTCGCTTAAACGTTTATTATTTCGTTTATTAGCCATTGAAACCAATACCGTCTCGTAACAGAAAATAAGAAGAAAAAAATTAACAAGGTCGAAGAAAATAAAATACTGAACCTCAAAAATAAGAGTTATTTCGTCAGTTAAGTTAGTAAATTTCTTCCAATTTCATAATGAATGTATTTTTTAATGTCATTATTCAAAATATTTTTGTTTTAATTATAACGAATTAATTTTAAATATTTATGTCTAATATTTCTGTTATTATATACTCACTGATTATTTTTGTTTTAGTAATTAGCATTTAATGTTTTTGTTTCTTAGTGATAATGTATAAATATCTGAAAATATATTAAAATTAGACATCCCAATTTATAAACTATTGTTAAACGAACAACAATAAAAGTGCCTCTATACACTTTCTTTTTATTTAACTGTCAAATTTGAAAACTAAAATTAGGAACTTGTAATAAAACGATGACGGCAACCATTGAGAAATGTTTCTACTTTAAAATTTTATTTTTTTAAACTATAAGAAAATGTATGAATATTATATTTTTAAACAGAGATAATTTTTTATCAGTGTTAAGTTTGACAGCTATTGTCTGAAAAGTGTCGAACATTCAACTCATTTCTTAACTCATTCGTTTAATATCCTTCAATTATGATTTTCGAGATCTGTGTGCGGCGTGACGTCATGAGGCGGGTAATCGTTACTTCAGCTTTGAGTAAGGAATGAACCACTCCAAACAAGTTTACGAGTTACTAAAAATATAAATCCTTATTTCTTATAATATATCACGCTGTGTCTACGAATATCAAAAATTTAGGTTAAAAAGAAATTAATGTACGATTTTATTGTGTGGTTTTACACTACTTTACTTATACATTAAAACTATCTATAAATATAACAGTTTTAACTTTATAAATGTTCCTCTATCCTTATGAATGATTGTAAGTATTAGATTTTTAAATCTCACCACTATCCTTGCTCCGTTGTTCCATTTTTCCTAGGAACTGAAATTTGCATGTTCGGAATCTTTTTTGACGCTGAGATGGAACATCCGATTAAACTCGGAGAGCAATATCAGCTTCGAATTATATATTTAAATTTATAATTACCTAGCAACCTATCACTTCATTTAATTAGTTGCTATTTTTAAATTATTTTCAGTGACATTTTCCCAAATTATGACTTACGAAATATTTTTTATTAATGATATTTGAGTTATAAAAGTTTATAATGAGCAACTACAGAAAAATTAAACGATTATTCGCTTGATTCAACTAAAACACACACGCTTGACACTGATTCAATTAAAACTAAGCGAAAAATTTTTTTAAGTTGTACAAAATAAAGTAATGATATTGCTGATCAAATTCTCGAAGATTATTAAACAGTACCCGCCAATTAAAGTAATTAAAGCTATGTATAACTTTAAAGTTAGTTAAGCATCATTATAAAATTATGAATAAATATCGCACTCTCTGTACATTATTTTAAGTTTCTAAAGTTTATATTTGTACCGCAAAATAAAAAATAACGTAAATTTTAACATCCAAAACAGGAGAGGTGGCCCTTAAGATATTTGTTTTAATATTGAGAGAAAAAGAAATGAATCATTGATTGATTAAAAAGCCTTTTTTTTTAAATTAGACAAAATTTAGAGGGAAAATTTAGATTGTAAACATATTACAAAATATAATTCTTATTTTGCATGCTACTTTATATATGAAGTGCAAATTGTACAGAAATTTCTTTTAAAAAGTTGATTAAAATTAAATATTTAATAAATGGGAAACAAGGACATCTCTTTTTGCCTTTAAATATATGTTGCTTAATTCTCCAAGTATTCTCTAGTGGTAGCAAATTCGTAAAACTGCTTCCATTTTACTAAATTTGTTTTTTTTTTTCTCATCTCTAACAGGCCTGATTAACCCTTAACTTATCGACTAAACTCCATGCTTAATTTCAAAGGCTCATCAGTAAAGTTGCTAGTTAATAATGCCCATTTTAAACTAGTTTATAAAAATTGCTATTATCCTATCCAATCTAAAATTCCTATTTTATTCTAATATATTTCGCAGTATACAGAAGACAAAACTTAAGGTTAGAAAATGTATAAATGTACGATTTTATTGACTTAAAACATATATACTAAAACTATATAAGAATATAACAGTGTTAACTTTGTAGCTTGTTTTTCTATCCTTTTGAGTTATTGTATGAAAGGGGATTTTTTATCTTACCAAAATCCTGCCTCCGTTGTTCCATTTGCCCTAACTAAGAGCTGAAATTTGTCTGCTGTCGGCCAGTGCAGAGTGTCGTTGTCAAATACATAAGTCATGTCAACCATTTCTAAGGGAATCGGTGCTGCGCCAGCAGGATTGAATAAGCAATGAACAGTGGTGAACAATAGAATCAGTAAGAAATCCATGGCAATATTTCTCTAGAATCTGTAAATACACACGAAATTGAATAAAAAAAATAACTTGGTTTTCTCTAATGACTACCATTAATATATATTTTTAGAATCCTGGTCAGGGAAGTCAAAACAGTATGCACATCAAAGATCCGTACTTACTTTTAACCAAAGACAAACTGTAACGAATCATTATGGGGAAAGGAGACAGACAACATTAAACCCTGCTTTATTTCTGAAGAGAAATAAAAAGGAGTAGAAAAAAGCGATTAGTTTAACCGGGCAATCAAACTGGTTTTGGTGGGGGGGGCGAGCTATTTTAAAGACAATCGAAAGTGAGATATTTTAGAGATCCATCTTTTTGAAAATTCGAAATTTCTTGCAAACTGTTCGTCTGATTTTGTTCGTATTTTGTATTTTGCCTTATAAAATTGCATTCTTTAGAATGATGCAAGAATTTGTATTCCTTCCAATTCAAAATGTTTCCAACTGTTATTAAATAAAATAATAGTAGATTTCTAGGATATCGGAGGAAGATTCAGAGTTTTATTGGCTGATGGTCTGGATAGGATTCAAATTTAGATGACCGATTATTGAATAATTTAAATTTCCCGATAGTTGTCAAATTCGTAATTAAATCCCTTTAACAATGAATCGAACATTCGATCGCTAAATTTTTTTGGAACCATAAAAAATCATCCTCTTACTGTGTAAAAATTGGCAAACGGCACATATACTGAGGGTATTGAATCCATATTGATAAATTCCTTTATTCCTAAAATTAAATCTCATTTAATTTTATTATCAGTAATAAAGAATTATGAATACAGATAAGCAACAGCACATTGATTCAGCTGTCCATAATTGTGCATGAATTTAATAATTTTTATATTTTGTAATTTGAAGGCAAAAAAAAATTTTTTTTTGGTCTAAAGCTGTTAAGCGAAAAATTTATAAATTTCAAGTGATGATTTTTACATTAATTAGTCATTATGAAGTATTTTAGAAAATTCTTATTACATGTGACTTAGTAAGAAATTATATATGCCTATATTGCCGTTCAATTGAAAATACAATGTAAGTGCTTCACGATAGATTACGAGAAAAGCGGCTTGACAATATTTTTTCCCCCTTGTTAATAGTATCCAACGTTAAGACTAATCTACTCTACCCTCGCCATTTTGGATTTTTTGTAAAATTTTTAATTTCTGTTTTCTGAACATTTTTTGCATTAACAAACTATTTATAATATAGTATTATTAGACAGCACTACACTTTTTTTTTTTTAAAAAAAAAGTAGAAAATAAAGGGATCATTTTAGTAGGAGAAATATTGCTTGATAATTTTTCGAACTTCTATAAAATTTTTCTCAAAATTTTAAAGCAAATAAAATTATTCGATTTGTGGTTTTAAATCGTTAATTTAAAATTGTATGTTTCTCTATGTTTAAATTTTTTAAAATAGAATTTTATTACAGTTTAAATTAATGAAAACCGATTGAATGACGCTAAAAAAAATTCTATTATTGCTAATTGCATAAAAAAGATATTTATCAAAAATCTAAAAACAAGCAATTCTAATAGAGACTCTAAAATACCGCGCACTAACATCTCAATTAGTGATTGGGTGACGGCCTCGTATTATTTTACACGTATCGAAAAATATTGTCAAATAGAGTAAATATTCATCACCAGTTTTTTTGTAAAATTAAAATTAATTGTCTTAAAAACATTTAAATTAAAGCACATAGATTACCACCCTTTCTCTTCTCCTAAGATAGTTGAGTTGAATTGAGATCCTTTCGCGCTGACTGTATGAAACACGTGCAGCATAAAACCGCATCAATCAGGGAAAAAAGATAAAACTGGTAACCAAAGAATTTCTTTAGCAGTTTATTTGTGAGTGGAGCTTTAATTTATTTAATTCACTATTACTTAGTTCAAGATAAAATTATTTAGTCACTAACACTGACTAGACATATGATTAAACTAACAATAATTAAAGTAAATCTGTCAAATTAGCAATACCTACATTTAAGTTACCGTTTTTTATTTATTTACGTTCTGATTTTGTACGAATGCTATTATGAATCACCCGTCCCCGAGGGGTTAAGGCAGAATTTCAGAAACCGAAAGAAAAAAAAATTAATATTTGACTTATTTTTTTAAAATTCTTCATTAATTAATTTGCATTGTAGTTTATCATATCAATGTGCCTAATGAAAATCTCAATTTTATAACTTTTTTTTCCGATTGCACGGCAATAGAAAAGCCAAAAATATTGCTTAGGAAAATAATATTATAATACAAATATTTCTACACAAAATAATTTATAATTCTGATTCTTCGTACTTACCAAAACAGAGACGAAGTTCACAAGTAGGCCTGTTATGAAAATAAGTGCAATCAATTGCACTGGAAATTGCAATGGAAATAAATGAAGCAGTCTAAAAGAACATTCTATCAGTCATGACCTTGAAGAATCGAAGCCAACTTGTCTTGCTGATCACAAAAACAAGTTGCATTCCCTTGAAATGATATCGCGAATTCAATCAATATTCCTACCTTTTTTTACTAATTGACAGTCTTACTATAATCTCAGGTGTGATTTTTATAAGGTCAAAAACCGCATTTCTTAAGATCCTGTAAATGAACGAAAGAAAGAAGAAAAGCATACAAATAAATATGATGATATTATTGCATTATTTATTTATGTATTTAATAATAATAATAAGCTTAATATTTATATAAAATTAAGTATAGTAATAATAAAGTATTCAACGTAATGATAATAATGATATATTTGGTCATTGACTACTGTACCTGAAATTCTGAGTTAATAAATTAATTGATTTATATAACGACTAGTACATTAATAAGCTGACACACTAATTAGCTAATTGACTGATAAGTTAATACGCCTCTTCACTGATTTTTCTGAATGTTCTTTTTTATTTCCTCGTCCTTCAGTTACTTCATTTACTATATCATTCATAATGTCGGTTGCCATGGTAACGCGAAATTCTAAAATTATACTTTCAGTGAGTTTGAAAATAGTACTAATTCAGAAAACACGCCACACAATATAACAAATTATTGTCCATAAAACTAATAAAAAAAAAAGAAAGAACGTCGTCATAGAAACAGAAATAATTTAAAAGATTTGTATTAATATATGTAACGTTTACAAAATTTTTCTTTCACCTGATCACCAGAAATTTAAAAAGAAATAAATAAGTGAATAAAAACCGATTTTATTTTATTTCTGGCGTTTATCGGTTTTTAGGCAACTAGTTTTCGTCTTCAATATTATTTATTCGTGTTAGTAAAACTGCGGTCAGGAAAAGTTTTATTTATTTTTTATTTCTAATCCAGAACCAGTAAAGCGAGAGTAAACGCAGTTTTATCCCCGAAAAAAAGATAAGAAAAGAAGAAAGAGGTACACAAATAAGAACTAATAACAAGCAAAGTACAAACAAATAAAACTGAACTATGAAAGAAGAGAAAGAGCCAAGGAGTTAAACTCAATAAATATTCCCTATTGTCGGTTTATGGAAAGAACTCCCCTCGCCATTCGTCTGGAGCAGTGTCAGTGACTATGGTTTTGAGGTTTAACTGTTTAGATCAATATTTAAGACAGGTTTCGACTCGGACAGGCAAGAAAAAGAAAAGAAAATCAGGTAAGAGAAAAGCTACCCTCTTTGAAATGCGTTATTTCTAGTTTCCATAACAGCAGATAGCCATAGACTTTGTGGCGAGGGGAGTTCTTTCTATGGACAAACTATAGATTCCCAATAGTAAATATATTCTTTTTTCAAAGCTGGGCAGAGGGGGAGATGATCCGAAGTCAACACCTGGTTGCTGCATCACAGGGACAAGCAGGGCTATTAACGATTTTACGTCCGTAAAGGCAGGGGCGGATCTACTTAAGGGCTTTTTGGGCTGCAGCCCAGGGCCCCGTGGATACAAAGGGCCCCAGTCCCCACTGGAAACAATAGGTGATATTTTGAATTAAAAAAATGTCTAATATTAAAAAAAAATATATTGTAAGATTGGCAACCCTGAGATCAATCAACACATGCATGTGCGCGTCTATCGAACGAAACGGGGAATCGCTTGTGTACCGACTTCTCGCAGCGCCGCTTAACGCCCGACGTAATTTTTTTTCTTCGTACTTCTGTTTTCGTCGTCAAAGTGACAAACTTGTTTAGTTTACTAATAACTGTCTTGACTACCAGAAACCCTCTGATCCCACTGAAAACTATATTGGTGTTCAGCAAGAGGACGGTAATACCGAGGCGGAAAGAAATTTAGAGAATTTTAAGTTTGAGTTTGAGAAATATGTTGACGTGAGCTTGTGGCCAGAATTGCTAAATAATGATTTTATTAATGACATACTCTCACATGAAATGACTGACTTTCAAAATAAAGATCCGAAAAATCTATATTCAGTTTCAATAAAGAAATACAAAGAACAAAACAGAACATTTTCAAATAGGTATTTCATTAGGAAAATGAAAAATGGTCAATCACTAGAAAGATCTTGGTTATTTTATTCAACCAGGGTTGGTGCTTTTTTTTTTGTTTGGCTTGCAAACTTTTTTCTAAAATTCCTTCTCAATACCCACCGGATTTTCTGATTGGAAATACATAGGAACTTGTTTAGAAAATCATGAAAATTCTAATGAACATAAGAAATCAATGTTAGTGTGGTTGACACGTGAAGGCAACAAGTTATTTTTGAAGGCAACAAGTAAATTGTATCATCAAAAGACTTCATGTACAACATAAGGCACCAATCAGATCAGAAACCAAAGGACTACGAAGAGAAAGCTAAAAAATTAAGTACTAGTGTGGGAATAGACTACAATGACATAAACAAGAGACGCATTACTCCAAAATTTTCAGATAAGTCTACAAATAAATTCTCAGTATACGGCGCAGAAAAATTTGAAAGCGACACGCTAAACGTTGCGTTGAATAAGCTGATTATGGATTTAAGTAAAAGGAGCCAAGTCAATGAGATGTATAGCAAGAAATTCAAATTTTTAATGGATTTGCAAGACAAAAATATGGAAAACATAGATCTGGAAAGTGTACGTAATATTGTTGAGTATTATCCATATGACGTAGACGAGCATTTAGTGAATGAGTGCATTCAGTTAAAAGCTTATTTACTTCAGTCTAAGCAGTGAAATTTTTATGCTAATTTATAAAAAGAAATTTGTTGATGTTTTCCCAAATTTCTACACTATCTTAGATATATTTTTAACTTTGCCAATCACTAGCTGTGAAACTGAGCGCTCTTTCTCCAGGATGTCATATATAGAAAACAAATATAGGACAACAATGTCGAACCATCGACTAAATCATTTATCAGTTCTTTCCATAAATTGTGATTTAACGAAGGACTTACAATGTGATGAACAAATGAAGGAGTTTGCAGCACCAAAATGCAGAAAGGTTGCTTTATAATTTATATAACATAACTACACATAACCTGTCAATTTCTTTTGCAATAATGTTGAACAGTTGCTGCTTGTATAGACAAATAAAAATAAATAAATAAAAAAATAAATAAAATTATTTTATTGTCCTATTTTTTTCTATATACTTACCTCCATCACTATAGAAAACAGTTTTTTGACAAAATGGCTATTAGGGCCCCAAAGTAGTTTCAGCCCAGGGCCCCACAAATTCACGATCCGCCCATGCGTAAAGGTGAGCATAGAGACAATCTGGCATTATCGTTATTCTAAAAGCAGCGAGAAATCAATTTCAATAATACTCCGGGAGATTAATGACGGTTTCAGTTTGGACTTTTTCCCTAATCTTTCCTTTAACTTGGATTGATGTGCTTCTCCAAATTGATCCTGAAGCAACAAATCCATAGCAAACTTCTTCCAAAGGGGTTTGTTGGTCGATAAACTCTTTTTTCACTGATTTGTCTGAGATCCCGCATATAAATTGCCAATCCCTTCCTAAGATCCCGCTCTGTATTGAACGTAAGATTTCAAATACAGATTTCGTAGCTCCTAGACGAAAATAGTGGGTTATTTTCTGATGCGATACCAACTCCCACATAACCATTGGCATTTAGTTTTGATTCATCTGTGTATGCATTCATCCTGCTCTCAGTAAAGAAAACGGGTGGAGAAAGAAGTTTTTTGAAAAATTTGCAGGCGACAAAATATTTTAACTAATTCCTATGTCTACCGTAAAATATTCGGAAATTATATGAAATATGTATACATATTTACCGTAACGAAATTATTTCCTAAAATTAAAATCTGTAAAATTTCCAACAGCCGCTTTAAACATTTGTCATAATTTCTCTTATCCCCCCCCAGACCTAGTCTTGAAATTCCAAACCCATCTCAAACTTAGAAATTCAGGCTCACGTTCTGGGAAGAATTCGTTTTCATGTAAGATTTGGAATGAAACTGCATAAAATTTGCATGGAGTTGAAAGAAAAACAATGAAAATCACTCACAGTTAGTCCAACAACAAAAGGCCTTTATCTCAACCACTTCACGCTTATCTCTATCGCGTCTACCACTTGGAACATTTTAGATCAGCATTGTGGTGTGTACAGTATGGATTCATCGGAATTCGAGTCTAGATCACTTTGTTTTTCTTATTCATTTATCCTAATCTACTTCCTAATTTCAAATATCTTTAATTATTTGATTTGGTTCCTTTCTTTCTTTATACACTTGTTATATCAAGAATCCCTTATTATAACTCAAAGTAACCTATAATAATATGTATTAAAAATTAAAAGCAAGTAATCCTAAGATTAACCACATCTTCGAATGCAATTGTTAATTGGTAATATATTCAACGTGATTTATACAATCAACTTGTAATTTTTTATTTCGTTTGTAACCCTTCCTTGTTATCATCAAGGATGATTTTGTGGTAATTATTGATATTTTCATATCTCAATGGTTAATGGAGAGATTTACTTATTTCTAATGTAATATTTGTTAAATTACAATGTATATTAATATTAGATAATATTTTTTTAATTTTATTACCGGCATTGAACAGACGACCCAAGAGTTTACGACTATCAAAGTTCAACTCCGTAGCCTTGAAATTTTGAATCCAATCATAAAGTCATGAGAATACCTGGATAACTATTAGTCTGGGACAAACTAGCCTTCGTGGAGGACTTTTTGATGGAAGTAGCCAGCATTTACGCGCTAATTCCATCAACAACAAAAAAAAAGAACACGAAGACCTATCTCGGTTAACCCAACGGCAAAGGCATTCTTACCCATAATCCATCTATCACTGAGGATATTTTATGACTTCAGATAGGACTGAAGATATTTTATGACTGCAACTTGGGCGGTCAAAGAAAAGCTAAGGAGTTAAATCGTGACTGCCCCAGTGTGAGCCAAAAAGAACTTCTTAAGCTTAACAGGAGTAGCTTGAGAAAAATCATTGCTCTTCTCACTGGGCACTGCACCCTTAGGAGACGCCTCTACATTATGGGTATTACACCCGATACTCTTTTTCGTGGTTGTCATCTTGAGGAGGAGACTTCACGACATATCCGTTGTAAGTATGCGCTCTATTCTACTCAAAGATTTGAGCATCAGGAACAACATTGTGTTAAGGCCTGAGAGCTACAGGACATTCTTCTCAGATGTTTGCTGATCTTTGTTTCAGCTATAAGGCTATTCCGCTAATCATAATCTAGGGTTTGGATACAATAGACCTCTGGTTGATGTGTCCTGCTCCTGAGAGCTGCCCAAGATCCAAGTGGAAGTCTGAATTTGGTGAAAAATTTTTTTAAAGTTATTTGATAGTCAAATTAAAATAATGTAGAGATCATTAAAATGAATATATAATTTATAAAAAAATGACAATATAAGTGAAATTGAATTGATTGGTTAAAAAATATTAGAATATTTTGTATATAATCAGCGTCTACAACTTCAAATTTTATTGTAATATACTGAAGTACTGAATATATTTCACAGATAATGTTTTTCTTTAAACTTATTTATAATAGTAAGAAATGTTTCCTTCCTTCCTCAATGGCACGACAGCCCCGGGTGGGCCCTGGCCTTCTCAATCAACTTCCTCCAGGCCTGCCTCTGCCTGGCAGTTGTCTTCCAGTTTGAGACTTTTAAGACTGAAAAGTCTCTTTCCACGCAATCGGCCCATCTCAGCTTTGGTCGACCTCTGGGCCTTGATCCGATGGGCTGAGCCGAAAAGATTATGTTTGTCGGACGCTCTCTGTTCATTCGAATGATGTGACCAGCCCATTTAATTAGTTTATTATTAAAAAATATCATTTGTGTGCAAATTAAGCGAATAATTTCCAACTACAATTATAGACTAACAAAGATACTTCAATTTTGTTTTATTGAAATGATTGACTTCAAATTGTAATGAAAAATTTTTTTTAATCATTAAATGTTTCTTAAGATACCACCTACAAAAAAGATAAACATAGAACTATTTCATTAAATTATGTAAAAAGTATTTAAAACTATTAATTTTTTATTGAATAAAAAGAAGTTTTTCTGCGGTTTGAAAAAGATATAATTCAGAAGTTTTGAAAAATTATTCTAACTAAATTTACAATTTTTGGGAGAAATTTAGATTTCTTACAACATTTAAAATTTAAAACATAAGAACAACAAAAAAAATTATATTTTATTTAAATTTCTTCATTTTAATATACCACGAGTACAAAAGAGATAACAGTGATTTCTGAGTTCTAGTGCTCAATGCATTATTTTTTAAAATTTTCGATTAAAGTTTTATTGATATTAAAAAAAGTTAATTTATTAATTAAAAGCAAAAAAATAATTAAGAGCGAATTAATAAATAAAAATTCATTATATGAATAAAATTTTCCCTTTTTAATTGTAAATGCATTCAAGTGTATTCAAATTCATCATTGGCTAGAAATAAAAAGTCCGCTTGATCATATTTACAGAAGATTCCGTATTCGATTCTTACGTATGTGATTTTAGACCAACCTGCATAACAAGTTTTTTTTAAAATTAAATTAATTAAGTTTAATTAGTTTCAAAAGTTGTTAAGTAAAAACAGAAATATAAACCATTGGATAATAGGCACTGATAGTAAAAAAATTAGTACATTTTTAATAGTTACCAAATATGCTAGTATAGGTTCAATGCCGTGGCTCAGGAGTTAGAGTGTTCGCCTTCCAATGAGGTGACTCGGAGTAGGAATCCAAGTGATGACTGGTCCATACGAATTTCGCACCCGGCTCGCTCCGACCACAGTGCTGAAGTTTAATATCCTCAGTGGTAGATGCATAATGGGTCCTCTTGCTATCAGGTTAACCATGGAAGGTTTTCTTAGCTTCTTTCGCCATATAACGCATATGTGGGTCAAAAAGTTCACCACAAAGGCAAATTTCTCCCAATACTTGATCCATATATTCCTTTGTCTTCTGGAATGGGTTCAAAATTACAAAGCTACCGAGTAGAGCTTTGGCAGTTGTCAATTCAAACATTAGGATAGCTGTTCAACGACGGTTATGAAATAAAATATAGGTTTACAGTTTCATAGTTGTATACTTAGTATCTATCAAAACTGCATCAATATTGTGAAGTTTTAGAATTGATACCGTGGGAAGAGGGTTTATATTTCGTAGTGATTTTCACAAATGATTATTATAATTATTTTTTTGTGTTTACTCCTTGTGAAGTGCATTTTCTTGACCCTTCTTCGAGATCACTCCCGTCAGTTTACCATATGAGTCCCATAGCATACGAAGTTAATGCACAATTCGAGATAGTAATTCTGGAATGCGCCATCTGGGGAGAAGACTGGTTCCATGTCTTGACCCTTCCCTCTCCTTCTCTTCTCATTTGTATAGGAATGTACTACGATATTTTCCCCTTTCTTAATATTTTTTGTATTTAACTGTCAAAAATATTTTTTTTTAAATTTCCACGACATTTTCGTTTTAGAGCTATATTTAATGTAGTTTTCAGTTCCAAATAGTTTCCAAACTTAAAAGCTTAATTTATTTAAAAATCAAAAGAGAAGCTCACGTATTTCCTTCTCCTATAACTCTCCACACTCTAATGGTAAAAGTACGCAAAGTGTTGCCATAGGTAGAGAGTTTTGCTCTACGTCACCTGTAGTCCATTTCGTCAGTTGAAGTAAAGTTAAAGTAGTTGTTTTCAGTATTTACTGTTATATGTGTGGCGGTTCTATGTTTTATTCGACTGATGTTCTAGTACGTAATTTGAAATTCGTCAATAAATAAATATTTTCAAATGAAGAATAGTCTAATAAATTTTACCAGCAGCTGTTAAACAATTAGATTGCCGTGAGTTGTACCAAAAATTATTCTTTACCCTTTTTTGCCATATTATTGTTTATTATTATTGTTCATTATTTAATATACTCCAATTTGTGTGAACTTGAATTGTGAAGATATGTCAATTTCGAAAATAAAATTTGCTCTTTGTTTATTTTCATTGCTATTAGACCTTTTAAAGAAAAAAGGTAATATCAGTTTCCTTTTTGCAAAATATTTTATCTTATATTATAAATATTCTTAAAAAATGTAAAAAAAAATTCTAAGGAGAAGAGTGCAGGGGTTTTTAATTTTGCTTTATTAACACACTCTATCTTTGAAATAGAGAATTAAGGTTGTGAAAATAAATATTTGTCTAAGTTACACAGTTTTTGTTCAATGAAAATCAAAATTAATTTCTTAAATTCTGAGGATTGAATTTTTTGAGTTAAAAGTGGAGAATCCCCTCTAAAACTAGTTTTATCATTAATTGGTTGCAATTACGTTAAAATTAAAGATGTTAGTAGAGAAATGATCAAGAAATTCTAAAATATTTGAAAGAAATCGGAAAAATTTGATATTTTGAAAGAAAATGAGAAATTTTATGTTATTTCATGGAATCTCAACCAGGAAAAAACTTGCTAAATTTCATTTAATTACTCCTTTTGAGGTCTTATTTTAATTAGTTTTGGTCTATATTTGTGGAGTATTTTTTTAATGTTTATTCTAAAAGTATTGTTGTGTATTTGATAGTAGGAGTAAGAAGAAAAAGCTTGATAAAAATAAGAGATTTAATTACACAATAAATCAATTTGTTCCTCCTCGGATTAACAGTAATTTCAAATATGTAAAAAACTTATTTCAGAATATTGTTTGCAATCTATGTATCTACTGTGTTAGTCAATTTTCTAGTTCAATATTGCTCATAAAATTTGGTGTTTTATTAAAAATAACTAAATATTTATTTGGAAAAGTCAAGAATATTGAAAACAAACGTTATGTAAAATGCTGAGAATTTAAAAGTTCTTATTACTAAATAAAAATTTCCCCAAAATTTTTAAGTAACAAAGAAATGGAAGTAGCTTTGTTCTTAGTAGCAATGTAAATATAAAAATAAAGTTTTTTGTTATTATTGATGAAATATTTTAAAATTTGAAATGCAGTTGTAGTTAACATTGTGTTTGATTTTAGAGAAGCATATATTTTAGCGTAAAGTTTCATTAAATTTATAGCTGTTGCATTTGTATCATACAACAGAATCATTATATGTTGTAAAGATGTTTATTTTTATTAAATCAATTTGTAACTTATTAAGAGCTATTTAAAGGGCAATTTGAATAAAATTTTATTGTATTAAATTACATCTCAAACTTAGACAGATTTTTTTAGATGATATTTGATTAAAAATGTTTAAAAGTAATCTGAAAAGTGTAACTTGAAATGCATAATTATCTTTAGTTTAATGATGAATTATTAAACTTATTACTGGCACTGATCAGTATAGTGCAGCAGGAAAACTCCTCCAATCACCTGTCTTGCATCATGTCGAGTGCTATGGTTACGAGGAAAGGTCTCTTTGAATAGGGATGTAGGGTGAATAGTTTTGTCTTAATCTTAGCGTAGGTCATTGTGAGTAAACCAATCGACACCTTCTTTCCTCCATTTTACCCCCATTAGAAATGTGCTCTCAGTGTTTTCATCACAGAAAAAAAATGGGTGAGAATTTTTCACTCTTTCTCAAAAACAGGGTGAAATTTCAAAAAGTTAAGTGAGATTTCTAAAAATTAAAAACAACAACAAAAGAAAAAAAAAACACACACACACACGCAAAGAGACTTGAAAAAAAATCTTTTCTTTAATTATAATACATTTATAACATCTTCTAATTTTTAAAGCATTGAATATTTTTGCTACACATCATATGAAAAATGTTCTACATCTACTTTTTCATCAGCTATTCTCATTAGGTTGCTCAAATGCGTATTTGTTTCGTTTTGATCGTTTCTGCCCGCATTTGTTTCATTTTCATTTGTCCGTTTCGGAGTAGAAGATATTGCCTTTACAAGGTATTTGTCCATCTTACATTAATGCGCGAAAAATTTTAAATTTGAACGTCTTACATGGAGAAACCTTACCTACAGTAAACACATGGTTGCAGAGAAATGCGTTCTGAAAGAGATTCCGTGATTCCGAGAGATGGTGTTCTGTTGTTCTTAAAGGTTCTGAACAATACTGGTAAATAAGGAAGCTAGATAATGGGACAGATGTTGAAAATATGTAATGAAAGATCCAGGAAGAAAAGTGAAACGGATTTTATTCTAAATGGCGCAATGAGAAATTTTTTTCAAAATGCGAGGAATTCGCGAATTTTGAAATTGGTTTATAGAACGCTAAAATTTCTTGCGGTAATAATCATTTTTTAATGCGAGAAAAGAAAGAAAAAAAAAATATGGAGATTCTCGCACTGTAGCGAAAACACTGGCTCTCGCTTGTTACTATAGCAGCAGACAGCCCCAGACTTTCAGATTGGAGGAGTTCTCCTCAAAGTCGCACTATACCTGTTTGTTTAAGCCACCTGCTTTTGTTTTGTTACTATCTCATTATTTATTTAGTAATGAAATATGTATTCTTCAATTATTAATTAAATGAATGTAAGTTTTGCCTCAGATGTTTGAAGGTTATATTTTTATTATATGCCATCTTCTCTGTGTTTTTTTTTTCTATGCTTCTCTGTTGCTAAAATTTATCCCAATTTTTTGGATTTTTTTTTTTGAAAAAAAGTTTGGCTGCTGTACCTACTGATACAAAAATATGCCACAAACATTTGATGCTCATTCATATTTAGTGCAATGATTAATAATATCAAATAAATGTTAGTAGTATTTAAGTAATAGCTTATATCAAATAATTGTTATGTTAATAAGACAGGGCTCTGGGGTTCCATGGCCATAGCTAGGTGATATGCTTCTTGTATTGTAAGAGAATATAGGCAGATCTCTAGTAAAAATTAAAAAAATTTTTTTTTTAGTTTCATTACCTGAAAATCTGTTTTTAAATTTTTTTTTCTAACATGACTTTGAATTAACATTTTATTCTATTGTTCTGACCAATTTATTTTCATTCAGATTATAAATGAAAAATAATTATAAAATGTCACAAAAGCATAAAGCTGTGATGCAATGTTTTTCCTTCCACTATCAATTTGATGGCTTCTAGAAATTTTGATTTTTTTAAAAAACTCTTAATATATATTATTATAAATTACTTTTTCTTAATTATAAATTACTTTTTCTTAATTTTAGAATTTTGATGAAAAGGATATGACAACAAATAATGAAAAGGATCCATTAAATCTAGACAATATTCTCATTGTGAGTATGTCAAATTTGTATATGTTAAAAATTAGTTAATACCTATGGATCATTTAAATTTAAACTCTTTTGTTTTATATTGAAGTAGGGTGTAAAATTTAAGTTCTAAAGATGCAAACCAAACTTTAAAAATTTCTCGCCACTATTTTTGCAAAAAAATAAACAATTTTTAAAATGTTTGCAGATATAGCATAAAAAGCATCTTAGTGTCCGAAACCATAAAAAAATGTAGAATTTGTAAAATTGAAGCAAATTTATTGCAAAGTAATAATATTAACTGTAAAGGGGTCTCAATGGCTGCAATATCAACCACATATCATTAAATAATAAAATAAGAAAATACAAATCGGAAATACCATCAGCTGATTGCAGCCCTGTACTCTATTGCAAGTAAAAAAAAACAAAACATTACTTTGGAGAGAGGCTGTTTGCGTCTAAGGTGTCGTGGGGTGCTAAGCTCCCAACTCGAATGTATATCTACATCGCCAACTCTTGAAGTGATGTTACACAGCCTTCTTTTTGCTTGCTTTCTATCATGGGAAATGAGGAAAATAAAACTTATTGAATAATCAATTAACAAGTGATAAGAATTAAAATGATGTCTAAAAATCATTACAAATGTATGCCTTTCTGCTCGCATATAAGGAAACTGATTAAAGAATAATAAGTATTGTTTTTTGCAGGGATTGTTCTACAGTAAAACAAAAGTAAAAATTCCCCATGTCTCATGTGATTTGTTAATAGCATTTCAGTTTAGGACGCGCTATTTTTTCAATCAAATCCAATATTATTGCAACGCCATATTGTTTGAAGAATGAATGTTCTCCTTATTTATCAAAATATGTCTCCAAGTTAAGAATTCCAGCAAGACTCCAAAATGATAACCTTTTTTTAAATAATTATATGATATATATCGTAAAGGATAAGATGAATTAAATTTCTGTCTAACTTGTTGAATTTTTAAAAGCTTTTATATTGTTTTTAAAGTATATTTGTATAATTTGATAACAGAATAACATAAAACTATATGCAGTCGCAGATGATTACTCAAATCCTATACTGCAATGGTCTTTTCTTAACTTGCAATGGAGTATAGAGCCCAACTCTCAGATTGTGATATTTTTGAGTCAAAATCAAAAATAATGTAATCTAAGTACCTTGCCTTAAATATTTGGTCGCCAACACCGAGCTAGCGAATGGAGAATTCAGGCCCTGTGTTTAGGCTTATTTTTTTACAAGTATAATAGATATTTTTCCATTGTTAAACCCACAGAATAATTTGCGTAAGAAAGAATGACTGAAATTTCCGTATTTTAATGCAATTCTCAAAACCAGTCGCCTGTTATATTTGAGAAGTGCCTGTTTTTACAATAAATTAGTTTTGTGAAAAATAATGCTAAAGGTAAATCCACTCATAATATCCTGGATCTAATTCAGTTTTTTCTGCCAGTGCTTCATTTTCGAAAAAAAAAAAACCCATTTCTTTTGAGGAATTGCAATCTTGAAATTATGTAAATTAAGAATGTCATTTGCTCAGTTTTTCAAAGGAGGAATTTTGGGAAACCTTCATTTTCAAAATAAAAAATTATCTGCGTGTCCACTTTTAAGCAACAATATTTTGTAGGGGTGCTGTTTTCATGCTAAAATAATTTGTGAAGTCTTCGCTTGTATAGTAATATTATTTGGGAATGGTTCATTTTTGTGATAAAATAATTTGTTTAGGGTCCATTAAAGCATCCAAAAAATGTCTTCCATAAAACTAGACATAAAAATGTGAATTTTTTTTTTAATATTTAATGCAATTCTAGTTTGTATTTGGCTATCATGCTGTTGAAAAAGAATAACAGAAGTTTTGAAAAAAAATTTTTTTAAAATCTTTTTCTAATTTTACTTGCAATTTGACTTTAATTCTCTGCAGATTAAACTTATTTTTTCCTGCACATGATGGTGGTTTATTGCATACAAAATCTTTATTCTGCCCCAAGGATTGACTTGGTTTAGAATGTCAATATATATTTATCAATATGTTTATAAATTAAGCTTTCTGTAATCATAATATAAATATATATAAATGTTTTAGGTGCGAAAAATCCCTGAAGTTAAAGAAATTACAGATCCTGAAGACTCTGACTCTTCTGAGGTAAATCATCTGATTATTTAAACTTTTTTTTTGTTTATAAAGTAAAGCAGTTATCCATTGGAGATGAGAGATACTTAGCCTAAGTCTGTAACATGGCCATGTAAGGCCATGTTGAGCTTATCTAAAACAAGCCTTTAGGCTAATAATAAAGTTTTCATACACTTTTTTGATAATTTCAAACTAAACAAATGTTCAAATACAGGGCTGCCATAGGAGACTAAAGAGGCGACTGAAACGACTATTTTGAAGCAATAGCAACTATGGCGACTATTTTAGTAGAAAAATGAGTAAAAACAACTAATTTGCAATGAGTTGCTTAAAATCGGCGGCTTTTTTAAGCCAATGAGCGACTAAAATGAAGAATAGCTTCATGAGTTTCCCCTTCCCCCACTTCTTTTTGCCGCTCTTTCGTTTTATCCTAACTTTATTATTTGTCACTGTTTGATGTCAAAAGCATGACAATTGGATTCGCACTATGTGAATGCGCTCCTCCTACTTCAGAAAGCTAATGTAATATCTCTGAGGATTACGTTTTTTCCCCTCTTTTAATAGCAAAATTAGAAAAATTGTCTTTAATTACTCTAAATGTGAATTTTTTTAGAGCTATTTAGAATAGAAAAAAAGGTATATGGTGATATTCGTTTTGTCGAGTTGTGATCGTAATTTTTTTGATAAGCATTAAAATTGGGAAATGTGTCAGTTATAAAAAATAAACAATATAAAAGGGAATTAAATTGCAATATTTCTTTCTTTCTTTCTTTTTTTTTTTAAATGTCTAAACTAAGCAGCTGCAAATTAGAACCAAGAAAGGAAATTCAAGTTTCAAATTCAACTGTTCTGTAACAGATAAAAATAAAACTCCCTGTTTTTATGCATGTTATTTGAATTTTATGCTTTTACAGCACAAATAATTAAAATTATGTTAGTGGAGGATATGATGTTAACAGCTATTTTATATATCTTGCAGACTTTTTTTCATATATGATGCAACTAAAGCAACTATTTTTCTTGTTTTCATCCAGTGGCAGCCCTGAAATATCTATTTGGCTCAGTTATAAGGTTTAAAAAATTAAAAGGGAGTGTCTATTAATCAGTCAATAAGAAATCTGAATAATATATATATTTTTTTTGCCTTTCTCATTGCAAGTTTTGGCTTTATGTCTTTATAGATTCTGACTTTTATCTCTCATTTTAAATCTTGCATACTTGCAGGGTCAGCTGCAAAAAAAAAAAAAAAAAAANAAAAAAAAAAAAAAAAAAAAAAAAAAAAAAAAAAAAAAAAAAACTTTTATCAATTTAAGGCATGCTAATAATTAACGACCATATTTGAAATTCTTAAGCCTTCAAAAAGTGAGCATTCTAGTGTTCATCCAGTATGTCTGCAAAAACTTATATTTTTTTAGTTGTGTGAAATTTTAGTTTATTTTTTATTTATTTATATGAGACATATTTTATATAAATGTATATTTTATATCTGTTGCTTAAATAAAATTTTTAAATTTACTTTTTTGAAAGCAAATACTTTAAAAGATCCATTTCTGAGAGTTATCAAACAATCTTATATTTGTTAAAAAAAATTTTTATCTTAATAAAAACCAATATATTGTTTTTTCTGTGTTTTTTTTTTTTTTTTTTTTTTTTTTTTTTTTTTTTTTTTTTTTTTTTTTAGAATAAGAATGCATTTATGAAAGTTGAGGATTAACTTTAAAGTATCAAATTGAAATTTTGTTCAAGATACTATACTAAAGCTTTCTTTTTAGACAAGTGAAAATTTTGAAAGAGATATAAAAAGAGAACTTCAAGCTCTACATGCGGATGAAAGGGGAAGACTTGCTCTTATTAATGAATTAGCTGAAATCAAAAAATCACGTGAGAAGCAATGTGAAGCTCAGAGAAGGCGTCAAAAAGTGCTTGAAATGGAAAAACAGCGCTCAAAGCATATTGCTGGTCTTCCACCCCCTCTTCCAGCTTCTATAAGATCTTTACTGAAAGAGAGAGGTGACTGTTATATTAATATAAGGTTTCATGATAAGACTTTACTTTCTGAAAATGTATTTTTATGTTTGTGTTTAATATACAATTAAACTCATTTATAATGAGAGCAGGTAGATAAAGGCAATTCTTTTGTTAAATCTTGTTCTGGATGCTTGATGAATCCGATTCACCCAAAAATAATAAAATATCAGCCATAATATACTGAAGCAAACTGAAAGTTCAGGAATAGGCACCTCGGCAAGCGTTGCATGTCTTTAATTTAAAACTTGCTTGCCCTTAACATGAAGCTAGTAATAATTACTTTACTATAAATTATTTTTTCCATTAAGAAGGAATTTTGCTTTGTTTGATCTTAAATTTTTTTTTTAACTGTTTCTTTGAAGTTAAGCAATTTTTAAAGAAATTTGAGATGAAAAACAATCTAGTGACTCCTGCTGTGTTTTTGTTATCAAGGTCACGTTCCTCTACAACCTCACAGACAGTCATGAAAACTTCTTTTTTATGCAATTCTGAACAAGTGCAAATATTTGTATTTATCTGATAATATATATATATTATCAGATAAATATATTGTATTATCTGATATAGTAATATTAGTAATTATCTCATACTAATATTTGCACTTGTTTAAACATAGTTTTTTATTGATAATTCCTTGTAACTTTAGCTTGAAACGAACTCATTTTGTCATATGTTTTCTTAGACAAGAAAAACTGTGAATGTAAGGAGATGAATGAGTGTCAGGAGTCTGAGCAACCCTTTGTTGGAGTGCAAGGGACTGCCTTTGGAACTAAAAGAGACTATAATTTGGTAAGACTTTATATTTTTATATTTAATTATGCCTGACAAGTTTCTTTCACTGTGAAAATAAACTAAGAGAGGAACTGCTGTAGTTGGAATAATTAATTATTTGGCATCATCACTTAAAAAATTTATTAAATTTATCTAAATTAAGATTTATATTACTAATCGTAATATTACTGCTAATTAATTATTAGAAAACTCGTTATGACATCTTACTAGAATCCTATTTAAATGAATTTATATTATTAATATTGAATCGTAAAATGTTAAATTTATGGTAAAATTTGTATTGAAAAGGTACCAAATTTTATGGCACATAAAATTTGGTTCTTTCTGTGTTCTTAGCTAATTCACATTTTTACATACAGTGGAGCATCATTTATACGACGCCGAAGGGACCACCAAAAAACGTCGTATAAACGATAACGTCGTATAATCGATTTTTACTTCTAAAACTGAAACTAACTCTGTTTTCAGTTAATTTTAATGTTTAACGTGTTGATTTACATAAATTTCTAAATTAGACAAAGCAAAACAAACAAATAACCAAAGAAGAGAAATTGCAGTGAGCAATTTGAATGTATGATACCTTTAATTATATTTTCTTGCTATTTGTCTCTACAATGCTTTGAATAGCGAGTTGAACTTACTGCTTTCTATGATGCAATTTTAGATTTCTAATCATGGCCAAATCTAATGGCTGAAGCGCACTTGTGCAATTTGCAGGAAAAAGGAGAGCTTTTACATTTTCCGAAATAATTAGTATCGATGGGTGCGCTGGACATTGGTCGATGAATAGCAAAATTTTTCGTTTTTGCCTCTTCATAACATTGTCTAGTTTTTTCAGTCATCTAGTAAAAATTACGGTCGTCATCCAAGCATTCTTGTTGGCACCCTTTTCTGTATCATTCATGTTGGCAAATTCCGCCCTTTTTTAAAATACACAAGAAAAAATAAAAAATTAAATAAACGTGAACAAAATCTAAAAACCGACGTATAACCGATTTTGTGCGTCGTATAAACGATATATTTTTACATTAAAATGAATAGGAATGATTTGGGACCACACTAAAACGTCGTATAAATGTAAACGTCGTATAAGTGATCGTCGTATAAACGATGCTCCACTGTATTTAAGTTGCATTTTGATTTATAAAACAGGGTGGCCACCCTGAAAACCTGGAATTTTCAAGGAATTTTTTTATTGTGGGAAATACCTGAAAAAGTCAGGGAAAATTGGATAAAATCTCAAGGCTCCCGCGTGTCAGGGAGTACATGGAAAACCTGGAATGGTCAGGGAATTTTATTTTAACCCTAAAATGCAGGGAATAGTCAGGGAAAGTTGCAATTTTTTACTGAAACCTGGAAAATTTTTACATCTTACCTGGAACCTGATCAGTCTGAATTTTCTGTAACAGGAATCAGTTATTATTGAGATATAAATTAAATAATACTATCATACAGTTCAATTATTTGTTATAAAAATGTCACATTTTAGTGAAACTTCCAAGTTTCCATCCGCTTTCAATGATATATTTTTTTTTTTGCTTACAAAATCTAATATCAAAGAAAAGTCAAAGAATTAAAGTTTTCTGATTAAAAATTGCATGGTTATATAATAAATAAAATACGGTCTGGATTTTCTTTGAAGTTTTCCTGAGTCAGGGAATTTTCTTTTTGAAATTGTGTGGGAAAGCTAAAACTCTCTTTAAAAATCAGGGAATTTCAAAGAAAAACTGAAATCATCTTCTTTGATTTTCTTAATTTCACAATCTTACTATCCTTTATGCCCGCTTTTTTTGACAGAAAAATTTATTGCCTAACAGTCGAAATATTGCCAACTTCGCAATACTAAAGTATTGCTAAGTTGCAATATGGGATGCAAATTACTATGTATTAGCATTCACCTCTTTGCCTGCTTATGCACGTGCAGGGCCTGATTTACGCATAAGCTAAATAAGCTGTAGCTTGGGACCCCGAGATGGCAAGGGCCCCCAGATCCAACTTTTTCCTTCTTTTTTTAAAGTTTTATTCGGAGCTGGAGCCCTATGAAGCCTAAAATAATTTTTTTTTTCTTTATTACATTGACGAACGCTTTTCAAAATCTAATAGAAGTGTTTACAAGTATAAAATAATTGTTACTTTTTTAACAAAAGAGCAATAAAAAGGCCTTTTGACTGATGAAAATATCCTGTAGCTTTCGTAGCTATCAGTGATGGGAGTAGTCCATGGATCCTTAAAGGCGGTACTCCATGGAGTAGTCAAATAGCCGCCTCAATTTACACTGTGGGAAATGTTTTCAGCTCCTTTAAATTGCTGTGGGCTCTTTTGTCCACAGAAACACCCTTTTTTCTGATTTCTGGGCAAAAAATTTTTAGGGCTGTGGGAGAATCTTGTTTAGGGTCACTCTGTTTCGAGATTTCTGTTGTGTCCCATTGTCGTTAAGGAGCTTCTCGTTTAATTTTAACTTTTCTTTTTTGCAAAATATATGTTTTCCAATTTATTACAAAAGCTTTTTTTCCTTTTAATTATCCTAAATGTTTTAACTAGCTTAATTGTTTAATTTACTTAATTATTGTAATTGATTTTAATTTATTATTTTCCAAATTAATCGTGCATGAATCCGTGAACTCCTTTATTTATTTAAATGGTGGGCCACCATTCAATTCCCTCCTTGACAGGCCCATCTGCCAAAATTCTTGATTTGGTTTATTTTGGATGAAATTGAGATAACAGATGTGGTAATTTTACTTACTACTAATGGACAGAAGCAACATGTGATATTGCTTGATAGAGCATTGAAATCAAGGGATCATCAGCAAAACAAATGTTTAAATATATATGTAAAAAATATTGATCAAACCTCCTGTCTGACCAAATTTTCCATGTATCCCTGAAATATGAATTATGTTTAATTTGTAAAATATGAAATTTCGTACACAAAATTCATTTATTTAGTTAGCTTATGCTTTTATTGCTTATTGATCATACTTGTTTCTATTTTTAACTCCCTGATTTTCGTCGTTATTATGTGCTTAAAGTTAATAGGGCATCCAATTTTTTTTAATTTATAAGGATTTCAAATTTTTAAAGCAAAGTCGAAATAACTTCTTAAAATTGCAAATTGAAACTATTTATAAAATTTTGGCAGATTTGTTTTTATTTTAAATCTGTGCATTTAATTTAATAAAATAAAAACAAATAAAAAATAAGTTTAAAAATATAAATAAATGGCTAGATAAAATATAAAACTGTGTTGTCAATGAAAAGGAACATATCTTTTAAACAATTTGAGTATTAATAAATTATTTAAAAATAAACAATTTTAAAAGGTAGTAAAGTTTTTTGATTTGTTTAAAAGGCAAATTTTGTCCTATCATTTGATCAAGAGACTATTTAATATCTGTTTCTAAGAAGCAGTAGGTCGGGTGTGGGTGTGTGGATGATGTAGGTAAAAGAGGCATACAAAAAAAGCCAATTTAACTTCAGTTAATGCCCTCAATATTATATTTTTAAACTCCTCGCAAAAATGTAGTAAAAAAGTTATACAAATTAATTGTCGCAAACAAATTAATATTAAGTAAGAACGAATCAAAAATGATATCGAAATATGCTGAATCACTAATGAGACAGGCGGGATGAAAGACATCGAAACCAATTTGATTAAATAGAAAAACTAGAAAGTGTTTCAAAAATCCGTGGTATCAGGCTTCAATATTTTTTTTACTGCCGCAAAATTTATCAGGGACAATTCGTTAGATTTCAATACAGGTTTTTCTTTAATTAAATATTAACTAATATTTGTCTTTCCAAGGTTTTTATTCTGTAATAACGAATATCAAGTATCCAAATAACTTCATTTATTAAATTAAAAAAAATAAAAAATAATAATAAATAAATATCCGCAAGGCAGGTGTGTATATTTGGGGCTGATGATTATGAAATCTAACACAAAACTGTGAGATTGCGGGCTCTATTCCAGCTGATGACAGTTTTTAATTTTTATTTCTTAATACTGAAAAATGCATTTCTTATTTTTTTTAAAGTATGCATGTTAAAAACTAATAATTTAACAAGTATTTAAAAAACTAGAAAGCTAAACCCCCTGTTAATTTTGCACCTTATGGTTGCTTCTGATTAATCATTGCAGATTAAGAGGAAAAACGGTTTATTTCTATTTTTTTATTCTACAAAAATTACGATTGAATTTCTATTTACATTTTGAAAATGGCTAAAATTTGGCAAATGAATAAAATTGGTACCTCCTGTAGAGTTATTACCCAGTGAAGATGGACTCAAGGGCACTGAGTTTGAATCCCAGTGTTGACTGGTCGATACGAATTCTACACCCGGCTTACACCAGCCACTGTGCCGAAGTAAAATATCCTCAGTGGTAGACGGATCATAGGTCCCCTTGTTGTCAGACTGACAGTGGAAAGCTTTTGTGGTTTTACTCATCATGTAACTTAAATGCTGGTCAGTTCCATCAAAACGTCCCCCTCCAAGACGAAAATTTCTTCCAATACTTGATCCTGGAGTTCCCTTGTGTTCTGAATTGAGTTTAAAATTAGAAGTCTAATAAGTTGAACATTAGTAGTCGTAAACTCGAAATTGGGTTGGCTGTTCAATGACTATTATAAAATAAACTAATAATTTGGCCGGGATAGCCTGGTTGGCAGGGCGTTGAACTCGTGTTTGTGAGAATTGGATTTCAAATCCAGCCGGCCGAAGAATACCCATATATAAAATGGTGACTGGTGCATGTTAAATCTGCCGTGGTCACAAAGTCCTCTAAGTTCTCACAACAAATCAGTACCTCTGGGTACTGATCCAATTCTCTTGTCTTCTGGATTGAGTTCAAAATTATAAGGTGATTATTCAATATTATACGGAGTTAAACATTTGTAGTCGTAAACTCAAATTAAGTCGGTTGTTCAACGGCGGTTATAAAAAAAAAACTAATTATCAAATTGTATTTTCTTATGTTCTTTCTAACTCCTTTGCTTATTTTAGACACACCTTCATAATTTCATGTTTCTAAGTCATAGAGCAGCAAAGCGAAATGTAACGTTTAAAAAAAAACAATTTAGAAAAAAAAAAAATTCGAAAAAATAAAATAATTTAAAATTCCAAATACATATAATGGTTCTTCTAACATACCAAATCTTTACTCTGTGCTTATGATGTTCTTAAAATGAGTTTCTGTTTTTTTCCTCGTTCAAAAAATATGTGTAATAATAGAAAGGCTCTACATTACAGTCCCATCACAATCAATATATTTAACAATCAAGCAATATTATCAAATTTTTAATAATATGATGATAATATTCAGCAATAAAAAATACGACAGTTTACTTTAGGTGTATAGAAATAGAATTGAACTTAAAAGGGCCCCATCATTTTCAGTAGCTTAGGGCCCCGCCAAGCTTAAATCCGGCCCTGTGCACACACATGGGAATTTGCCTCCTAATTGCCTCTTTTTCCTGCTCACTCCCTAAGGTGTGTTCTGTATAAGGCATGCTAATTTTTCCTTTCTTTAAAATGTTATTTTAGTTCATTTTTTTATTTAGGCTTATGACTTTGATAATAAAGAAAATTTTTTGACTGAGGAGGAAAGAGAAGAAAGAGAGCGCATACAAGCAGAAAATGATATGAAAGCAAGAAAGCGATACAATGATGCTCTGAAAAAAGATCGTATGAAACAAGTATGTCTTAAATTTAAGCAAGTTTGCTCATAAGAATAAACATAAATGTACCTTGTAAGTACTTTTTGAATTATGTGTTAAAATATTGAGCACAAAGCTAGAGGAATTTACAGTTATTGGTTACTTTCTTTTCTTCCATTTTTAAGAAAATTGTTAAAAAAAGGAAAACTTTAACCATGTCAGCTGGAAGATATGCATTTTTAAAAAAAAAAAAAATCAGGTACCGAAACTTTACAAACATTTTTTCTTGATTTTTCAGATTATTTATAACTAAAAATACAACAAAAGAAGCAAAATTTTATACTTAATGAATTATAATATCATATCTTAGTAAATTATAATAATGGCTAAGGGAAAAATGTCTTGGCATAGGCTTGTTGAGAAGGCCAAGGCCCATCCTGGACTGTCGTGCCAATGAGAAGAAGAGAAATTCTCATTTTCTTTGTACACTTTTATTATCTATCGAATTTCGAATGTAAATTGGATGATCCTTTTGTAAATTTTCTTTTTTAAATTGACTTTTTTTTAAACTTTCTACTTTGAACTAACTGGAAAAAATAAAAGTTCAATTCAATATTTAAAAAATTGAAATTCACTGATGTTTTGCACACAGACATGTATTTGGTATTATTGTTGCTGGCAATCTATCACTTTTGTTAGTTAGATCTTAGATGGCACTTTTATAAAATTATGTTGAATTATTTAAAATGGAAAATAAATTAATTGACTAATTTAGAAATGAATGGAAGTAATTTATTTAAATTAAAACTTAATCAAGCCTGAAGTGAAAGAAAATTTTGCACATTATTATAACTTTCACATTTTTCACAATATTATATAGTTTATTAGATAATAAGATAAATCTAATAAAGGAATTATATTATTAATAACGTAAAAAGATTTCTTTTACTCGAAGCTTGATGTAGTTTTAAATCAAGTTAATTCCTTATTATTAGTGACTAGATGAAAAATAATGCTAAAATAATATTTTTTTTAAGGAAATCAAACAAATTTTTTGTACTTAAATATTTTACAGTAGCAGCATTTAAGAACTATTTAACTAACTAGAGTGGTAGACTGCATTAATGCTGTATATTTTGTTTTACTTTCATTAAAACTTTAGTGTATTTTTGTAGCTGTTCTTCCAATAGCAGTATATGACTTCATTAATGTTGATTTTGTTTGGGCAATAATATCATCAGAATAAACAAGAATTTGAACTAGGTGAAGATGATTACTCTGGTATTCATACCAGAATCTTGGATAGACCTTTCCAAGGCTAAATTGAAAAGAAGACAGAGAAGATTAGGTTTAGTAATAGTGTTCAGCAATATAAAATTTTTGGTGCACTTATGAAATTCAACTTTGAAAGTTTAAAACTTTAGAACGGATTTATATGCATGTTTTTCAAATCAGAGCGTCCTCAGATTTAAAATGACTTTAATAAATGATGGCTACTGTAATTTTTTGAAATCTTATTTTCCTATTCGACCCTCTCATGATATCCTTAGTTGATTAAAAAATAAATTTATTGGTATATTTATTATTTTGATTTTTTCAGGAATGTGATGAAGCACTAAGACAGATCCAAAACGCTGAGCTGGCAAACAGGCGTCTACAAGCAAAACATATTTCTTCCAAAGGAGTAAGTTGGAGCATATTTTAAAATGTTTTTTGTTAACATAAAACATTTTTGTTGGTTCTATATTTATTGAATAAATACTGTTTTACAAATGTTAACTTTGAGGTTGATAATGAGAGATAAAACTTAACGTTAAAATTCACAAATATGTTACGGTACTTGAAATAGCATAAAGTATTGATGCTACATTGAAGCACTATGCAGTGTAAAATACAAATCATCACAATTTTTGTTATCTTTTTAATTTATGTTACTTAAGATGCTCCAATGTAGTAACAAGCAAAATTTTATAGTTTTATTTCTGGCCAGTGGCTCTCATATATTGTTTTTGATTATCTTACTTTGTTTCATCTTTACACAAATAATTTTATTAAAATTTCTTCTAAATTTTTTTTCCAAAAATATTTATTATGATATCTTAAAATGTTTTTGTTCACAAATAATTATTTTTTCATAATTTTTTTTTAAAGTAAATATCTTCTCTGTTATTGTGTACAAAAAAGGGAGTTAAAAAACTAATTATTTTTTAACAATTGCATTTTTTAGGGCATTGTACCTTGTTCTGCACCTGACAAACTAAAACATGGTGAAGAACAGGTGAGAATGGAAGATGCGGTTGAAACTATTTATAAAAATAACCCAAAAGGTATGTTTATACAAGTTTGCTAATTTTCTACGCTTTTTAGGAAAATTTCTCCTATTAGTAGCTAAGTTTATGTAATGATTATTAGTTTTGTAAATTTTATTTAAAGTTATTTTACACACAACTACGTGTAAAGGATTTAAAAGTTCTTATGAAGTGCCACTTTGTTCAAGCTCTCTCGTAAGGCTTTTAAAATGTTTACCATTGATCAAAAATTCTGAATGCTTTAGTTTTTAGTTGTCTACGATGCTACAATATATTCTGCAATATAATGTTTCTTTATTATTTTTGTGCTAAATCAAAGTGAATTAAAGTCAATAAATCAAACAGTTCAAAAGTTGAAAGAATTTTTATGCATATAAAATGTACTATTTGCTTCTACTGATTTAAGCATTTAATATTGTTATCAATGCAAGTCACTTTTAAATTTATTATTATTATATTTTTTTGTTGTTGCTGAATTTAATGCATTAAATCTTTGTCGATAAGATAAATAGTTTCAGAGTTAGGAATTTTATTCATGCAAAGTACAGTTCAAAAATCATGCTTTATTTATAATTGCAATCTGTTTAACTGTTATAAATGTTCAAGCCATTTAATATATCTTTAAATAATTGATAACTAAAAAACGGATTGGAAAGAAAATAATTGTAGTTCCTCAGTACTGTAGTTCTTAAATAATTAACAATACACTCTTATTTACGAAACACTTTTTCAGGGGTGCTACGCCTGCGCCATTTGCGACAAACTGAGACAAAACGGCATAACTGTGCCATTTTGCGACATTTAGCTCAGCTTCTGCCAAAGCTGCGCCATTCTGAGACAAAACGTCCAAAATTTGACAAACCTGAATTCAGTTTCAAATATTAATCCACATCAGCGTGAGTCATTGGAGAGCATTTTGCCGTTCACGCCTCCTAAATACGTCATTTAAATGTCAGAAATTTCGTTTGGCAAATCAGCTATTGGAATGCATATAGAATATGTGTTTCGTGTCTACAATTGGATTATGTACAGCAGTGAGTAGCAATCAGTATCGTATGCACGTGATCTTGTAAAAAAAGAGGGTATTCTTCCCTTATTCTATTGGTTATTATCTTACTTTTTTTTCTTCTGTACAGTGCACGTAATTATTCAGGAATGAAAGACTTCCGCAAAAAAGCGGAAATCCGCTTTTTTCTCCCAATTTTTAAAATTTCCGACCATGTTCCAAAAAGTTAAATTTTTAGAGAGTCCAATTAGAGAAACCCTAGCTGCCAGAACGATAGTCGGATTACCGCGACTTCCGCTATAGAGTGGAAAGGAGTCTAAGCGTTTCGTTTCGACCGCCGGTATTTGATTTTTTTTTGTTTGGCTGATTTTCGGAATTTTAAATATTAGGAACTACGCTGGAATATGCTAAAATCGCGATTTTTAATCAGACGATTTTAATATCAATCATCGATTTTCGTATTTAACTTATTTAAAACTTATGTGTTGCGACTTTTTTTACGCTGTTTAAAAATCGTACTAGCAATTCCTATTCACTCAATTTAAAAATTCAATATCGCGATCTGTATTCTCGCGAGTTTAAAATCCAACGTCGCAATTCGTATTCACGCATTTTTAAATCCAATATTGCGATTCGTTATCACGCAGTTGTAATATCAGATCTCGTTTTTCGTATTTGTACGCTATTTAAAAATTACTCATTGCGATTCGTATTCACGTGATCTAAAAATTATTCATCGTGATTCTTATTTACGCAATTTAAAAATTCAATATCGCTATTTGTATTTTCGCGTTTTTAAAATCCAACAGCGCTATTCTTATTCACGTGATTTTAAAATTCAAAATCGTGATTCATATTCACGCGATTTTAAAATCCAAAATCGTGATTTGTATTTTCGTGTTTTTAAAATCCAACAGCGTGATTCATATTCACATGATTTTATAATCCAAAATCGCGATTCATATTCACGCGATTTTAAAATCCAACCGCACGATTCATATTCACGTGATTTTAAAATCCGATATCGTGATTCATATTCACTTGATTTTAAAATCAAAAATCGCGATTCATGTTCACTCGATTTTAAAATCCAATATCGTGATTCATATTCACGCGATTTTGAAATCCAATATCGCGATTCATATTCACGCGATTTTAAAATCCAAAATCGCGATTCATATTCACGCGATTTTAAAATCCAATATCGTGATTCATATTCACGCGATTTTAAAATCCAATATCGTGATTCGTATTCACGCGATTTTAAAATCCAATATCGTGATTCATATTCACGCGATTTTAAAATCCAATATCGCGATTCATATTCACGCGATTTTAAAACCCAATATCGCAATTCATATTCACGCGATTTTAAAATCCAGTATCGTGATTCTAGAAAGAAGTAGAATTAAGTTTTTTCTTGAATTAGTTACTGTAAAGATGTGATATATTTTTCTACAGTTGTTGCATTTAAACGATTACTAAGTGCATTCATAATTACATTTTATGATTGTATATTTAGCTATATAAATTAAAAGAACATAGTCAACTAACTGATCTTGTGAATGCAAGAAAGTTTCAATCTACTAGTCAATGCCAACTAAAAAGTTTACTTTTATACTTAATAAGGGATGCAAGTCATTTTAAAAAGAAAAGTATATTTATATGTGTCTTTTTAAATTGTTTATAATAGTTTTTATATATTTCTGTTTGTTATAAAAATGTTATATATGCTAATTTTTGGCTATGAAGTGCTCCCTAAAATTTTCTTGAAAAATTCCTACCTAAAATATTTCAAAATTTCACTGCACCGACTGAATTCTATCAAAGAGTGGTTTTTTTGTGTTATTTACATTTTCTTAAACTCTCATTATTTAATTACTGAATTTCTCTTTTAATTATTGAAATCTGTAGACCTTCCATTGTAACTGAATAGTTATATATTTTGAGATGAAATTTGAGCTCAAAATAAAATGGGTATTTTCCCCTTTGAATTACCAAAACTAAATAGATATTTCTTTTTAGAAAGGTTACACCATTATATTTTAAATAATAAGAAAGTTAAAATTTACTTTGTAAAATTCTGGAACAGATACTATTCATTGGCATAAATGATAAATGCAATATATATGAAAACAACAGAGTTCTCAAAGCAATTTTGTGGACTCTTATAATCAATCATATGCAGGTTTTTTAAAATCCTAGCAATAGTGAATGTATGTATAATTGTAGTACTCCTAGTATGCTATTAATGGTTTTATTGATCCTGAAAATTATCTTTATATTGTTATCAAACTGATTAATAGTCATTTTAGCTGAGATAAACTGAGTCAAAAAATAATTTTAGCTGAGACAAACTGAGCCAAAAAGAGATTTTAACTGAGACGAAATGCAATTTCTGGTGAGACAATTTGATATTTTGCGAGTAGCACCCCTGCTTTTTTGAAAAATTAGTCACATTGATGAATGTGTGGTTTTATTAGCTTCAGCATAAAGAATATGTAAAAAACTATACTTTACTTGTCCAGAGTTGCCACTTCACAGGGAAAAACTGGAAAATACAGGGAATTTTAATTTTTTCTTTACAAACTGGGAAAATACAGGGAATTTTGTTTCTCATTTTTGTCTTTTAAAAAATGGTGACCACTCAAAGCGGGTATGGGATATTTAACCATGGAATTTTAACTATACTAAACTATTTTATTTAATATAGCATTATGTAAATGTGTTCAGCTGTTTTTCCAGCAATTGAAACTAATAAATATAGTGAGCCCAATATAGCTCACACAAGAGCACAGTAATTGTTGTTTCCTCTTAATATATTGTGTATAATATGTACAGGGAATTTTTTTTCCTTCCAGATTTGAGTGGCAACCCTGTTGTCTAAATAGCAATATCAAATGTATAAACTACTAGTCAAACATTGTGCATGTTATGCTTAAAACTACCAATTTCTACACTTATGGTACATTGTGCATGTTATGCTTAAAACTACCAATTTCTACACTTATGGTTCTATCATCTCATAATACTAAAGAAATATTGTGAGATAATTGAACCATAAGTGTTTTGTAAATCAGAGTGTTATTGTTAATGAACTATAGTACTGAGGAACTACAATTATTTTCTTTCCAATCTCTTTTTTAGTTATCACTTATTTAATGATATATTAAATGGCTTATAACAGTCAAACAGATTGCAATTATGAATTGTTTAAAAAATTGTTTTAATGTTTGATATTTCTCTTTGAAAAAGAGTTTCTTCTATTTCTTTCGCTGGAGTTGGAGGAAACTTATTTCTTCTCGGGCAGCTTTTATACTGTAGTAGAAACTTTCCATTTCTGGTCATGGTTATCTGTTAATTGCATTAATTCTTCAAGACAAAACAAGTTTATCCATTCATTTCACTACTGGATGTAATGTTTAATTGTAAAGGATTTATATATTTTTTGCTAACTAATTTTTTTCTACATGTTTAGAACACGCCATTGAAGATTTAGAAGGATATGAAGATCAGTGGGAGCAAAAATATAGAGAAGTTGATTCAAACAGACTGGTTGATTGCATTCCACGATACGTGAGAGATAACTACTCTTATTTGTTGGAAGATGAGTCTGCATTCCGCTGTGGTAATCGTTTTTCAGGCTTTGATGATAGCTATGATCAACTAAATACAGCATATATTGCTTCACCACCTGCTACTGGTGGTACTGCTGATGGAATTGCTTCTAGTTAGTATCCAACACTCATAAAAATAGTTATAAAAAATTTCCTTTATTTGCACTAGTATCTAATCCATAGTATAAAACTGTTCTTTGGAATTAAAATAAAAATCTTGTTTTTTTTAAAAATGTTTTTCATATTTTTACATTTGTTGTATTCTTGAAATTCACATTTAAATTAAAAATTTTTACATTTGGATCTATAAATACTTTGATCTTTATGTTCTTTTCAGTATAGATTTATTTGTTTGAACATATAATATTTATCAGTGTATACTTATAACATCTGTCAAGTTTATTTGCTTTTGTGTTTATTTTATGTTTACATATTATTCACGCATCTTTTTTTAAAAAATATTTTTTTTCTATTCCTTAAAAAAAAAAAATTTTATACAGTTATTTTCATAAAATTTCTTAAAAGAAGAGAAAATAAAAACTTTATTTCGAGGCATAATATTCTTCCGACTTTTGGAGGAATTTCGAACTTTCTAAACTTAAGAAAATTTTCAGAGAGTAAATATCAAAAGAAAATGCTATGTTAAATGTCTATTCATCTATGTTTCTACATTATTTTGTTTTACTGTGTTTTATTTTTTTTGTTCATAATTTATGAATAAAGCCTAACAGTTTGTTGGACTGTCAATGTACACATAAAGTAAAAGTTTTAATAAGTATGAATATAATATAATTTTTTAGAAAAAAGATTGTTTCATAAAATTTTTTATTAAATTTTTTCATTATTTGAGTTTATAGGTACTTTTAGACTTTTTGTTCTTTTCCCATCTCATGTCTCTATTTAGAATAAAAATCATAATTTTTAACTAAATAAAAGTGTGATAAAAAGTATTAAAAAATAGTTTAGAGCTGCCTGTTATTTTACTTATTTTTAAACTTGTGAAGAAAAATATTTGAATGAATATGAATTAATTGCAGGTGAAGAGCTACAGACTATTATAAATGAACTGGATAAAATGAGGGCTGAAAGAAAGGAACTGTATGAAGCAGAATTTATGCACTTTCTTGAAGAAAGCCAAAGTAAAAATTATTTCAGCTCTAATATATTTATAATTGGAACTATAATTTTATTACAGTTTTACTATAAATCTTATAATAATAGCGTTATTTTTTTCATTAGAATTATTTATCCATTCTAATTGGAATTTTTTTTTTAATTTGGATATTTATATTATCTTGAAATTATTTATCCCTGTATTTCATAATATTCCTATTAATCCATAATTTTCTTTTAAATCAAATTAATTAAAAAAAATTGCATTTTTCAAATTTATACATATTTTAAAATTTAAATATACATTTTTGTAATTTCCATAGAAGAGTTTTTTTTTTATTAAGTATCAAATTAGATTATAATATAGTTCGTCAGAAAATAAAAATTAAAGATAAATCATGTAAAAGCAAAATTTCAAAAATTTATCTTGGCTACATTATGCTTCATTTTATGACAAAGTTTATATACTGCAAGGTTAAGCACAGCAGTTTTTCATGCATAGGATACCAAAGAGGAGCAACTGTTTCCTTTCCCTTTTTAAGTTATATCTATAAGGAATTTAATTTTATAGTTTTGATTAAAATCAAGATAAGTTATTTGATATCTTAAAAGCAGTGAGACTATTAGTTTTTATCAAAGATTAGAAATTAAATAAAAGGACGTAAAAAAAATCCTACGAAAAAACTTGCAGACATTTTTGAGGAAAAATTTTTTTTCTTCCATCTTACTATTTCATTATTTTAAAATGTAAGAATCTTAGTATATGAACTTGCTGAACTCCTAAATATGCCTCAAATGAAGCAAGAATCTTGTTGTGGCTCCTGAAAATTGTAAATTTATTTATTGTATGGTAATTTTGTTGTTTTGTTAAAAATGAACTATTATTTTGCTCCTAAAATAATCTGTGAATCTTGAAGTTATTTAAAGAGATTCAACATTGTGTGTTATTAGGCTTTGTTAAGGGTGTTTTGTTATATTGTTATAAAAGTAAAGAACTGAGAGTTTGTTGTTGATCTGAGAGAAGGGATGGGTGCTGCTCTTTCATTTGAGTGATGAATTTTTGTCTTTAAAAAAAAAGTTTTTTTTTTTCCCTTAAAAAGTTCTTTTTTTTAATCAAATTTGGTTAACTTTTGTTTAAAATAAAAACTCCTAGTTTTCATTTACAGTCTCCATTATCTAAAAATATGCAACATTGTGTTGCATTTTATTATTAGAGTGTAGCGAATTCTTTTAGTGATTATTATTAATTTAATAAGTTGTGAAAGTAGTAATTGTATGTAACACGCAAGTCTTTTGATAGCATTATTTTTTATACGCTACAAATCTTAATCTTTTAAAAATAAGTGTTGCATTTTGTTTCTTATTTTAGTTTAAAGACTATACATTTATACCTTATTTTTAAATTGATTGATTTTCAGATTGATTGATTTTCAGATTGATTTCAGTAAACTACATTATGTAATTTTCATTTTATCATTATTCTCTATTTGTTATCCTTTTCCAATTTGTACAGTCGTGGTTAGTATTTCAATTTTTATCATATTAGCCGTTTAAATTATAACTAATTCATTTGTAAATGTGTGTGTTTTATTTTGCAGATCAAGTAAAGCCTACTGTAGCAGATAAAGCTATTGAAGTTCAAACTCTAAAACAACCAACTGAAGATAAAAGTGTAGAAATTTGTAATATACCCTTGCAGGAAGACAAACCATCAACATCAGTGAGTGTTCAAGTGGATCTCTTAAGGGGTGGAATTATGGATTTTCAAAGAAGGTGCATAATTTTCTGTCATAATTATAATTAATGTGTGAAATGAGTTTAGGAAATATTTTTTTTGACAAAATGTTATAAACACCATTCTACCTATACTATTGTATAAGAGTTTACTTTTGAGAATTTATTTTATTTGAAAATATAACGTTGCTTTTTGTTTACCGTAATATGTTCATGTAAGGATTGTAAAATTTAAAATTTTCACTGCGAATCATTGAAACTTCTTCCATTTCTCCAGTAACTGTATTCATTTGAATTCCTGTATTTATATTATAGTTCCTAGTATCTATATTATATTTCTCTTGTATCTATGTTGTATTACATTGCGTTTTTCATGATATGACTGGGCAATTTTATTGCTATTGCCTCAGAATTTTATTGCTATTTTGCGGCTAATAATTTGGAAACAATTTGACTACAGGGTTGCTATGCTACCGGGAACGGTCAGGAAAGTTCACATTTTTGATCCATAATAATGTGTAAAAACTCCGGGAGTTAGATTTAGCGAGGGCCAAACGTGCCATCTTTGCGCCAACATTTCCTGTTGAACGCATTTTCTAAGTAAATTTTGTTTCCACCCATCTGGCATGGTGCTAAATTTCCCAGAACCGTAGCATGCCATGGTTTTGTGACTTAAAGAACTTTCATCTGGAAAAGGGTTATTGGTTGTTAGATTCTATAACAGATAGAAGGGTGAACGGACTTCAGATTGTTTATTCTTATTTTTGCATCAGAAATTTATTGTGATGAATATTGTTTTATAATCTCTTACCAATCTTTAATGTTTTTATTGTAAATTTCCTTTATGCTCTATCACTTGATTAATGAATTTATTTAAATTTGTTATTAAGAACTTACGGAATTTTTGGGGATGGCTGCTCCACTTGGAATTTATAAAGCATTCATGATGATTCCATCATAATTTTGTTGTTTGATGGTAATTTTATTAGCAGTTATTTTTTTCGTCTCCTTTAACATTATTTTTCTAATTTTGATATTTTTAATACAAAGTTCTTACAATGTTTGAATTTCGATTTTGAGTTATGACTTTCTAATGAGTTTGATTTGTGGCGATTCTATCGTAATTTGACATTGTTTGATAGTTTTTTCGACTGTTATTTATTATTTTTTCAGCCCTTTTCACTTAGTTTTTCAAATTCCAATATTTTTAGTACAATGTTATTATGACATGAGAATCTTGATTTCAAATTATCTCTTTCTGACGTGTTTGATTTGTTACGATTCCATCTTAATCTCACAATGTTTGGTGATAGTTTTTTCCACTGTTATTTATCATTTTCTGAGCTCTTTTCTCACTGAATTGCTGATATTTTTATTTCTATGTCGACGACATTCGAATTTAAATTATCACTCTTTGACATGTTCGATTCGGGGTAATTCCATCGTAACTTCACATTGGTGGATTAAAATTTTTTCTTCCTTTTCCACAAGGTTTTCCAAACTCCAATATTTTTAACGTGCTATTACAAGCGGATTTTGAATTCGAGTGTTGACTCGTTCGATTCGTGAAAAGGCTGTAATAAAACACGTCATTTCCAACCATTTTTTCAGAGTATCCAACAGGGAAGAGTTTTATCTGATTATTGTTATAAAGTGAAATTTTGTGAAAGCTTCATTTTTACAAATTTGAATTTCGGGAAGGGGCAGTTCTTTAAAAATTAAAAATTTATAAAGGAGCCTTTTTTTAGTAAATTTTTTTTTTTTTGTAGTTTAGTGCTTTTAATAAATCTTTGGTTTAGCTTCCATTAAATGAATAACATCAATTAACTTATATATTTGCTAGTTTAGTTTTGGTACTTATAATTAAAATAATTTTCTTTTTATTAATTTCACAGTTTTACCATTGTAATTTATATTTTTTATTGATATATCCGTCTTATTTATGATTCATTTTTCAAAAATAGTAAATATTAACTTATTGCATTATTATAGTTTTTCTTCGTTTCTTTTTCTCTTTTTATTCTCAAAAACATTTGTCCTTTGATTAAATATGATTTAATTTTAATTATATACAGATTATTTGTATAATGTTTTTTTTATTTAGTTTTTTTATATATTTTATTTAGTTTTTTTTATTATTTTTCTTATGATGACTTAATTGTTGAAAAGTTGCTCTTTTATTTTATTTTTTGTCTTCTTGCAAGTTTGTTTCATATTTTAGGAAAATTTAGTCAAATTAAATATCTAGTTTTAAAATTTCTTGGATGAAAAATAAATTTTACTCTTTTTTTTATTGCAAAATTGATCATTTAAAATTTTAAATAAATCATTGCATAATATTTCTATTGAACATGTTTCAGTTAAAAAAAAATTTTTTTTGAAAACTGGATTGTCAAAAAATTTAAATCTTTTGTAACCTCGAATTAGTGGCTCTTCATTTAGAAATTTTAATGTAATTAAAGTTTATCAAAATTAATTTAAAAGGTTGATAAAATTTGCTGTGCTAGTTATGTAGCTTTTGTTAATTTTTTGTGGGAAGGCAGTTTGTCAAACATGGTTCAGTCTAATGTTGTATTTGGTCTCTGGGCTGCAGATTATGTACCACTATCAAACATTTTTCTGTTATTAAACATTTTTATTTTGAACCCATAGAATCATTTTGTTGTTTTTCTCTTTTAGGAATTTAGGGTCCAAACTTATGTCGCATGAAAACGGTTTGGGCAAGTACTCGGTGGATCGTGAACGGACTCTGTTGGAAAACAATCAATCAAGTTCTCACTCAGAAAACTGGTCTTCAACTAGTTACTTTTCTCTTCCTTCTAATCATGGTATGCCAAGTTTATCTAGACCCAGAGATCCTCTTTATGCTACCACTTCTACTAAGGTGCTTACACCCCCTAAAGATTGCATTCCTTTATCAAAAGCACCTATAGAATTGGACACCACCTCAAAACCTGATGCTGTACTATTCCCAAAGGAAAAGGTATCTCCCACTAAAAAGTTGGACCAAACGAAAGTCTCGCCCACGACCGAGAAACCAGATGGGCGGCAGATTCTTGACCAATCATTGAGAAAATCGAAACTTGCTTATTATGTCAAAAAAGTAGCTGATAAATACCTAGAAAATAATTACATAAAAGCATCTACACCATGTACTTCTCGTGATGTTGATGACGCAGTGACTAGAAGTGACCGACTGAGCTCCTCTTTTTATCAGAAGAGAATGGAAGAAGCAAAAGCAAGTTCATCTGCTGGGATATCACAAGAAGAAAGTCCAAAACTTCTTGATCGATCTTCTTTTGAGGGCTCAGTGAGTTTAGAATCATCATCACCAGAAAATCCTAGAGTGCCTATGTCTCTTTACTGGGGTGGACTGCCATATCAGAGAGAAGAAAATAGTGTAAAAACTGACCAAGAATTTTATTTTAAATCTACAAATGTCATTACACCTCCCACGAAAGCTGCAAATGACAAAGTATCCCGTGATCCCCATAGGTTTCGTGATTTAAGTACAATTCTTGAAATCGATTCGGCTTATACGAACGATACAGTTCCTTCTTTTATTGACCTGAGTTCATCTTTCAAAAAGTTGAGTACAGGTGGCAGAGATCGCGTTCGAGATAGAAAATGTCCTGAAGATATGGATGTTTCACCTGTCAGTCTCCTAGAGCCACCCTCTTCCAAAATATCGGAATTAGCTAAGAGTATAAAATTTGTTTCAGATACAACTGATTCAAAAAGAATCAGAGAGTCATTACCCATAGTTTCTGGAACTCTTGAAGATCTTCAAACTCCTAAATCGAATATAGAAACATCAACTCCGAGGCATCCACCATCTTTAACACGGATTGGTAGAGAATTACATGAGCACAGAACTATAACAACTGAATCTGGCATGTCATCACTTCTCGCGGCTTCTCAGAGAACACCTTACTCGTCTAGTTTTCAAGATTCCTATAGAAGACCTCCATATTTGACTGATGTAGACACTCTGCCAAAATATTTCGAAGATGTAAGCACTGTGAAACAAAGTAATAGATTTATAAAATACCATGGTGGCTTTGAAATGACACCTTTTAAGTCAAGCTATATGGACGCTCCATCATTTCCCCCTAAACTTCCAATTGAAGATAAAGAAATAGCTCCCAAAAACCATGGCTCCAAGCAAGTCGTTTCACCTGATAGCAGTGGTGGAAGTTTCAAACCTGCCTCACCTTACATATCTTCAAGTCATTCTCCTCGAGATGGCATTCTTGATAAAGTAGATGCATTATTGGAAAAACAATATGAAAGCAGTAGTGGGAGTTTCAAGGCACCTCGCTCCTATATATCTTCATCCACACAGTCTCCTCAAGAGGACAAAGTTGCCATGTCACGTGAAAAATATGCTCATAAAAAATTGACTCATGCATGCGATCAAAACATATCAGACAGTTCAAGTAGTATGAAGCCCCCCACACACTTCTCTTATTCATCTAGCAATGAGCAAAGCAGTCATTCACAAGAAAGAATTGTTCCGAGACCCATTCCTGATTCATCAAAAAAGCTTCAAAGAAGGATCCCATCTGGCACAGTGACAGAGGAAGATAGTGCTGAAAGTTTTACTAATATCACACCTGGGTCTTACATATCTAGCCCTGCAACTTCTGGACCACATAGTCCTTTTAAATCTAGAGGTGGTGAAGTTATGGATGAAAATATTAAATATCAGCATGAGTCAATTTATTCAGAGGATTCCAGTGAGACATTTAAGAGCCCGGAGTATCCAAGATCGGGTAATCTTAACACTCGCATTTCAGTACCCTTGTTAGAAGAAACCCTTTCCCTCCATTCTTTACATTCTAATAACAGTTCTGCCTCATCTAAAAGTAGCCTTTTAGACCCACTTTTGAATGTACTTCATAAATTTCGTGTGACAACTGATGCAAAATATCTGTTTTCTGACTTAAATCCTGATATGGAATCGCCAAGTGATCCACATTATTTTCAGTACAATTTTTCAATGGGTGATGGGTCTCATTTTAAACAGAATCAGATAGGGGAAATTATAGCTGATGCAGCACGTAATGCGAATAAACTTACTTTCGCTAAAAGTGGTTTGGTTGAAAAAGAAAACCATGCCCAGAAATCAACGGAGGTAGTATCACAAGATTGTGCAAAAAGTTGTGGTTCGGGTTTTTTTGTGCCCCAGCTCCATGAAAAAGATTTGCAATCGGTTGAAAATAGTGAAGCAAACTCATACAAAATTAAGTCGTCTCAGTCTGAAGGATTTGATGCACAACTGAGACATAACAATTATTTGGATTCTAAAGATAAAAAAAGTACAAAATTTCTGTTGAACTCAAAAAATGCTGCTGAGTTATGTATTGAAGATAAAATTGCAGTAAACAGAGCTTTTGAAGATGGTGCCAAAAAGTGTGGTTCAGATTTTTTTGTACCACAGCTTGAAGGAATAGAAATACATTTAGATGCACCTTGTAATAAAAACCGTGGGAAAATTATGGCTGTACCTTGCCAGTCTGCTGAATTTGTTCCAAAACTGTCACCTGGTGACTTTCCAGATTCTAAAATTGCTGAAAGCACAAGCCCAAATTCCAAAAATGTGGTATCAAATGGAAAGGATTGTCATTTGAGTAACTGCAATGGATCTAAAAATAAATTAGAGACATTAGTTTTGACTTTGAATGATAAATTTCACTACCCAACCAGAAATAATTCATCTGCTGATAAAACTAAAGAGGTATGTTCTTGAAAATATTTTATTGAAGCTATATAAAGTTTATTCTTTGCACACTTAAGATGTTTAGCTCTTACTTTAAGATGGTTGCAAGCAAAGTGGGATTCATTATGGACCCACAATTTTCAATTATTGTCCGTAAGTGTTATTTTATAAAGTTTCCTTAGTAGGTGTTTGTAACCCTTTTTTTTATAATTTTACAGCTTAAAAAAATATATATATATTTCAAAATTTAAAGCTTTGTGTTTATGCAAGACCAATCACAAAATTGACTCCACCTCGTAATTTTTCAGAAATTTTCTTCTTTTGTTATCTGTCAATACTACTTTAAGAGTATACTATTTTCAGAAATCAAAAAAAGGAGAAAAAAATGGTTGCTAATAAATAATAGTGAAGCCGCGATAGCATGGTTGGTAGGACGTTGGCCCTATAACTAAAAGGTTGTAAGTTCAATCCTCGCCTGCCAAACACTCCACTCCTCATGTTGTAAATGGTGACTGGTGCACGTTAAATCTGTCGACTCATTAAGTCCTCCATGTTCCCAAAACATATCAATACCTCTAGAGGTACTGAATTAGATATTGATCGTTCTCAGGTTCAGGCCAAAATTTCAGTCTGTGGATAAATAAATGTGGCCGCCCTATAAACAGGTTGTGATGTATGTTTAGCTGAAATCTTATTCTTGGTTATTGATAGCGTCACTGAAAAACAAGAAATGCACCCTCCATTTTAAATTCGCTTGGCTTCACCAAGCAGACTTGCTGACATTAGAAACAACAATAAGGAAACCGAAACTGAAAAACATTTATTTGAGATAATATGAAATTAAAATAGAGCCCGTAACAGACTCTACTTGGTTGTGCTAAGTATAATTTAGTATCTGTTTACATGATTTCAATGATGTAAATATTTATTTTAATAAATTATTTGGATTTGTTAGTTTGCTATAAATGTTTATTTAAAATTGTAATTGAAATATTATGATATGTGAATATTAATCATTTATATTCTCAACAATCATTAATAATCTCATAAATTATTAATATTCTCATATCATGGATAGTCACTAATAGGTATTTGTTATTAAATCATTTGAATTGGTTTCTTAAACTGCTATAAATGGAAAATATAAATACCAAACTATTCAGTAAACTGATTAATTATAATTGTAGGCAGAAATGAAAAATTTAACCACAATTAATATATAGGATCTGTTTTTCTGTTCCTAGTATTTTTTTTTGTCATTTAAAATTATTGTAAAATAATTTTTAATACTATAATTCTTCAATTTCAGAATTTGTCATCAAAAATTCTTAAAAACATTATTCAACATCACGTTATTCCTATCAGGTTAGTATCAGATTTTCTCATTAAATATAAATAAATTTTTCTAAACAATTTAAAAGTTTTTATAGTTATCATATCTATAAAAACTTTTTAACTGTAATAATATAACTGTTATATCTATTTTATACAGATTTCAATTTAATTTATTAAATATTTTGTTGTGTGTTCCAAATTACTTAAAATTTATATAAATATATCATTCAGAGAATGAACAATAATCTGTTTCATTTTGTAAGAATTGTTCCTATTTTGAGAATTGAATATTCATTTTGGTTTTAAAAAAAAAGATTTTAGTTCACCTGTCCCTCCCCACCAGTGTGACCTAGTAATCTTTCCCCCTTTTACCTCATTTCGTTTTTGCCCCAGACTAAGATTATGACATTGTTTCATTAAGTTATCTGGGTATGATTTCATAATTATGATTATTGTTATGATGTTAGTTTCACTCAATATAGTGATTTTGTGCTCTGGTGGCGTAAATGTTTAATTTTCCCCCATCCTTTTTTAAAAAATTAAGGTTATTTATAATAAAAGAAAGGGTAATTAATTGTGCTATATAGACTAAAGCAAAAACATCATAAATGAAGCTCAAATTAGTGTTTATTAATTTTTGCTTTCTTCACCTTTTTGCTATTGTAAGCTTATATGTACGGTAGAGTCTCGATAATTCTAGGTGGAGAGTACCAAGACTACCTCAAACTTTCAGAAACTCGAATTTTTTAAAACTCAAAATTTAATAAATATTTCCATGAAAAGAAACAAAGCTATTTTTAAATTTTAGTATTTAGTTGAAAAATATATTATATTTAAAGAAAATATAATTACATTAGAGGATCAGGGAACATTTACTACATTAAACCAAGTTACAATATTCATTATTACTACATCAGGTTAATTTTACTTAAAAATAATTGTCTAATGTTTTTTGTTCAAACACACTATTTATATATTTTAGAGTGTTAAACACACAATGTCGTTTTTCAACATTTAATTGTAGTAATAGTCATATAATCAATTGTAATAATTGTTCCACGTGTTGTGTGTGTGTTTGTCATTATTTGAGAGCAAGACTACCTTTCCCCCCCATAGCTCGGACAATTGGGAAACTCGAACAGCCGAGACTTGAACTATTGAGACTACTGTATTGGATAAAGTACATAGCTAGTGGCAAAATGCTCTACTAGTTATTTGAGCTTTAAAATTGCCGTTTTTGTATATAAATTCTTTAACAGAGGATCAGAATTTGTCACATTGGTCTAACTCTAGAAAATTTTATAGTTATTGAAATAATGTTATTGGTGATTATGATTTTTGTGCACTTCTAGTTACAACTCAAGTTACCAGTCAACTGCAAGAAAAACATTTGAAGAAATAACTGAAGTAAATAACATTTTTTTTTAAAAATATTTATTGAAAGCATTTAAATCATTTCTTAAACATGTTTTTAAAGTTTACAACTGTACTGTGTGATTTAGTTGCTTAAATTAAAATTTTTTATCTGCCTAAAAAATGTATTTAATAATAAATAATTATAATAGATATAATTAAGTATTATATTCTTGAATTTAATTTAAAATATTATATTATAAATGGTTAGTGCATTGATGCTAATGAACAATTTCTATGATACCATATATTGTCGGTAGTGTCATATATATAACCAGCTTCAAATTATAACTAGTTTGCCTGGAAAGTTAAAACGGCCAGTACGCCATGCTGTTTGGTATTGCCATCATCATGCATAAACTTCTGAATTATTTGTTCATCTTTTGATTGCTTTGCTAGTGTAAAACTAAATATGCTGTTTTCCTATCTAATGCCATTGAAACAATTGGTTTGTTATGAAAAGTGGAATGCCAAAGGAAATGCAGTTATCTTGTTATTGAATTGCCTGATAGTAAATTTTATTAAATTTCAGGTAGATTTTCAGTTAGTAGTAGATTCTGAAAAAAATGAGGTAGATATTCATAAAGTGATCTGACAAGTATGTTGAAACACGTTGGGAAATGTCGTTCTAGTGTATTAAATTGAAGAGATAAAAAAAACTTCAAGTAAATTAGAAAGGAGAAAGTAATTTTAATTTTTTCAGACCTAAATTGCGCATCACTTTTGAAAAGTATGCAGGGAATTTTGTTGATGATAAAAATTTAGTAAGAAAGTAATGCACCCCCTTTTCATTTTAAGTATGTGATTAAAATAATAATAATAAGAAAAAAATAGCATGAATAATTAAATATGTTCTTTTTAATTCACTTGAAAAACAGTTTTTAAAATTTTTATTTTATCATTTAATAAATTTAGACAAATAAAAATAAATTTATGTAACAAAGTGTTTTATTGCAACAGGCAAAGGAGAGTGTAAATGTTTTTATTTATTTTTTATTAAGTTTAATTTTTATTGTTTTAGTTTAGCAGCTCCTAATCTTTTAAATTGTGATTGTGTAATCTTCTAAGAGACCACCAATCATGGAAAATAAACTTTGAAACCCACTAACTATTAAACATACAAGTAAAAAATTTGACAAATAGACATAATGTATGCATTGCGAAAATATATACATAAATACACACACATTGGTTATTATGTAATAGGTGCCTATTTATACACACTTTTCATAGGTATATGCACTTGCTGTCAGAATTGAAAATTACAAAACATTTGATCAAATTTTTGAAATACTCTTGATGAAATTTTTGACGCTTTTTGTCCTCCACAAAAGAGTCAGTATGACAATCTGGATAAATTTTTAAAATAATCTTTATGGAATTTTTGATGCTTTTTGTCTTCTATAAAAGAGTCAGTATGACAATCTGGATCAAAAGTGGATAGTTTTAGCATCAAATTACTCTCAACATTGAAATTATTCCAGTATTTATTTTAAGATTAAAAAAAAAGTAAAAAAACTCATTCCTGCAATCCCTGTGGCAGAATTTTCTTGGGATTTCTGCTACAAACCTCTCTAGCACTAATATCTTTCTGCAAGATGCTTTTAATAATAACAAGTATGCACGTCATTAATTGAATTTGAAGTAACAGAAACGTTGCGTTCACAATAAAAAAAAACTTTTGAATAAAATAATTTAATTTTTAAATGAATATGTAATGTTTTTTTTTAATATATATATATTATTCTAATACAATGGCGAGATTCTTCCATTTTGTACGAAGAAATCACACTAATTATTTCTTTTTTCGCTTTTCGTAAAACATCATCTCATCAAAAAAAAATTAAAAATCTTGTAATCCGTAGCAGTGACTGCTGAAAACAAGATCGACAGCGAAATCACGCTGATCGGACTCTTCAAGGTGGAGGGGGGGTACTAAATGCTTGTTTCGTTTCGAGATTCGGTTGTAATAAATATCGTATTTAAAATATAGGATTTTAAGGACTGTGTGAAATAAATGCCCCCCCCAAAAAAAAATAAAAACGATAGAATCATTGTTTTAAAAATTAAATATTCATAAGCACAATTCGAATTCCCCATATTGTCAGAAATTTATCGGGATACTTAAAAATCATGGGAAAATCAATATCAATAAACTGCCGAAAATACAATCTAAACACTATATGGATTTGTGGTAGTATCGGCATAAAGTGAGAGCGTCAAAAAGAGATTATTTAATAGCGCAATTTAAATTTTATGTGTAGAAATAATATTGACTAAAAAATAACAGAAATTTAAAAAATCCCATGGAATTCAGTAGCATAGCACATGTAATAAAAAGCCGAAAAACGGTGAAATCGTCACAGTAAAAGTAAATAATTGGCTTAAGTTTCGAGTATAATTAAATTATATAAAAAACATCCAGATTTGTTTCTTTTAAAAATATGAAAATAGAGCGTTGAATAACAAGAATATTGGCGCATAATAAGCATGTCGAAAGAATGATTTCTGGAGGGGAAAAAATCGTTCAACATTTCTGCAGAAAAGAAATTTCTTTCTTAATTATTCTATATTTTTCATTCTTAAATTAGAATAGAAAAATCAGAAACATTTCTTTCCTCTCTGATGTGCTAAAAAGGCATCTTTTAAATATAATTTTAGAGAAAAAAAAATTTCTGCCGAAAAGAAAACCAAAATTCCTTACTTCCTAACAGAAAATTCTTTCTGCAAGAACTCAGCAACATTCTGCGACAATATCGCTGTGTCGCCGCGATTCTGTCATGGGGCCTGCAATAAGGTTCTGGGCTGATCTTCTGCCTATGGGTTGGTGGTTGCTACTGTAATTGTTAGAATTAAGTTGAATCTGCAAATCTTAAGTGATTATTTTTGAACATATATCATTTTTATTTAAAATTATAAATATATTTTCTTTTTGCTCAGGAGACTGGAATAATGGAAGAACCTGAACTCACCCTTATGAAATCTGAAATGACGCTTAGATTAGAATCTCCTGAAAAAGAAAAATTGTGTTTCGGTCAGAAGCGAATCCTAGAATCTGTCGAAGAACACCCAGAATCACTGACAGAGCACATTGGAACTCCAGAACAAGTATTTTTCTCTGGTCCTGTTTACAGTGATTCACCATCTCTCATTTCGTTTATGAGGCACGAGATTAGTTGTTTGTCTGATGATACGTTAGAAGGTAATACTTAATACATAGTTTCATCTATTGTTTTTTTTTTTTAAACTAATTTGAGAATTATATAAAAAAAGGGCTTATTTATACATATAATCTATTTGTGTTATATTTTATGAGAAATTTTTTTTTTGATGCATAAGGATGATATTGACAATTATACTTGAATTAAAAGACTAAACATGGGAATTAGTATTACAGTTTTGTAAATTTCTGAAAATTTTTTTGCTGATTGTGAGTCTTTAGTTTTGATGGGTTGCATCTTACTCCTAATTTAAAAATTTTAAGGGATTTTATCCACTCTTACAAACTCCCATGTTGTCATTCAGTTGTACATAATGATAGAGAGTATATATTTTAATTAATTGTGTTTTTTTAAATAAAAAATAGATCAATTTTAGTTTTTGTGCACTAATCTTTTCTATTACCTATTTCTATTTATTAGCGCTTTTTCAACTATGTATAACAACTTATGTTTTTAGCATCTCCTATGCCTCAAACACCAGAGACTGCATCAATACCTTTAAAAAGTGCTGAAAGGAAAGGTATAGTTGGAAAAACTTTTTTTTTTTTGGATCTCTTATTCGTGTATTATGTAATATAATATTCATGATTTTTTCTGTGTGCGTGTTTAATGATCTAAATCAGTTTCAATGAGAAAATAAAGTAATACTTTTTGGAGTTACGATATTTTTAAAAATCAATTCGCAGCAGTTTTTTAGAAACTATTTATTTAAAAGCACTGATAAAATGTTTATTTTGTGTAAAAATTGAGAGTTTTAGCAAACATTAGCAATTTATCATAACTAAAATTGTTGATTTTGATTAGAGATTTTGAAATTCAAATCATATTGAAAAACCAAATAAACTGCTATGAATAAGTAGCTTTAGATTCTTAGCAAAATTTAAAAGGAAAGTTTAAGAATTGTTTCAGCAGTATTTATAATTAGTTTATTATTGAAGGAAATTTTTTTAAGCAACATAAATTACTTATTTTCTATATCCTGAGACTGACAATTCAAACTGCAAATTTCTGTCCATAGCTTTCATATATGTATATGATACCTATATTATAGGATATATATATA
>NC_092204.1:16078238-16115616 GCF_043381705.1 Parasteatoda tepidariorum
CCTCCCTCGTTCAAACTCCGTAAGTTGCTTGAATTTCTTATTCTTCCGTCGTGGAGGCATACTCAGGTCTCACTAAACGTTTGCCACTAACAAATAATCATAGACTATTTTCAACGTCCCGCTACAGCACTTTATTTATACGCTTTCAGCATCAATTCAGAGGGCGCTGCGCGCGCCACGCACGCGCGATGGCTCTGAAACTTTATTAATTTGCATAATATCCTATAATTGACATTTGCTGCGAATTTCATTTGATTCTGATGATTCCTTCATGGTGTTGCATTTTCTACAAACAGCAGTTTATATATATATATATATATATATATACAATAATATATCCCATTGAATAAATCACCTCTTTTAACCCCCAAAATATGACAAAAGTCCGGAATTGCCTGAACACCAGTAATAAAGACAGACTTTGTTGAACGTGAAATATAGATGCATCATTAACAATGAGATAGATTCAGATAATTTTGTATCAATTTACCCCTTTCAAAACTATTTCTAATATGTTATTAATTTTGCTTTTTCTCTCTTACATATGAAGTTTTTTTTTGGGGGGGGGGGGGAAACAATACTTTAAATTGCATTCAAAATAATAATGAGAAAAGGTAAGATAATTTACTCAAATTTCAAAAAATATAACGCAACAGTGAAAACTTAAAATGTACCGAAATGACTACAAATATCATAATTCATGAATTTCATCTGTGTCAGATTCAAAAATATTAGCTGTGTCATCATACAGGTTATACTCTGCAATGGATTCTTCTGCCTGGGCCTTACAAAAATCGTCTTCACCTCACCCCATCCAAAATATTCAAAATATAACACTTTTTAAAAGATTTTACAACATTATTTGAACATTTTACGTTAAAATTATTTGAGCATTTTACATTAACGTTATTGTAGCAATAACATCTCTATTTGAGGGGAAATTTATCATATTCAGGGAGAATAATGTAAAATATTTTTAACTTAATAAAATTTGAGATTTCATAATTTTTTTCATGCTTATTAATTTTAGAAATTTTTATATTTATTTTCAGTTGTCAACCTATACACTTGACATACTGAAAATTTGAATGAAAAATAGAGAGTTTTGACTTACATATTGGGGTGTATGATAATTACATAAATGAATTTATCTATTTGAATGAAGATTAATTTTTGGGTTTTTCATTATATATTTAATTATTTATTTACTTGCTTTAAAATATGTGTTGAATTCTTTTTACAGTTAAACTTCCCTGTAAGAAAACACCTGGTAAAGAATATAAAGCTCGAACCAAACGGTTAGTTTTAGCTTGCATTGCATTGTTTTTTTTTTTTTTTATTCCATTTCATCCTATATACTAAGTGTAAATATACATTTATTTTTTATTTTATTATTTTTTTTAGTCTTTATAATAATCTTGAAGAAGTTAAAAGTCGTAAGGGACTAGAAGAAAGGAAAGACCAAATGATGAAAAATAGACAGAAAATGAAAGAATATGCAAAAGTAAATATTAACATTTTAAAAATATAAGTACTACAATTTTTAATCTTGTTATTTTTTTCTGATTATTTTCTGCTATGATTTGTCAGTGTGTAGAATGTGAGTAAATAATGTGGCAAGATGCATTTTTTTTTCAATGCTGACATTTAAAAAAAATCTAACTGAAGCTCAGTATTGTTTCCAGGCAGGTAACTCAAAAGTTTTTAGGGTTCCCCTGGGTAAGAGCACTATACATAGAAACATTCTATTGTCTTCTTGATGATCGGAATGTTTTTCTACGAAATTGTTTTCCTGGTTCGAGATAGTTCTAATTCCTCTCCTGATTTCTAAATTCCATTCAAAAATATGGCTTATTATTATGCTGCACCAAGCTCTTTATTTACGTTTTGAGGAAATTTAGTAGATTTTACTTTATATCTATTCACTAAGAGACTATTTGAAATTAATTTTTATTGTAGAATTAAGCTAATGCCATTAATATGGTGCATGGTGTTTTTAAAAAGTGCTTAAAGGTGTTTATTTTCGTTTTTTAAAAGCCCTTAAAGGTGATTTCTTTCATTGGGTGTTTTTAAAAGTGTTTAATTTTCCCTTTTCCAAAATAAGTTTTTTTTCTTTAACCATGTCGATTTTCGCCACGTATTATGCAAAAGTGTGATTTATGCAAAAGTGTGATTTTCCTACTCACTGTTTTCACAATTCATTCAACCACAATCTATTTTAGTGTACCATCGAGATCCATAGCTTATGAAGGCAACAATCATTTTACAGGTTCGATGAAATACTTACGAGTCCCCATGCGAGCTGGGTTCGGTGAGATTATTACATTCTCATGTGCAATTCTGCTGCATTTTGCAAGATCTTTTCAATTTCAAGCTTCATTTTCCACTCTCTGAAATAGTCGAAAAATATCATCATTTTTTAATGGCTAATATAATCAAGAAAAAAGTTCCTTGTCAAAAATTAGTTATTTTATCATGATCATGTAAAGTCTAATAATTCATGTAAAGTCTAAAAATAATTTTGTAATTTGTTAATGTATGTGGTACTTAAAAATATTTTTTGAGTGCTTAAAAAGTACTGAAAAGGTGCTTATTTTTTGTTGAAAGATTTGGCTGCTTGCCCTGATTAAGTTATTAAAATTACCAATCCTTTAACAAGGTCATCAGGCTAAGAGGTTTTGGAATTTTAGGATTTACAATTGTGTGACCAAGGGCATGATTGCTGAAACTTTATAATTACTCATTTTGAGTTCGTTTATGCACTGGCATCTTCTGTTTTGAAATGCACTGGCATCTTCTGTTTTGAAATTAAAAAGAAATATTAGCTAATAAAACTCTTTGCGGAAACTTAAAAAAAAAAGAATCTCTTGGTTCAGCATTCACTACAATACTGCCATTTTACATATTATTCTCAAAAATGAGTATGAGTTTTAAAAATTAAAAAGAGTTAAAAGCTAAAGAATCAAATTTAAATCTTCATTAATAGGTCTTTTCAACTTTATATTAAGATACTTGAATTTAATAGCAATTAATTTAATTACTTGTCTATAGTGATTTGTTCTATAGTCTGTTTTCACCTTGAGCTTTTCATACTTATAAAAATTAAATCATTTTGTAATATATATCAATAATAGTGGTTTAACTTATAAAGTAGTAACAATTCCAAAATATTTGTTCCAGGTATCATGTGAAAGTAGAAGTTATAGTTTGAATACTTATAACTAATAGGCTAGCTATGATCAGCTAATAAAAGCTTAATCATTACCTTTAATATTTTTATAAAAGGGGCAAAATATTCTAGTTGCTAAGTTACCAAAAGGCCTAAAAATGTTTTGAGTAATTTTAAATTAGGAGACTGTTGCAACTGCATTTAGCGCCTTTAGAAACTCTCCGTTTTGAAATCAAATTGACACTTAGACTGCTATAGGCATATTTTGAGCATCACATAAAAACCATCAGTATGTCCTATAAGCTCATATGTGCTTTAACTGCAAGCTATAAGTACTCACTCTTTTCGCGTTTGGTATGTTATGTCAGTCCAGGGAAAATAGGTGTGGTTGGAGTTGTATGGTATGATTGAATAATTGAAGATTGTGATGAAAACAAGATAATGAAAATGGCAGTTGAAGATAATATAATTATAATAACACTTTTTAGTGTTTGTAGAACTGGAGATACAAATTATATTTTATCCATAATAAGACTTAAGTTAAATATTAAATTTTGCATAATAATATCAATGAGGACAGGCCCTGGGAGATAAATCGCCCATGGCCTACCTAAACAAAAGTGAAATTAATTAATCAGAAAGTCATTGAATTGTTCCCAAAGGGCAGTTAGGAGCATGAGAGGAGATCCATTTTTGGTGATTTATCGAAAGATAGCATAGCCAAACAAAAAAGCCAACCCCCCCCCCCTAATCAATATAAATTTGAAAATAATTTGGCGAAAGCGAATCGCCAAAAAGACTGTGAGAAATTTGATATAACCATGTAACTGAAACATTTTTGTGGTAAGAAATAAAGAGTTAAAAAGTTATAAATAGAATTTTGTTTTCAATTTAGCCGAGACAGTGAATTAATGAGTCTTACATTAGTATTGGAATATAAAAGCTAGCCGTTACATTGATCTATAAGAAAAGGAATAAAATATTTTATATTCACTTTTTATAAATTGTAATAAAAACTGAATTATTGATTTAAGTAAAATTCGGTTAAGAATGATTAAAAAAAGTTAAAGAAATTTTAAAAGCTAGGAAATATGTAATTGGCATCTCAAGTGGTTGTTTATTAGTAGATGAAACAGTAATTTAATTTACGATAATCAACTATTAAGCGTTATTTGCGTATTATTTTTTTTTTTGTAATAAAATAAGCGAAAATGAATACAGACATTTAGAGTTTTCTATTGTCCCTGTATATTTGAGGTCTGATATTTGTTTACAAACATGTTCACATGGCACAATCGGTACAGGAATAGTTTGAGTTATTTCTATCAGAGGGACTTTAAGAATACATTTACCTATTATTTGTTGTGATATGCCGAAAATAGCTGCAAATTCGAAATTAATTCTGTTAATTTGGATTTAGCATGAAAAGGAACTCCTGATCTGTCAAAATGTTCTTTTTTAAGTTCTTGTCTCTGTAATTTGTGTAAGTATCCATCAGATTTAATAATCTTTGGTTCAATGTTAGCTGTCTTACAATGTTTGAAGTTGATTTGATGAAAGATTATTAACAATTCTGAACATCTAAAGGCTGGGTTAAAACTGCTGTTTGCTGTTCCCGGTGAGATAGAATTTCACTTTTATGCGAGTAATGAAAGAACTTTAGGGTGATAATTTGAAGTTTTAAAAAAGTCTATCTTAATCATTTACAGTTAAAAATCTTAACTTTTTAATTTTTTAAAATTTAATATTGGAAGTTTAACACCTCCATTAAACAACACTGTTTAGTCTATAAAATTATTATTTCAATTAAAGTTCTCCAAAGCGTTTGATATAGTCATAGTCTGGATTAATATTACCTTTTATTACCGGAATCTTGTTGAGGTACACTGGTACAGTTTTTTATCAGTTTGGTATCTTATAATACTGCCCTAATTTTAATTAATATAACAGCAGTAGGTAACTGTAACTAAAATAAATTATTAGTTATAAAAATTAATTAGTTAATTGATAACATCAACAATAATTATAGTGATTAACTATATAGTGTAGCGATATAGTTTCTCCTAATATTTAAATAGTTCAGTGATATAGTTTTTCCTCATCGAATTAGAACTATTTCTTCATTAAATTTGCAATTTAGTATTTAGCTTTTTTTAATTCTATTTTGTGCTTGTTAATAAAATTAAGCATTTAGGGTGGGGAGCTGAATTTGCCATTTTCACCAACTGTTCACAAATGGTTGACTCGAAAAAAGAAAAAAAACTATTCATTACATTATTATAGAATTTTTTTGTTTGTTTGTTTTAATATTCACTATGAAGGGATTGTTTTTATAAAATTTTATCTTTAAAGTTTTGTACTTTTTTGTATTACAGAAACTACCCGCACCTACAAAGAAAATGCCAACTGTTAAGAAGAGAGACTGATCGAGACCATGTCTTTATAGAATATAGAATTTTTAATTAATACTTATATTGCACTGTTTACAAAATTTTTTACACAATTTAAATTTTACCATTCCATTGACTGTGATTTGTATTGAAAAAAATGCATAAATTTTTTATATTTAAATTCTTTGAAGGAATTGAATTGTAAAAATTTCTTATTTATTATATTGTCTAGTCATACACTTAATTAACTTATAATGGCTGCTATATTTTAACGATGCAATTTGACGTACCTTTCCCAATATTTTCAGAGTTTTCAATAGACTTTTTATATTCAGTAATAAGATGGTGGCAGTTATATTTTGTGTTATTCATATTGATGAACTCTTATTGGAAATGTCTTTTATATTATTAGTTTAGTTGTGATATATATTCATTAGATAAAATTGTTTAAATTGTGTATTTTTTTCTTCTTTTTTTTGTTATATTAAATTTACAGTGTTGATTAAATAAAAAAAAATTATAAATTGCTTTTCAAAGTTAATTTATTTGCTTGATATATTTTGTATTGAATGAAGCCAAATTGAAATGGAATATTTTATGCTGAGTAAAAAAATTGTTTAGAATTTACTGTTAGTATTTTTGAAATTTTTGTATGAATTTCATAAATTTTATTCTCATATTAATTTTCATGTACATTAAAATTAGTTGGTTTGAATAATTTTTTTTTTTAATTGAATTCCTGAAAATTTTTTTAAAGTTTTAATGTTGACATTGTTTTAAAAATAGTCCATATATTGCTAAGCCAGGTTTTTATTGATACTGAAATAATAATGAAATGATATAAAAAATAAGTTTGTGAATTTTTCGTTATTAAAAATTTAGACATTTAAAAAAAAACTTTCACATAGCTACTGGTATCGCTAGTGTTTGCATTGTTGATTAAATAAAAAAAATTTATAAATTGCTTTTCAAAGTTAATTTATTTGCTTGATATATTTTGTACTGAATGAAGCCAAATAAACATTGAAAATTTTATGTTAAGTAAAAAATAGCTTAGAATTTACTGTTAGTATTTTCAAAATTTTTGTATGTATATTTCATAAATTTTATTCTCTTATTAATTTTCATGTACATTAAAATTAGTTGGTTTGAATCATTGTTTTAAATTGAATTCCTGAGAAAAATTTTAATGTTAACATTGTTTTAAAAAGAATCCATATATTGTTAAGCCAGTTTTTTATAGATATTGAAATAATAATAAAAATGATATAAAAAATTAGTTTGTGAATTTTTAATAATTAGAAATTTTTATATTTAAAAAAAAAAAAGCATTGTCCTATAGCTACTGATATCGCAAGTGTTCTACATTTTTTCTTTATGCTTGAAAATTTTGTATATTTCTTACTTTTTTTCTTGTTCTTAAGTATGAGAATTCTGTGCCCAAAAAATCCCAACTACTATAAATTTTAACTTCAATAGTTTTAAAGTTTCATCAATAAATTCATATATTTTAAATACTATAAATTTTTTTTATTTTATATTTCTAATTTTCTCATACTTTTTTCCAATTTGTAAACAAAACTTTATAGTTGTTTAACTTGCTTGCAAACTTTTCTTTAGATTCGAGGACTTAATTAGGTTTGAATTGGTTTTATCTATTTTTAAGAGATCTGACTTTTAGTTTTGCATACACTTTAATGTATTTTTGTTTTATTGTATGGAAAGAAGTTTGAATGCAGAAAATAGTATGGCTCAAAATTTCATTGTAAATCCATTCATTGAAAAAAGTTTCATTAATTAGATCTTTGGCTATGAATTTTCTCATGCTTTTTTTAAAAAAATAAAAATAAGAAAAGAACTTTCTTTTTTAAATGGAATGGCATTATGATATGCAAAGTTTCTTTAGTTAAATTTGCCAGATCTTTGGCTATGAATTTTCTTATGCTTCTTAAAAAAAACTATTTTATTTATTATTTTTTTTAATTGCAATGGTATTATGATATGCAAAGTTTAAAATATGAAGGGTTAGAAGAACTTTTTAAAAATGTGAATATCTCACTGATAATGTTTTTCACTTGAAAATTTACTTTTTTTTTATGCAGAATCATCTTTTTCTCTCAATCGGGTTCTTTCATCTCATGTAGACAACAGTTCAGCACAAATAACGAAATCAGGGAAATGTCAAGGAATTTAATTAAAATATCCAAGATGTCAGGAGAAATCAATTAGTTTGGGTCTAAAGTTCAGGTGGGTAACAATTCAGCACAAACACCATAATCGAAAGAAGGCATAACCGAAAAATTGATAGTAAAATTTATGCCATGGGTTACAAAAATCAACAAAATTAGATAAATCCAGGTTGAAAACATCAGATTTTTTATTTTCTGTATTTGCGGTTATCTTGTCAGGGTATTGTCTTTTTTTTTTGGCACTTTCTAATACTATGATTTTTACGAATTATTTTTTCATATGTATATTTATAAATATATACTTTTGTTTCTTATAAAGTTACAAATTCCATTATAAGTTAAAGGAATGTTATATCTAATTTATAAAAGTCATTACTCCTAACTAATTAGATATTTTATGTTTAAGAATTAGACATAACCGAAAAATTAATTCAATTTATGCCATTGGTTACAGAAATCAACAAATTTGGATAAAACTAGGTTAAAAATATCACAGATTTTTTATTGAGAGTATTTGTGGTTATCTTGTCAAGGTATTGTCTTTTTTTGGCACTTTCTATTACTATGATTTTACAAATTATTTTTTCATATGTATATTTATAAATATATATTTTAGTTTCTAATAAAATTGCAAATTCCATTATAAATTAAAGGAATGTTACGCCTGATTTACAAAAGTCATTACTCCTAACAGTGAAACAAAAATATATTCATGTCTTTATAGATATCCTGATTTATTTATTAGAAAGTATTTTTTTTTTCCTAAAAAAAGATTGAGTTTTCATAATTTGAAATGAAATTCATTTTGTAAAAATTATTCTTAGGTGAATTGCATGTTCTCACTTTACATGCTTTTTATCTTCGTCCTAACAAGTGGCAATTGTTTAGAAAACTTATCATGCATCTTAAAAGAATGCACCTTTTGTTAACCACACATGACTATCATGCCCTCTTATTTTTCTTCATGACAACTTACTATTAAAATCAACATTATGACATTTATCAATGACGTCACTCAGGAGATAGAGCGTTCGCCTTCCAATGAGGTGAACCAGATTCGAATCCCAGCTGTGACTGGTCGACACGAATTCTGCATCCGGTTGGCACCGACCACAGTGCCGACGTGAAATATCCTTCAGTGGTAGATGGATCATGGGTTAGAGTCCCCTTGCCGTCAGCAGTGGGAGGTTCTCGTGTTCTTCCTCTCTATGTAACCAAATGCAGATTAGTTCCATCAAAAAGTCCTCCATGAAGGCTAATTTCTTCCAATACTTGATCCAGGAGTTCCCTTGTATTCTGAATTGGGTTCAAAATTACAAGGCTACGGAGTTGAACATTAGTAGTCGTAAACCGGAAAAATTGGGTCGACTGTTCAACGAAGGTCATAAAATAAAATTTAAAATGACGTCAAAAGGTATTTCACTCCTTTTCGTTTTATTCTTGAGAAAACTTGTAGCGATTTGTATACTTGCTGCTAATTCATTCCTGTTGTAGAAATTTCCACATGAAGTAAAGAACTTTTTAATTCAGTCCACAATTTGCAGTTAAAAGCCATCTACTCCAGATATGTATTTTAAATCAAAATAGTTGTTCGAATTAAAACAAGTAAATATATTTATTTAATTTTTTAAAATTGTTATTGCTATTCTTTAACAATGAATGTATTTATTTGCCTTTAATGACAAGCTGCTATAATGACATTTTCAAAACAAGTAAATATGTTTATTTAATTTTTTAGAATTGTTATTGCTATTTTAACAATGAATGTATTTATTTACCTTTAATGACAAGCTGCTATAATGACATTTTCGTGTGGTATTAATAAATTGTCGTTATAATGAATTCTTACTGTATATAGATAAGAATCGTAAATAATGTTTAAAGAGAACTTTATTGAAATTAGAAGAATTAGAGGAAGGCGAAAAACATTGATACAGGTTTATTATCCAACGGGGCTGATTGTACTCCGGAAAAAATCCGAATTTTTTGCTAACCGTGATCCGGAAGTTTCCGGAAAAGAGAGAGCCAGATACTTTATAAACTTATATTCAAGATTAATATTAATTTTTTATCAGTAAATAGTTATTTTAATCATAAACTCAAGAAAGAAAGACATTCCTAAATTTCAATTACTTATCCAGGTCGACATAGATGTGTAAAATTTTAAATATATTTTAAGTAAACTTATAAATATTGAGAAAAAGGAAAAAAACCTTGTTTAAATTTTTTTCGATTTAAACTTGTTTTTTTTTTTACTCAAGAAATTTTCCAGAATTTTGACTTGGGCTCACAATCACCCCTGATCCAAGGAAATCTGGAATAAATATCTTTTTAAGGTTCCATTGGTTCGCCAGCCCTGAACTAGAACGTACGTACCCTTTCAGTAGCGCACCCTTTTTTTACGTTTTGCTTAGGAAACTAAAGAATTTATTTTCCCACAATTTAAAAAAAAATTCAGTAGATGGTGGCGCTGCTAAGAAAATATAAAACAATATTTTAAAAATAATCTTCAGTTTCAGCAATAACATGTCTACAATTAGAATATGGGTTAAAGTGATGCAAAAACCATTGTGCACATTATACATTTTAGTTTTTCTGTTAAAAAGTTTTTGATAAACTTCGTTATTAACTTTTAAACTTGACGAGAATAAATTATCTATTTCTTTAAACAGAAGTAGCAAATCCTACATTTCTACTTTCATTTTCCTTGTCATACGTATTTATTTTAAGGAAAATGTATGATTTTCTTTATCGCTTTTTCTCGAGTCAGATATATTATTAATTAAATATTATTTCAAGAAAATATTAAAAATTTGATAAATGCTATCTTAAAAAATTATTTAGTGAAAATTGAAATTGTAAGAAACATTTTAATTGGAATGTTAGTTTCCGTATTGGTTACACGGTGCAAAATTTCTTTTCAAACGTGCTTTACAAAATCTTTTATTTAAATCACAGCAATTTCTCTTGCACTTTAAACATAAAATTATTAATACTTTTTGGTTAGCTGAGCGCAAGTGAAAGATTGCCAAAAAGTCTTTTTTTAATATTTCGTATTTTATTTAGTTTTTAAAGGTATGAAAATTAAATCAAATTTAAAAAATATATTTTTTTGGCAATTTTTCACATGCTGACTAACAGAAAACACGGCGCACCTGGAAAGTCATGAATTTTGGTATTGAACAAAATTTGTCATGATTTTAACTATTTTTTCAAAAAAATCATGAAAAGTCATGGATTTAGGTTGNCATTTTTAAAATGAAAACCCCCCCCCCCCGATTTCATGGTGTTCCGAATATCTGAATTTCTAACAAAATCTCCACTCACAGTCCTAGTTTATTGAAATATAAAATATTTTTAGTATGTTCTTTAAAAATTCGGTTTAAAAAAATGAAAGAAAAAACATTTCTGGAGCGGATTATCCTTTAAACTTCTGTTTCATAATTTTTATTATTTTTTATTTTATCAATTTAAAATTCTAGTTGAAGCAAGCCAGTCATTGGCGAATTTTTTTTATTCCGAAATGAGTGCAGAAAAATCAAAAGTATTACTTTCCTTTCCGATGAACAAGAAAAGTATCTAGAAATAATTCTTCAGAAAAAAAGAAATGATTTGCTTTTGTATTTTTCTTTACTCTGTTTTTAAAATTTGTAAATATATGAGGATGCAGGGTTTAACAGTTTTGGTTATACCTATGATTTTAATTAATGTTACTATAATGCTTTTTTAAATTTATTGTTGTGTTTTCGTCGGAGAAAATGGTAACTTCTTTCAATCGTGAAAAATACTTGGAATTAGTCATGGATTTGAATATCTAAAATGTAGCAGATACCCTGTGAGAAGTACCACAAATAGATGTTTTTTATATCTCATTGAAATTTTTAACCTTCATGTTGAAACAACTTGTATATTCAGTGTTTCACAATTAATTTAATTTGGCGATCAATTGGTTTTGGTGATAAATGGGTTAATCATGATAAATGTTATTAAATATTATTACTCTTACTTCAAGCTTTTAAAGTCTTAAGTCATGCACGACCACTACAAAACTCGTTTTTACAGCTGTATCAGAAATAATACGAATGTCATTTTGCTGATTTCATCATGATTCTTCTACTCGGTTACGAAAAACTCAAAGCAAGAACAGGTGAGACATCAAAAAAAGTAAGTTGTTTTGTAGATTTTATGGGGTGTTAAAGCATAAAAATGTACTGTTAAATTGTTCTTTCTAAGGAGAAAAAAAAGCATTAAATCTAGAGTTCAGATTAAGAGTTAATTATCAGAGTTGATTGTAAACTTTTCTTTATCTTTTTTTTTCGTACTCTTAGGAAAGATTGTTTTTTTAAAGATGGTAGTTCTTGAAATTTATCTTATTTTTGTTCTACTTCCATACACAGTCTTTTCTGAGTCTTGCAGCGTGGAGTTTATAAGATCTGGTTTGGTATCGAAATTCATTCCTACAGCTCCACAAGAAATATTAAAGGTATCATTTTAAAAATGTTTTTTTTTTCTTTTCTGTTTAATTCTGTATAGCTTCTTATTAAAGTAAAATTAATATTTTCGTTTACAACAGTGGTTCCCAATCCATGGGCCACTGACCACATGGTACTGAGCCGTGAACGAGCCCATTACTACGTCACCCGTGGCTCGAGCCCATGGTCCATGTTGAAGAGGCTGTACTATGTGGAAGAGGCTTTTTAAAATGTTTGAAAAATAAATGTATGAAGAATAAATTGAGAGTTGAGATATGAGGCTATCAGTCTGACTGACATATTAACTCTCTCGTAGAGGACAAATAGTTCCAAAAACTTAAGTTTTAGTTTTTTTTTAAATTTTTTTTATCGACATCTATTTCTATTCTGACGGCTAAGTGAATATATTTAAGCTATTTTCTTTTACGAAAAATTCTTTCTGGTGCAGTATCTTTTATTACATATTTCATACACGCACGTATATATATATATATATATAAAGAGGACGCTATTTTTTTTTTACAATTATAAAATTACTCTTTGATGGGGATGATTGATGTGAATGTTTCCATTAAATCAATTTTATTTTATTCTTCACATAGTACGAATTCCGAACACGCGGAGCATTCACCCCATAAGCTTCTGTTTGCTTGAGTCTGGTACACAGTATTACGGCGTAATGTGTTTGTTCGAGAAGCGTAACACGAATACATAAAATTTGCCTTTTAAATATTCAGTTTAGATGCAATAATAAAAAAAAAACAAGGTCAATGATATATTATAATAAATTCAATATTTGCATTAATGAAAACTACAAAATAATTATTCATTCAAAAAGAATTCTTCTTAAATTTAGCATTCCAATTTTTTTAAAGAAAAAAGGGAATAAATATAAATATTCTAATATAAAAAATTCAAATAAAAAATGCTTTATTAAGGTCAAATTCGGAAATAATGTAATGATTTCAGCGTATATAAAAACTTTAACCACTGTCAAATCAATATATACTCGCATTATCTATTGAAAAGTTTGAGATAAAAAAAATAATTGAGGTTTTAGATTGTAATTAATTGGGATTTTTCACTGTAAATAGATCAAATATGAAGATATAAGTGTTGAATGTGGAACAAAAGTACAGCAACATCTTACATCTAATCCACCCAAAGTTGATTTCTCAGCGAATGAAAATGAGCTTTACACTCTTTTAATGATTGGTAAGTTATTCCGTCACTAAGTCTTTCGAAGTATCGATGTAGTTTTATAATTTGTACGATGAGACATCCACGCAGGACTGATTGAATAAAATATCATTTTTTCAGAAATCATTTATATAAACAAGTTACAATTACTATAAACCACTCTTTATGCAACATTCAAAAGGTATATGAAGATGACATTATATATGATCCAAGAATATTTTCTTTATCGTAGAGCTTAACTTTTAATAAAATGATTAATTTTTATGTTCATCATCATCATAGTTGGCCAGACATCCTTATTTGGGTCAATGCCTTCCTCTGAAGATTTCTCCACAACGACTTCCGATTTATCTTTGATCTCCAATTCTTTTCATTAATTGCAAGAAAATCAGACTCCTCCGAGTCAGCCCATCTCAACCGCTCCCTCCACCGCTTTCTTGTTCCAGTGGATCTAAAAAGTAATATCTTTTTCATTGCATTGTCAACACTCATTCGAATCGCGTGGGCCATCGAATTCATTCGATTTCTTTTTATATATTGAATAATATCGGATTGTTTGTACATTTAAATAAATGAGGCAGGTCTGATACTTGTATGTTTAATTTATTTGAACAGAGTGGAAGTTATAATTAATTTAAATTAAATTTATTAAAACAAAAGTGAAGCATGAAAGTAGAAATTGTACTATCACATTAAGCATAAATGAGGAAAAGTTGGCAAATATGAATGGTAATCATAATAAACCAGTCAATTTTTAAAATGAAGAATGAAATATCATGGCAAAATCTCACTTCATAATCATAAAATTCTCCCAGAAAAACCGGGAGAGCTGGTTTCAAGGAACTAGTAATTACTTATGCTGGAAATAGATGTTAACTCGGCATTAAGCGCGAAGCGCTTCTAACCGATTCATCGAAACTATGATGACGTAAAGATAAAAGGTCCTAAATTAGTCTAAGTACTGAACTAAAAAGTTCAGGTAGTAGTCATTGTTGGAGTCAGGCAGGGATTGTGGGAGTGGAGCATCAGTTGAGTGGAGGGGAGGACCCCTTTAGAAGAGTTTGTAGTAGGCTAAGCACTTCTTGATTTTTCATGAGCTCTTGCAATTCTTTCATGAGAATCACAAGACGGTGAGCTGAAGATGCAGGAGTCTGGGCTTTTTTCTGGATTTTCTTTCTGCTGGGGAGGGCCTCGCACCCAGAGAAATTAGAGGTGTGATTTTTTCTGCAATTGCAGCAAGTAGCTGGTGTGCTTTTTGTGCACTGAAAGGTGTCATTTCGCTCCTATTTAAGATTTTTCAGATAGGGGCCATCCTCTACTTGACCATTGTGTAGACTTCTGAGCTCCATCGGATTTTAATCGGAAAATGCTCATAAATTATGAATTTTTTTTTTTTTTTAATTTGAGATTTAACATTAAACTTAGAATTAATGTTGACCATCACTTTAAATAATTCCAAGTTACGAATAAATGACCTGATATATCATCAGAGATATTTACCTGCCAACTTTTGCGCTCTACCGTTTAAGACTATCATGGAGCTGAAAGAAGGGGAAAACACCTTTCAGATTTATACGTAAATCAATTCGATTAAAACGCTTTTAATGTGATTGACCTCACTGATGATTCTTCAATGTTCGATAACGGTTTCTTTATTTATTCCTTTCACTTCATTTTTGATAAAAATTGTTAAAATGTACGTTAAGGGCGATGCTTTTGATATACCACGCATAAGTAATTTTGAAAGTAAAATTTCTGACATTATACCATTTTCTCAAAGTGAAACTTTTCAAACAGATCCTGATGCTCCAACTCCTTTCAACCATTCTCTCGCCTTTGTTCGCCACTGGGTAGTTGTCAATATTCCTGGCAACACGATCAATTATGGATTTGTAAACACAGATTATATGCAACCACATCCTGAGAAAGGCGGAGGTAAGTGATCAAATCATATAGTCAGCGAGATTTTATCCTGTACACAGCTCGAAATGTGTGTTTAAGAAAATAGATGTTATTGTGAATGACCGAAATTGGTGGTTGTTAACTCCCACCGGTGTATGTTGATAAATGACAATCACATAGTCGCTTTGGTAAATGTCTGAAATATGTACTAGATCCAGTTAAGTGACTTTACCCGCTATGCCCGACATCAATGTTTTTTAAGGTTCAGTACCACTGCAAGGTATACATTTGCCCAGTATGCTCTGTTTTTCTAAGGTTAAGTGCCACTGCCCAGTAGGCATTTAACTGGTACTTCGAGCACTGATGTTCCTCCTATCTACTCTCAGCAGATATTAAAATATCGAACAAATATAATATTATCAACGAATAAATTAATATCAGTAAATCGGATATAACAAATATTTCGGGCATTCACTGAAGCGACTTTGTGATTGTTGATATTCACCGGTGAAAGTCAACATTCTCTTGATTTCGATCATTCACGATGACATGGACATATTTTGCAATGTGTGGGCTATAAAATGGTCATAGCTATTTAAAAAATGGACATAGCATTTCACTCCGTTTATCAAATTTATTTCACGAAAATTGTTCTTCAAAAAAAAATATTCATGTATCCAAATTAATTAGTAATGTGACGTCATCCATTTGCCATTTTTTAATTTAGTCTTTTTTGAAAACACATTAAAATTAAACTATTCTTTTTAATTTTCACGAGTCCTGTATAATTCTGGTATATTAAACTGACGTTGTGCGAATTTAGACCCTTCAAAATCACTTTATTGCTCAGTGATCTGAATGTGAAGAGATGTCTTAAAAAGTTACGTCTGTAATATGTGCTGACTCGCCCTAAGTTCGAGTCTTAGCCCCATAATGATTACGCCTAGTGTATAAGTAAAATTTAAAGAAGAACTGTCCAGCGGTATATATTGTTTTACACAGGAACTGACCATTCATCTTTTCACGCTTTATGGGGACAATCTACAATGTTCAAGAGAAATCTATTCATTTATTTTTTTGACAAAGCAAAGAAAAAATAAATGATAATCTAATAATGTAAATCGATAAAAAATGCATGAAGTGATAGAAAATCAATTAATCTTTATTTATTTAACTATTTAATCGTAACAACCACCGTGTAATATATGCCACTACCACTATGACTTACATGACAGATTATTCACCTTTAAAGTGAAAACAATTTTTAAATACTCTTTCAATACTAAACTAAAGAAAATACGCTAGAAGAAGTTGCAAATTTTAAACTCGTTCAATAGATTTTTGCTATTTATTAAACACCACTTTTTACAGTTTTTGTCGCCTGTAGTGTCCGTGCACTATTTAATAAATTGTAAATATCATATAAATAAAACAATCGACTTTAAATCATCTAGTTTTTGATATTATTCATTTCTCAAGTATGTTCTTTTTTAACACGTTAAATGCCACGCTAATATTACATGGTTTGCTCGTCTAGCCACACGGTAAATATCTACAAACTAAATTTGCAGGCAGATTTTGCTAGTTTTTTAAGAGGTTTGGTATTACGATAAACTACCACATGAAAATATTTATTCGCTGTCCGGAGCAAGTTGACATCTCTGTGTATATAAATAAAACTATTTTTGTCTGTTCTATATTGCATTAATTTCTTCAAACCATTTTAGTAACGATAATAATATTAAAAATATACTCGAATTATGTGTTTCTAATAATCTTGGCTTCTCTGGCCACCGGTGATCCCCGTGGTGCTACTAACAAACTCAGTGCCGGTCACCGGTGACACCCCATGGCATGTTAATATTGATACTTGCAACGTACATTTAATTCGATTAAATGCACTACTAGCTATTAACCTTTAACGGAATAGCAAATTTCGGCTGCAAACATTACATCACATTACATATTGTGCAATACATTAGCACAGCGATCATGGTCATAAAATTTTAACCGGAAGTCTGGGCCACACATATTCATCCTCGCTTAATATTAATTTGTGTAACATATAAATTACTTTTACTTACTTTATTTAAAAAAATTGGGCACCTGGGGCACTTAGCGGCCTCTATCCCATGCATCTAGAAATTTACAGAAAATTTATAGTAATAACATTTTGAATTTAGCAGCAGAGCTGAAAGCCTATATATAGCAGCGAGACGGAAAAGAGCAAAAACTGGTACGAAAGGCATTTCATTGTAGCATTTTTTTTCAAGAAACATTAAATTTCTGTAACTACCGTAATTTTTTTACAATTTTAGCATACATAAAAAACAGTTTCTTTCTTTATAGAAAAGTAGATATAGCTGAATAATTGAAAAAGAGAACAGTTTAACTCCTTCCGAAAACATGTTAAAACTGAAATGGGTTTACTACCAGCTTTTCTTCTTTTCCGTCTCGCTTTCACCCATGTTTAGCAGTCGATGTGGTAGCTAATAGAAAAACAAGCACTTTGCTTCAGTAAATATAACATTTGAATATCTGATTCATCAAATCTAAGTTGACATATATAAATATAAACATAATTTGACATATATATACATAAGTTGACATAAATAAATATTAACATAAATTGATACATATTTCACTAATTAAATTTCTATATTTTAACTAGCACATATTTAATTATGACATACATTGAAGTTCATTCGAATACATTGTGGTAGCCATAAAAAAAATCAAGCCGTTTGCTTGTGAAATAATAAAACAATGAAAAAATTTAATATGACGAATTGACGTTTTCACTTAACACTAGAAATATTGATTGTAGACTTAAATTAAAAATAACGATAAAACATGATTTGATATGAACAGTATTTGATTTTTGAAAAATGAAAGGCATAATTGATGAACATATAAATTCGTAGTCCTAGTTAATTGAAGTGAACATATAAATTAACTCCTATTATGTTTACTTACTTGATTTCATATTTGAAAGAAAGTGGTGGTTATATAACACCCTGAAAATCTGACTTGAGAAAGAATTAAAATTAATACATTAATTATCTCCTTTTATTTTTCCTTTAGATCATACTCATTATCACAGATATACCTTCCTGATATACAAACAAAGCAAGACAGAACCTCAAGAAAAATATTCGGGTAGTAGACTCGGCTTTAATTTGATGGACTACGTAACATCGCATAAGTTGCAAACTTTGCTTGCTGGAAATTTCATGCAAGTTCGAGAAGAAATGTAAATTTGGAAGAAAATAAATTTAATAAACAATGCTCGAGTAAACTATGTTTTTAGAAGCAAGAAACTAAACATTTTGATGTTATTTCGAGATTCGATTTAATTTTTAACGATTTCCTTTCATGTCGTAACTTCGAACGCTAACGCTGATGCGTCATAACTTCTAACACTTTATTTTAATACTGATGCCGCGTAAATGGTAACGTTATGTTCAAACAACTAAATCGAATAAAAATAAAAATGCTGCAGTTAAACATGTTACAGATTTTTTATTTTTTAAAGAACTTAACATGGCCATACAATATATTGCCTAATAGTGTGCATTAATTAAAATTTTTTGATTCATCAAGATTTCATTATTAATTAAATATATGCATCTTTTTCTTCTTAGGCTTTAAACTGAACAAATTTCAATGAATTAGATAAATTTTAGTTACTAATAGCAGCAAAATGCTACAACTGAAATTTCAAGATTGCTCTTTTAACTGTGAAAAGATAAACGGGTTTGACGTATGGGTAAGGCAGAAGTCAAATTCTTGGTCAGAGATGGCGCCATTGGAAAACAAGAGCAATCGCACCCCCTATGCTTTAATGACAACAACTGTTAAAAAGAATAAATAAAGTAAAAGTAAGAGGTGAATCATAAAAGCTCTTGATGTTAAAAAAGAAATCGCGAGAAATGATAAAGATCAAATATCAGATTGCTGAGATCAACCATATATGTTCACTGGCATAAAATAATGATAAACTAATCAAAAATTTTCCTTACGTGAGAGTAAAAAATCCATCAAAGATGTGGTGAGATAAAACAGCTGTTCCCAACCTTCTTTGCCTCCAATTGAATTATGCATGCCTCCAATTGAATCATGCATGCCTCCAATTGAATCATGCATGCCTCCAATTTTTGAAAGAAAGCTTTGAGGCCCACAATTTGCTAAATACATAAAAGGCGACAACAACACACGCTTAAAAAAGAGCCATTCGCGCATGAAATCGCGTATCGCGAGTTTTTCTAGGGTAAATATATTTTACCAATCACCTTTTATGCTGTATCAGATGGATGGACTGATGGATACTGCATAAAACGCTTGAAGACAAACACCAATCCAAGCAGGATTATGGGCAAGGGAATGTTTTCGTTGCATTTTGTGAGTGCATTTGTCATCGTGGACGACAGGATAGATCAACACAAGTACGTATCTGTTCTTGCAGATCATGTCCACCTCTATTGTTCTATTTAATTATAGGGATACTTAATGTTCAATTTTTGAATTATCATATATTTTATAAGAATTGTTACGCTATGTATAAAGGTTGGAGAAAAGTAAAATATTCTCGTGACACCCCGCTGAGGATCAGGAAGGAATCAGAAAAAGGAATTAACCCCTAGAAGTAAATAGACTTAGGGATTATAATAGACTCCCCCTCACCCAAGAAGAAAAGACCAAATAGACTGCATCGTTTTACCATGATTTAAATGCATTGAACATTTGAACTTCTGTTAATGAGAAATTTGTTTTTCCTTTTCTTAGTTAATTTTTGAAAATATATATTTATGCTCGAAGTGCATTAGTCAGTTTACTAAATTGGCATTAGTAAATGAAGCACCTCTTTGTAAAGTTCATCTTAGAACAAAAAGATGTTTCACAAACAAGTGAATTCAAAAACCCTTACCCTTTGTTTAGAATACCAAAAATAAGAATTTCCCTCGAAGGAAATAAAATAATGAATATAATCATTGCCGTGAGCATTAAAATTTGTTTAAATTCATAGTTGCACTGGAACTTGTTCTTGCACTGGATAACGAAATGATGACGTACTGTAGACTTGTGACTTAATTCAACCAATTTACAAGCGTAACTAAGATTTCATTCTAACGAAATTATCTCTTATTAAAGCAATTAATATTACTTAGATGTGGTTTTTCTATCAATTATTTAAAATTTGATTTCTATTGAGATTTCAGATCTTGATTATTTTGTTTTTGTATGCAAAAGAGTAAAACATATTAAAAATATAAAACTGCAAAGCGGGTCTCGTAACGAGGTCCACATATAAGCCAGTCCTATTAGAGTTCTGTCTGGAAAGTAGGCGTTACCATTCATTGTAAATTCAATTTAATATCTTTCAACAAAATTCTTCTAACGTAAATTCGAACTCGAATTTGTGTATTCCTGTGCTTCGAAAGATCCTTCGAAATTCAGTGTCCCGTCGAGGTGATAATTTTGAAAAAGATGTAATCTCGTCATCATTTCATAGGGTTATATCCGAAGTATGGGAGTGTTTTCTAATATTGTATTAATAGACCCGAAGCAAAAATACATCAATCAATATAATAAAATCATGGGTGGGCAAAAATTATTTAAATTTATTAAGGAGAAGGAAAATTATTAATAAATAAAGTATTTTTCAAAATATTTAAAATTAAAAAAATTAAAAATTCGGTTAAACAAAGTAAGCAAAATATATCAATACAATAGTGTGACAAAAATAACCTATTTTATGGGTTCTATGAGCTTACAGCTTATACTCAGTAAATAAAACTTATTACTATTTTTCTTAGTTTTCTTCGTTAATCTCTCTTTTAAAAAACAAGAAATATTAAAATAGTTGAAAAATTATTTCAAGGGTGCATGATTAAGCTTCAAAAAATTATCTAATTAATTTTTGTTAAAAAATAACAGTACGGTTTTTCTACATCAGTTACTTTTTGGGCATGTGCCAAAACACTTAAGTGCTTTTTTTTTAAACTCTTTTACACAGCAATTTATCTATTGCTACAATTTGTGAAGGACCCTATCCAGACATCATCTTATTTAAACGTTATACTTTTATTTTAATATAAATATTTAGATACTGTTTCTGTGGGAAATAGTTCTCAAAATCAAATATAGATGGCGGCACAAAGTCGCGTGATTAGTAAATATTTATGTTTATATATTATGTCATTTAGTTCTCCATGTGCTTTGCCTCAATAAAGTTGTGTTATTAAAACCGGCATGGTAATATCAAAATGATTGTTTCCTCGAGAATACTCTTTTACAGATACCTTTAATTTTTGTTAGAAAACTGTTTTCTTCGGTGTTAGATTAGCTCAGCCAACATCATAAATGTCTACAATCAGTCCTTTTAGTTTAAAAAATATATATTTCTCTAAGTTATACAAAGAAAACTTTTATAATAATTTACGTTTATTCCTGTCGCTTGACAAAATTGTAAATTTGCTTTAAGAACTCTATTGTGAATGAAAATTATACGTGTTTGTTGTCAAAGCTTAAGGTTTAGGTCTGTGTTATGCTCCCATCTTTTGAAAACTGCTTTTAAAGGTATTATATTATAAAAGTATTATAGGCATTAACATTTTTTTTTTGTTTTGTTTGCAAGAAGTCATGTTATAAGACGTCTTCTTTTTTTATAAAATTCAAGAATGGGTTAGGTAAAAAAAAAGTATTTGTCTTTTTAAATTAAAGAAACCTGACCTAAAATAATTTTGTCTTTCCACTTGAAAACTAGTATGATTTACGCATCAAAATTCAATTTTCGTTAGTAATGTGTAAATCCGTTGTCTATTTTATGCTTCATGAGTAAATCTGATTAGGGGGGAAAGAATTCATATTTGTTTTTACAAATCGGCTGTAAAAGGATCCGCGAGTTAAGCGTTATCCTTACTAAGCATTACTTTTTTTTTATATTTTTCGTAATAGTGCTTTATTTGTTTCAACAGATTAACTTGTTAGGTCACCCAATCGTTATGGATTTAATTTCCTTGCCTACAATGGGCTTGCATAGAGGTCGTGAAATTGCCACCTTCAAGAGCGGTCTTATACGCTTAAGGATGTAGCTGCACTCGCCGAACCCGCCCTCTAAGAGGTAGTACTACTATATAAAGAGTATATTAAATTTACTACAAAAAACTGGTAGTCAGAAAATTTCTACTTTCGTATAAAACTCAAGAATGAGTTACCATAAATAAGAAGCTTATTTGTCATTTTTAATTTTTTTTTAAAAATAAAATCTCCACCAGTTCAGCGGATGATCTTTGACTTTTCGCTTCAAAACTATTTTTATTTACTCCAATATAAGTCTTTTATCTATTTTAAACTCAAAAAGTATATCGGATTACGAAGTCATTTTTGTTCTCTTTCAAATTGCTTTAATAAAAGGATTCGCCAGTAAAGCGTCATACCCTTAAAGCATTGCTTATTTTTGACATTTTCTGGTAGAGTTTTATTAGTTTATATATTCATCAGCTTAACCGTCACACCCATTGATGCCACCCAATTGCTTGCCTACAATGGATTTCCATAGAGGTCAGGAGATTGCCACCGAAGTAGGCGGTCTTTAACGCCTTTAGGACATAGCTAAACTCAACGAATCCTCCCATAAATAATGTTCCTTACTGTTATATAAAGTAAATATAAAATATATTATTAAAAACTGGTGGTTTAAAATGACTTTTTTTCCGTATAGTTATTATTAATTTTGTAAGGCTGTCTTAAGTAATAATTTAAGTAGTGTTAAAAAAGTGTTATTCGTTAAATTAATAGTGTTTAATTATATTCATTTTGGTAGCTTAAGCAATAGTTTAAGTAGTGCTGAATAGTTAGGTTTACGTTAAGTATTTATTTAGGAATAGTTTCGTGTTCTTATAGAAATAAAATTCTAGTTACGACGTTATTATTTAGATTTATTTTTGATCCTTCGATTTATTTTGATTTAGATTCATTTTTTATTTCAAGGACGATTTTGCGAGTATTTTCCATACTTTTATGATTTTAATAATATTCTAGACATCTATATTGAATACTGGCAATATATTGTTAATATTTGTATTTTAAATAATTTTATCTTAAATCGTAGTTTTCTGTAGAGTGTTGGCATACCTAGAGGTACAATTTATCAAGTATTCTTGTTAAACTTTTTTTACACTTCTTTGTAAAAAATGCTACGATTTCCACCTTGAATGACTTCAGATTTATTGATGACTATATTATTGAGTATAGTTAAGTGCGGCGAGCTCTCTGCTTATAGCTTATAGCTCTGCGTTTGACTATATTATTTTCAATTGTTTAGATTTTATTAAGATTGCAAACACAATTTATTCAGAGGTATTAGGTCGAATTAAAACTAATCAATCTAATTCAATTTCAGATTTTCTTGATTTATTTATTACTCTAGAAAACGAAATTTAACGTTTATATTTAATGTTTTTGAAAAAAGAAATTTTTTTTTAATTTTCTGTCAACAAGTTAAATTTTTTTGAATTCTATTATATCTATTAGTATCTATAGAAATGTTATTATATCTTAAATTAATTGCATTAAGTTTATTTGCAATAATGATATACTTATTTTAAAAAAACTGTAAGTCTTTGTGTAAGCTTCTCCTGGATTTATAGACAGGTACATAATTCAGCGGTGGAATACCTTCCGAGGCGATGCAATGCGCAGCTTTAAGCTGCAGAAGGCCTACCCAATCATTGAAGGTTCGGTTGGATTGCATTGAAACATAATCGGGTGCCTGCCTATATTTCTAACAGATTTATTAAGGATAATTTATTGAGTTTAATGTTTTAAGAGTTTTTTTTTTTTAATTATTTTTCTTCATCTTTTTACACAAACTCGAACCCACATACTTGCATGATACTCTAACCTACAACTTTTTGAAAAATTCGAAAAATTCTGTTTCCTATCTGGTGATTTTATGTAGTACTACTTCTATTTTCAAGATTGCGGTATGTTGCTTACGAGATATACAGGATTGATGTTGGTTTCCTTTTATTTTTCTTGGGGCAACTGGGGGTATGGTTGTTGGCGGTAACATACCACTGAAACTGCTCCTGCACTGACTGCATGGTAATTCCTGACGAAACTCCATGCATGTCAGTGCATCCACTTTAATTTCGTTTTGTGCTGTACTTTTTTGATTTTTATGATGTTATTTCCTGTCACACATATTTAGCATTTCCTATATAGGTATTCCCAATTTAATATTTAGCAATTTCCTGTTATTGTTTTTTTGGAATTCCCTTGTTGTGATAATCCTTACAGTTTCCTTATGAGGTAATAACTTATTTTTTTTAATTTAATCATAAATTATTTTTTTTTGTATTTATAGACGTAATATAAAAGGATTCAACTAATTTTTTTAATCTTATTTCTCAATCTAAATTGTTCTTAATTTATTGTTTAAAAATTAATGCTTTCTTATACTTAATTATTCATTCTCTCTTTTTCGTATTCTATATTGAGATCTCAAGTATGTATGAATTAACATTTTATAGTTTTCTCTTTACTAGACGTGAGAACCACATTATTCCCTCGACCTATTTAATGGACTAGTTTTAATTACTCAGGTTTTCCTTTTTTCACAAGACGTAACATATCATCGGGACTATTTTGTGAGATTTTCCCTAATTTTTATTCAGAAGTTCTGATTTTTTCGGGAATGATCGTTCTCTTACCATTAATGGTTAAAAAGATAATGAAGTTCTCTTCCTAATACCTGTTTTTATCATGTGATAAAAACTCTACCTGAAAAGTAGACCGTAAAATGTCATACCTCGTTAAATTGAACTTATGCTTCTCGAATTGTTTGATGACTCGAAGGGAAAAAAAATTTCCCATTTGAATTTCCTGCAAGCTTAATTTTAAAACACCTTTTTTTTTTCATTAGACAATTTTTTTTCTTCTTTTCCCTCAATAACGTGAATTTTTTCACTACAGACAATAAAAAAAACTTGTAAATACTGAAAAAAAAATCCAGGAATAAAACAAATAAAAGATTGTTGCATAAAGGCAACTGATGAAAGAAAACGACAAAATCATTACCCAATGAGTAGTTAAGCTTGCTAACGTAGAAATGCGCTGCCTACGTTAAGGCAGGGAGTTTTGCCATTTTACTACGCTTCCAAAAAACTGTATACGTTTTTGTTATTTTTTTTTTAAATGAAAGTCTCTAAAATTTGCTTGTAGTTTCTCTGCAAGCATCTGAGACTGAATTATGAATTAAATAAATCAATCAGGCCATGAAAATAAACTTGCATATATATGGTGTTCATTCATTTTATTATTATAAAAGTTTAAGAACGGGACAAGCACACACAGATTTTCAAATAAAAAGAGAAACTAAAATGTTCAAAGTTCCATAAAAGCAGTCCGGCTACATTATAGTAAACCTGCAGCGCAGGCGAGTTCATAAAAAAGTGAATCTTTATTTTGCAGTAGGGCATCTGGTGCACCATCTTCTGCAATTCTTCCCCTGTCCATCACCAGAATCCTGTGCAGAGAAAAAAGAAAAAAAAAGTAAAAATTAATCTTATATCATAATTGATTTATTCTCAGAATACTATACTCTGTTGCAAGTTCCATTGCGGCATTGAAGTTATGTAATCATCGGCGACTGCATAATAGATCCGTTTTATTTCGCTATTAAATTGTGCAAATCTGCTTTCAAAACACTATGAAAGCTTTTAAAAGTTAAACAGGTCAGGCAGAAATTTAACTCGTGCTATCTTTTACGATATATATATCATGAAATTATTTAAAAAAAAGTTATATTTTCATTGTCTTACTGGACATATTTCGATAAATAAGGAGAACATTCATTCTTAAAGTAGATACAGCTATATGACATTGCAAGATCTTTGGATTTAACTTATTTTTTTTTTAAATTTGGAAAATTTGAAACTTAAGACATTTCTTGTCATATAATTAACTCTAAGAGTAAAAAAAAAGAAGAAAAAAAAGACTAAAAATTTCATAAAACTCATGGTGGGGAATTACGCCTCATAATCAAAAGGAATAAAATCAACCAATGTATTGTTCTCTTTTAACCCTTTTGAAGGCCGTGGTAAGTATACTTACCACCACGTCTTACCACTTTTAATTTAGTTTTCCATTTTTCAATAACTTCAGCTTTCCTGAAGTGAGTTTGAATAAAATTGGTAACCATTTGTCACTTTTAAAAAACGCGTAAAAGTTATAAAATACACAATTCCTTTCGAAGTTTGTAGCATTTAAGGAATTTATTTTATAAGTAAAGAAAAATAAAAGTCAGTAAGTTCCTAACAGGTCATCTTAAATATATTTACCACCAAAAAAATGGCATTTTTATAAACTAAATGAGTTTTTTTAATATTAATTACTGTTCTTAAAACAATTTCAATTCCAAAAATACCTTAATTTACCTTCACTAGAAATAAAGGGCCCATTAAAGGGTTAAAAAAAAAACCGATTCAGTACTTTCTTAGGACAATAATCGAATGCCATTTTAACATTTAACGTTCAATTATACTGAAATTACTCACCTGTCATAATCAAGGACAGTGTACAGCCGGTGTGCGATGGTGATGATGGTGCAGTCTTTGAACTCTGTGCGGATTGTGTTCTGAATGAGCTTGTCTGTTTCTAAATCTACAGCAGCCGTCGCTTCATCCAACACCAGAATTTTAGTCTTCTTCAGAAGTGCCCTCGCAAGACACAATTGTTGCTTCTGACCAACACTGAATTTAAAAGAGAACTAAATAAATAAGTAAAGCTGATGTATTGGAGGAGAAAAAAAATCACTTACCAGGCACCATATGTCAAAAGTGTCAGTAATCAACAGCCAATTTTTTTTAAAAATTTTGTGGGGGTAAATTTATGCTTAAACTAAGTAGATATTGGCCAATTTAGAATGACCTCAGCAAACCACCCCTTTATCGTATCTTTATCAAAGAATATTCGCCATCGCAACGCTCGAATGCTCCATCTGCGGAAAAGACCGGTTCCATGGCTTGACCCTACACCCCTCCCTCTCATGCGCTTCTCAGTTTTATAGAAATGTAGTACGATATTTTCCCCCTTTTTTTTATATAATTTTCGCATTTGATTGTCACAAATATTAATTGCCACAAATATTCTTTTGGAACTATGTTCAGTGTAGTTTTTATTTCCATATAGCTTCCTAACTTGAAAAGTTTTTAATCTATTTTGAAATGAAGACAGAAGTTAACGTACATATTTCCTTCTCCTGTGACTCTTTACACGCTAATGGGGAAAGCATGCGAAGTGTTGCCATGGGTACAGAGTTCTGCTCTACTCCACCTGCAGCCCATTTCGATCGCCAGTAAAATGGACAAGTCCAGCTTTTCGAATACGCAGCTAACGCGGGGAACTGCTCAGTGTAGTATGCTATCCAGGAAAACAACTTACAGGGTGAGCAACACTCAGATTCAGCAGATCATCATATGTACGAAGATTCAGTGCATCAGAAACAAATCGATTGTCAGGAGGTATTTCTCCTGCGAACCGGTTGTAGGACATGGCAGAACCAACCTACAACCGGTTCTGTGACCGGTTGTATGTTGCTGACCACAAAGAATAACAACTGTTGTGATAATGATTATCAGTGAAGTAAGCGAAGATAGATGAGCGGCGAACCTATCACCACATCAGTATTTATTTTATATCCATCGCTGAACTTCTTACCCAGTTTTTGGGTTTACGACTATTAATGTTCAACTCCGTAGCCTTGTAATTTTGAACCAATCCAGAAGACAAGGAAACTCCTCGATCAGTACCCCCAGAGGCATGATTTGTTATGGGAACATGGAAGTCTTTGTGACTCGATAGATTTAACGTGTATCAGTCACCATTTACTACACGGGGAGTCTTTGGTCGGCTGGCATTGAACCCACCACCCTCTTGGACATGGGCCCAATGCCCTACCAGCCAGGCTATCTCAGCAAGCAATATTTATTATCATTTACCAATGCGGGTTATTATGACTAATATTCTGATGCTCTAATAATATATTATATTTCAAATAGCACAATCTTCTAAGCTTGTGAGATTAATGTGTATTACATTCCGCCCAATGCGTCACGTGTTCTGAAACTCTAAACACTGTACGTGTTTTGTATCAAATTTCTATAAAATTATGTTTCTTGTAATTATTTTTGAGAGTACCTGAGATTATCTCCACTTTCAGTGATCTGGTAATCTAGCTTATCTTCCAGACAACTGACAAAATCACTCAGATGAGCGTGTTCAATGGCTGTCCAAAGCTCTTCATCACTGTGTGTATCCAGAGGATCCAGGTTCAGTCTCAGCGTTCCGGCAAACACAACAGGATCCTAAAGATAGTCAAAGATATTACTGATATATACAGTTTTTTTATTTTATATTTTATAACCATCGTTGAACAGCCGATCCAATTTTTCGGGTTTACGACTACCAATGTTCAACTTCAATTCAATGTTTTGAGCGTAGATCGTTCAATCCCAATAAGAGAATACCTATGCCATCAATGTGAATAGAACCACCGGAAGGTTCAGAAAAATGGTGTAAAGCTTATGCTAGAGATAATGCTAGACAAATCGTATTACGTAAAATAGTCTACTAACTCTGGAATGATGGGGAGTTTTGAGTGTAGATTGTGCAATCGAAATATAGGAATACCTATTCCATCAATGTGAATAGAACCACCGAAAGGTTCAGAAAAATGGTGTAAAGCTTATGCTAGACAAATCGTATTACGTAAAATAGTCTACAAACTGTGGAATGATGGGGAGTTTTGAGTGTAGATTGTTCAATCTAAATATAGGAATATCTATGCCATCAATGTGAATAGAACCACCGAAAGGTTCAGAGAAATGGTGTAAAGCTTATGCTAGAGATAATGCTAGATAAATCGTAGTACGTAAAATAGTCTACAACCTGAGGAATGATGGTGATCTTTGAGCGTAGATCGTGCAATCCCAATATGGAAATATCTATGCCATCAATGTGAATAGAACCACTCGATGGTTCGATGACACGGAATAAAGCTAATGCTAGAGAACTCTTTCCAGCTCCAGTTCTTCCAACTAGTCCAACCTAAAATAACAATATTGTATGTGAGAAACATTATCGAAATTGGAGCAAAATCGAAATGCAAAAGTATAACAAACACTGTACTGTATAAGAAATATAAAAAAGTTTGCGTTCAAATTTTCTACAACTGATTGTGGTCAAATAATTTGTCGCAAAAAAGTAGTTTTAATATGAATTATAACAGTCAAAAACTGCAGTTTAAAGTAGGGGGAAAAATATTTTTAAGAAAAGGAAAATAAAAATGGTGTTAATTGAAATTGTTTGCAAAATGTCAATTTCAAATTTTTGTTGTTGGACAAAACATGATATATTTTAACAATTCTTGATTTTCGAAAATTTCTCTATAAAATAGTATTCTAGTTGCACAAAATTTGAATACTATTATTAAAATACAAAAGTATCATTGCAGCAATCCTATTTAAACATTATGTATTTATGTCCTCAAATGAAACAAATACGGAAAGAAAATAAGCTTAACTTAGTTATCTCTAGAACTATTTTAAATATTATGAAAAATCCTAGAAACATTAGTTTTTTCACAGTATAACGTGGATTTCTATGGAACTGATGCGAAATCATAATTATTTTTGAAAGAAACATTAGGTACCCAGCGATCAGTGCGGCTCTATTAATATGCAGTAATGAACATAACTCTTACTTTAAGCAATATTTAAATGTATAAAGAAATAAAAGAGTAATAAATTATGTAGTTAGTTTTATTTTTTGGAAAATTTACTTAATTCATAACAGCAGTATCATTTTTTACACTCTAGAATTTAACGCATTGTAAAACACCCAAAAATGATAAATTTATGGAAGTTTGTGCAGCTCTAGTGCGACGTAAAAATGAACTACAACAACAACTGATATATAAATTGAATTTTTATTTGACAAGTATATTATAATTTGAACTTAGCAAATTTTCTTTAATATGCTTTAAGAGTAAATTGACTAAACTGAACCTCTAGGGGTACTGGATTGGAGATTGATCGTGGTTCAGGTTAAAATTGCGATATGTGGTTGAATGAATGGATGTATGAATGGGTCCGTCCTATAAACGGGTGTGACCCGTGGCTGTGACAGAAGTCGAATTCTTGGCCATAGATAACGCCACTGGACAACAAGAACAATCGAATCTCCTGTGCCTTAATGGCTTAAAACAACAGTAAATTTACTTTTTTTTTACCTTACACAACTATTAATTTGTTATCTAAGTATACTTTTGCGACTTAGTTGTTGTAGTTCATTTGCGTCGCACTAGAGCTGCACAATGGGCTAATGGCGACGGTCTGGGAAACATCACTGAGGATGATCCGAAGACATGCCATCACAATTTTGATCCTCTGCAGAGGGGATGGCACCCCCGCTTCGGTAGCCCGACGACCTGCACGCGAAGACGAGCACTTTACGGTAGAACAGAACAGATACCTCACACCCTCGGTCCCTACGCAGACTGATCTAGATGGTCACTCGCCCACTGATAGCAGCCAGTGATGTTTGACTTCGGTGATCTGCTGGGAAACGTGTCTTAACAATCTGTCCATTACGGGACTTTGCACAACTTTAGTTTTTAAAAAAGTATATATTAAGGGGGTGCATTGTATTTTAAAGAAAGGATTTACCTTTTCAGATGGAGCAATATCCATGTTTATTTCTTTCAAAACTAAATCCATACCAGGCCTGTAACGCATCTTGTAGCCTCTGAAGGATATAGCGCCTCTGCTTGGCCAATTGCTTGGCACACAATCGCTGCACTCTGTTTCCCAAGAAGCCTGCAATAATTGTTTAAGAAATCAGCATCCTATGTAACATATTAATGAATGACTATAATAATTTTTTAAAATCAAGCGCTGGATGATAAATAGCGATTCATTTTATTTTTGCAAAACTTCTATCACACTAAATTTTTTTTTTTAAATGTTAACGTCAATGTATAAAATCTAGCTTCTTATTGAGTCCTAAAATTAACTGAAAAATTATGAAGTGATTAATATTTCACACATTGCCTAGGCATTCCATGGGTGTTTAACCATATAAGGATAAGCAGAGGTGGAGCTTGCAGTTAAAATTCGTAACAAAACTTCCGATTTAGTATTTCCGATTTATTTTTACGTCTAAGCTTTAAAAAAAATACTCTATCCTTAATCGTTATTGTACTTGTACTGCTTACAATATTGTTGGTATTATTTACCATTCAATTTACAAATCCATTTCGCTTTAACTGAAAACATAAAAAACTGTAGATAACATATAAGGTTTGCCATCATGTTTTAAACAGTAATGTAGATAACATAACTGTTTAAAACATGGTTAATTATGGTTCAATTTATGGTTCGTTACCTTTTATGATTTCTAAAATTATGTATAAATTTAAATATAATCTCGACTAAGCATCCAAGAATATTAAGACTGTCCAATCATCGCTCCTTAAACATAACGTTAGCGGAAGTGTCAGCCGGAAGTTTTCAAGACTTCGTTCTGGTTTTGAATCTAATTACTGTTTTTAACTCAGTAAGCCATCCATATAATGAATATTGAAAAACTGGCTAAGTATGCAAACGATTAATATTTCACACGTTCCCTAGAATTTTAAAAAAAAATTCTAAAACTTACGTTAATTATTTTTCTGTGCATTACATTATTATGATATAAATTATCAGCTGAAATTTAATCGCTTCGTCAGAGAATGTTAAACAAATAAAGGTACTTACTTCGGATGTTAAGTCTGAATACTCATTAATTCTCTCCACAGAGACCATGTGGTTTTCTAATTGCGTTAGCAACCTCACAAAAGTTGACAAATTTTCTGTAACCTAAAAAAACGAGTTGCATTTTTTGAAAAAGAACGCTTAATATTTCCAGGACATCTGCGCACCTGTAAAGTCATGAGAAATCATAAAAAGTCATAAATTTCGGTATTGAACAAAATTTGTCATGAAATGTCAGGATTTTAACTATTTTTTAAAAAAAAATCACGGAAAGTCATGGATTTAGGTCGTTGAAAAATCTAATTTTTAAAATGGTATCCCCCCCCCTCTCCCAATTTAATAGTGTTCCGAATATCTGAATTTGTAACAAAATCCCCTCTCAGAGTAATATTTCATTAAATATAAAATGTTTTTATCATGTTCTTTAAAAATTATGGAGTTCTTTCAAAAAATGAAGGAAAAAACATCTTTTCTAGAGCGAGTTATCTTTGAAAACTTCTGTGATTTCAGAATTTTTGTTATTAATATTTTTATTTTATTTTATCAATTTAATATCCTAGCTGAAGCAAGCCAGTCATTTGTGAATTTTTTAAATTCCGAAATGATAACAGAAAAATCAGGAGTATTTCTTTCCTTTCCGATGAACAAGAAAAGTATCTTCAGAATATGATTCTGCAGAAAAAAAGAGAAAAAAATTATTTGCTTTTGTATTTTTTTCGAGCTATTTTATAGCTTTAACTCTTTCTTTACTCAGTTTTTGAAATTTAAAATCTATAGACATGAAGATGCAGAGTATAACAGTTTTGGTTACACATTTCAATTAACGTTATTATAATGCTCTTTTAAATTTATTGTTGTGTTTTTGTCTGCGAAAGTAGTAACTTCGTTAGATCATGAAAAATTCTTGGAGTTAGTCGTGGAAAGTCATAAATTTGAAAATCTGAAATGTAGCAGATTCCCTGTATATCTTCTCTTTCAATGTGAAAGCGAAATATCTTAATGTTTTTTTATTTTTATTTTTTTAAATTTTTTTAATGGCGGGCACTTGGGTCGTAGTCCCATTGCCCTCAGAAATGCCAGAACTGCTAATCTCTTCTCGTTACCCATTGGGCACCCGTGGCGAAGCCACGGCGGTGGAGCAACGTCGTCCACGTCACACAACCACAAATCCGGTCATTCACACACAAAGGAGATAGAACACACACATAGAGAAAGAAACATCCATGCCCTGAGCAGGATTCGAACCCGCGACCATCGGCTCCGCAGTCAGGCACGCTGACCACTCGGCCAGCTGGTCGGCTAAATATCTTGATGTATGTTTGCTAATAACTCGAAAACGGGGGTACTAATTTGGATCGAGTTTTTTTTCCCCAGCAGTTTGCCAATTTTTATGGCATGGTTTGTAAACAGTCACCTCTCATTTACGATGTTTTGTGGTTCGGACATAGAATGTAGAATAGGAAAATTAAAACGTAAATAATTCCTCGATGGTAGATGAGATTGGTGAATGAGATAAGAGATGCTTACACTGAGAGCATAAGACAATGTTAAACCAACGATTGCTGCACTGAATTCTCTCCTTTCCACCACAGAAAGTAGTGCAGTGATAAAGACCACCATGTTGCCCAGAAATTGTAGCCTTACTCCCAGCCACCTGAAAAGAAACCATGTAGAAAGATTTAATTTCTCAACCATCTTCATGAATGCTTTCAGTTGTACAGTTGAAGAACTTAGTGACAGAAGGTTTTAAATGAAATTTTAGTTAATTTGAGTAAATTACTTAAGTTTACGCTGACAAGAGAAAATAAATAATAATATCTTGTCTCTATTTCTTGCCCAAAAACAATCAACGAAATATATAAGTCCCTATCATAATATTTAAATCGTTAATCTTTGATGCAAAATTTCTATTAAACATTTTTTTAATTCTTTTTTTCATTATTTTGTATCAATTAAGGTTAAAAGAAGTGAAAATATGATATTTAGTATTTAACAGCATGAAATACTGGTGCCTTTTTTATCGTTAAATGTAAAATCTCCTGAAAACAGCATCTATTAATCATCGAAATTTCTTTAAATTTATGAATAGGAAAATTTTTCTTAAAACTACTTCTTTCACTTCGCTAATCAATTATTAGTTTTTCAAGTGTAATTTTTAAAAGATCAGCACAGTCTTTGAAAAACAAAAATTCTTAAATTAATTAATGTAATAAACATAAATATTCTTTCAGATTACAATCAAAATTTATTCCTCATATTTAATCTAAGTATACAGATTCAGTTTCCACGTGGCACTAGTTTAACATTGTATGATGTGAATTAGATTTCTCAGAAAAATAGGCTTACAGTTTTCACACTTTTTTATTAAGCTTATTTGTAGTGGTAGCGATATAACAATTGATTTTACAGTTGTGAGCAGAAATTATTATAACTATACAAATAGTTGATATGTTTGATAAATATAGTTATAAATTTTATAACTTATTTATATCTGTCCCTGAAGGGCATTTGTTAGCATTGAATAATTGTTTGAAAATATTTCGAATTCGTAATTATTTTTTTCAAGAGGAATACACGTCAATCATCAAATTTGTAGTTTTATTTCATCTAGAGAAATACACATCGGATAAGAATTCACAACAAATCTAATCAAATCTGTTATGAATTTTTATCCCATGTGTATTTCTCTGGAAAATGGACCGTCTATATAAATTTTGGACACCCCGTATACAAAGTCATTAGAAAGTCTTAAATATAGGTGTTATCAACATTATTTTAACCACTTTTGATTCAGCATAAAAGAATACATAAAAAAAATAAATAAATAAATACTTTGCTTCAACAGCAACGTCAGATCATTCAAAAATATAATATTTTTACAAAATATAATATCAAAAATGTAACAATATAAGTACAAAATTGTGTTTATTATGTTTCTTATACTTTTATTATTTTATTTTAAGCATAACTTTTAAACTGTTAAGGCGTGGCCCACTGCAATCAAACCATCTTGATTTTAGCCTGCAGCTGGACATAAAGTAATAAACGAATAACACGAAACACGGACAGGGACAGATACAAACAATTATGTCTGTGATATAAAACAAAAACATAAGAGCACAGCTGTTTGTCGATTGGCGAGAACGCACCTTTAATGCCAATATAAATTTTCGCCAACCCTTTCAACCCTACGGTATGGTTTGGCAATTCGCGGACAGACAACCTCCGTCTCACGTTCCACAAACTCTGAGACGCAAAAAACGTGAGTGGACATTTCTTATTCTGAAATTCACTATTACATTAATGAAGTCTATCTAGAAAGTGAATAGAAAACAGGCGAGTAAAAATTATTTTTTTGTTTCATTTTAATGTATAAATTTCTTTTCTACTTTGAAAATAATTTGCGGTTTACTAAAGACATGTGCAAACAACATTATTTTATCGTACAAATATGAGGTATTATTGTGCGTTAAAGCTAGAGAGAAATTTTTTGTTTTCTTAAATTACCTGTTGAGTAAAGTATTGCTGTAGAATACCCTGCAATTGGTGTCTATTTGGCGATCTTCCCTGTCCATGAACTGATATTGTGCGCCAAATGCTCTAATAGTGCTTACTCCTTGTACAGTCTCCGAAAAGAAACTCAGAATAGGCGACAGAGTGACAGACGCTAACCTACGTACTTGGCGAGAACACGCCATGTAAAAGCACTGAAAAAAAGAAAAGCGTATTATAGAGTAAAATTAAGCCATTTAAAAATATGAAAGGTAAAAATACTAAAAAATAAATGTCTAAAGTAAAATTAAAAATTTTAAGAACATTTTAGGAGAAATACTATAAAAAATATGCATGTGGAATGTATCTATTTACTAAGAAAAAATTTCGAGCTTGTTTGTTGTGTCAATTTTCAGATAATGTTTAAAAAAAATGACACTTTTGTAGTGTATCTAACGGTGGGGTATCTTTTTATAGACGGAGGTCGACAACAACTAGCCCCTGATTGGTGACCCGGACGTGATAGGCTACTGGCCCCACAACTTTTTTTTAACATTATGGGTGTAGGAAAGTTGTAGCTTCAAGCCACCGGTCAACTTTATCAGACCTGAGGTACGTAAACACCGTGCCAAAAACATGGCACCCACGTCCTAAAAAATTAAAAGTTGATGATCAACTTTTCCCAAACTACAGACTAATTGTTTAAAAATTTAAAGAATTAGTCTGTAGTTTTTTAAATCCTTTAAAAAGTTACCAATTCAAACTACTAATTTATGTAGCAGGTAAGAACGCTTCAAAATAACAGCATTTTCCAAAATTAAACTACGCGATGAAGCGATTTTATCTATATCTAATGTAATGTATCATCGATATCTAATGTAATGCATTATGCTATACAAACCGAATGGCTACTCATTTTTGTAGCGAAGCATCATTATCTAGAATACAAAATATTTAATTTTCTTTTCACTCCAGGTACCAGATAGCACCACCTTAGGGTTAAAACTTTAAGATGGACGGGAAAAGAGCCGTAAGCGACCTCAGGTGCCCACATCAATTTTGTTGATGGTGATGATGACGCTATACAAACCCCCTCCCCCTATTTTGTACGAAATCAGATAATCCGAGGTGAGCTCAAACTAATTATTCTCTCAAAGTATATTGTTAATCTCAATGCTAGTTTCTATAGTAAAGCACAAAATTGTGGCACGTCAAATTTTAATGATATTTTCAATCTAGAGCTCTTACATGAAAACATCCTCCCTAAGTCCCATGATAGCTTTCCTGTTGTCAAATAAAATTCTCTCCAATTTATGATGTGAATAATATGTAAATAACCTATGAATAATTTGTATATAGTATCAATAAACGTTGCAGGTTCTTTTTTCAAACTTCCATAACGTGAAATTGAGTTCACGCTAATCTGTTTCAGTGTCTGAAAACAAGTTTGTTTTAACACATACTTATGCAACAACACAAAAAGAAAACAAACATAAAATTGAAATAAAGAAATAATAGTAAATCACATCGTTCAAGAAAAAAAAAAAAAAGAAAAATGCCGCTCCGCTACTCTTCCTCACCTGTACCGTTACCCTTCATACTTTGGCAAGGCTGTGATTTATTAACTGAATTTTGGTAACGGTTACCCAGGTTCAAAAATAGACACTTGACTAATGAAGTACGAGAAACTTTTAACAATAAAAAGTAAATTTTATTATAACTATTTTTTGTAAGTAAAATTCAATTG
>NC_092204.1:16117190-16128906 GCF_043381705.1 Parasteatoda tepidariorum
CATCTTTTTAGTAAATACTAAGTCATTAAAATAAATTTGAATTCAAATAAATGACATGTAATTCGTTAAACCTATTAGAAATGTGCTATAGTATAAAATCTTAAAGCGTAACAGCACGACTGAGACTCATTTTTCAATGAATAACTAATAACAATAGTAAAACAAATAAATTCGTGATATAAATCAAAAATCGTCAAATAAATTTGTAATATATAAATTCGTGAAAAAAGCGCTTTCGACAAAATACTAAAATAGAGGTCTATCGACAAAGACTACTCACTTCTGCCTATCTTAAGGTTATTTCAGTTTCCGTTCTTAAAAGCCACCTTAAAAGTTCTTAAAAGTTATGTTGAGCCACCTCAGCTAGATTTGGCATGTGACATTTTTAGCTGCAATCATTGGTCGATTTTCTAGCGTTGCCATTCGGGAGTTGTAATGAGGCTTTTTTTGTCGCAGTGTAAGAGAAATATATATATATAGATATTATAGTGCGTCTAATAATTTGGCCAGAAACTGTAACTTATGATAACCGCTCATTATTAATAATGAGCACGCTTGTTGCCAAAAAAAATAAATAATCCTACCTGAATAAAAATGTAAAATACAGCTAGAGGAATCATTATGAGTAGAAAAATCGGGTGACTCGTGATGATGACTATGATTGATCCAATCACTCCGACCAAAACACCAGTCACATTTTCTAGACTTGATGGAATATTGATATCCACTGTGTTTATATCCTTGCCGAACCTGAAAGAGTAGCACAATAAATAAAAGAATTCCCTCTAAGGGTAAGTACATATTTTTACGTTTTTCACAAGGAAAACCATTCGATTCAGTCTAAGATTAATGTTTCAAATTTGAATAATTAGTTATTCTATTAATTAAAACAGCAATTTCTAGCTCATAAATATAAATTAAAAATGCATAACTTGCGTTGAAATAGAATTAGTTTTGATAAAAAAAATTTACAAATTAAAATGACATAATAAGACATTGAAATCGAAGCAAAAAATGAATTTGTTCTTTGCGAAAAAATAATTGCAACTACTGCAATTTAAAATGTTAGATTAAAAAAAAAATTAATTTATAACTGAAAGACTTAAATAAATGTGTTATTGATACGTAAATGGAGTCAGATAAAATTTATTGTCATAAAGAACACATGCTACATTGTTGTGACATTTCTGATTGGATAACCAATGTAGATAATACATAATTAAGAATGATCTGAGTTTCTGCCACTTTTTATATATTTAGTCACCTGTGGAACCTCTCCCCCCTGGATACAGATACAAGCAATCGTTGCATCATAGTTCCTGCAATATCAATCCAAACCCCATACTCGACGCACCTCATTTACCACCTACGGCTGCATGACTGTTATGCTTATAACGAAGAGCAACAGCTATTTTCTTTTCTATATTTATTATAATTGATCATTGAAACCATGGGTGAAAGCCCTTATATAGCAAGACGAAAAAGAGAAAAACCTGGTACGTAAAACATTTCATTCCAGCATTTTTTTCGAAAAAAATGAAACATCTGTAACTATCAAGATTTCTTTTATAATTCCACACAGTCAAAGATCATGTAATTCACCATCAAGATGTGTTAAGTGCTCCGCCAAACACCGATCATACGAGTGCCAAAAAAATGAAAATACACCACCTAAGTGCAGAAACTGCGGAGACTCTCATACAGCCAACTACACGGGGTGCAGAGCCCGTCCCCGCAGGAGGGGAACACGTGCCATACCACCAACAACAGGACTTGCTCAAAGATTGGTTACAATAATTAAAGAATTGCAAGAACTTTTAAAAAATCACGAAGTGCTTCAACTGCTTCAGAGGATTATGGGGGAAGCCACTCTTGCACAGTAACATCTTTTTTGACTTGATTTGAACTTCTATTTGAACTCTTATTATTATTCAGAACTCTAATTTTCCATACAGATTATTAAAATAAATATTGCATACTGCCCTTTCAAATTAAAGTTGATCATACTAGATGGCGCCACTAGGGCTTGACAAAATTTATGTAAAACCTTCACGCCTATGAATCACGACTTTTGTATATATATAATCATCATTTATTCATGCTCATATTCAATTTTCTGTACATATTTATGGCAATTAATGTAAATATCTCTGTTCAAGTTGTAATGTTTTCTAATCAAGGTTATATTTTCTGTACATTTTTTCATGGCAATTACTGTAAATATATCTGTTCAAGTTTGTATTTTCTCTAATCATGGTAATATTATTGTAAAGCTACCACAACGACTGCTTATATTCAAAATGTTTTAACTCATTTTTGTAGTTTCATGATGGATGGGATAGGGGCCGCTGCGCGGCCCAGGTGCCCAGCTGTTTTTAAATAAATTAAGTAAAAGTTTTATAATTCTGGCATATATATAAAACTGCTTCTTTTCCAAGATAAAGTAGATATTGTTGAAAAATTTAAGAAAAGAATAAGTAAACTCCTCCCCAAAACTAGCTATAACTGAAATGGTTTTACAACCAGCCTCTTTTCCGTCTCGCTTTCACCCCTGATTGAAACCGATTTATTTAACATAAGCAAAACCAAGAATTGAAGAAACTTAGAACAACCAAGAATTACACTGGTTATCATAAATTAAGGAAAAATCACAAAAATAGCGATAACTCTTTCAAAAGTAAGCCAAACCGTGCAAAATTTGCATATGTTGTCCACTAAGAGTAGCTGAGTAAAATTGCAATATGCAAATTAGTGGCGCTGCACTCGGCTTACGTCATCTGCCTGGAGCATAAAAGTCCAAGTTTGAGAGAAAGCACACAAATTTTACTGTGATTGCGACATTGAAAATCTGAGATAGCCAATTCGTAATAATGACCTCTAGGCATCATTTGCCTGAAGAACTACGATGGAGAGCCATCGGGAGACTAGAGGCAGGGCAGAGTCAATCAGAAGTGGCCAGATGGCTAAATGTGAGTCCATCTGTGGTTCATAGACTTTGGAGGCAATTTCAAACCACAGATTCGGCATCTAGGAGGTTCAGTCAAGGACGGCCAACTGTTACGACCAGTGCCGATGACCGATATTTGACATTAAGTGCACGCAGGAATAGAACCGCTACTCCGACACATCTTAGATCCTCTCTTGCTGCAGCCACCGGAAGGTTGGTGTCAACGTCAACTGTGCGCAGAAGGCTCCACGAAGGTGGTCTGTATGCGAGACGACCAGCCATTTGCGTGCCGCTCACATCACGCCATAGGAGAGACCGTTTGCAGTGGGCCCGACAACATGTCCACTGGACGTCAGATCAATGGAGGCCTGTTCTCTTTACGGATGAGTCCAGGTTTAGTCTAGAAAGTGACAGTAGACGTTATTTGATATGGAGAGAACCTGGGACCCGTTATCATCCATCAAACATCCGTGAAAGAGATGCATACGGAAGAGGCAGTGTCTGTGTTTGGGGAGGCATATCCTTAGGAGGGCGCACATACCTCCATGTCTTTCCAAGGGGAACCGTGAATGCTCAGGTTTATCGAGACAACATCCTTGATGCTTATGTGCGCCCATATGCCGGGGCAATTGGTGATTGCTTCCTGTTACAGGACGATAATGCAAGACCACACAGAGCTCGCATTGTTGATGATTATCTTCAACAGGAAACAATTACTCGCATGGAGTGGCCAGCTCGATCCCCGGACTTGAATCCTATCGAGCACGTTTGGGATGCTCTAGGGAGGCGTGTATCTGCCATCAATCCGCCCCCTCAGACCCTTGCCACGCTTGCAACTGCTTTACAAGAGCAATGGCTCTCACTTCCTATTGAACTGATAGACCGCATAATTGAAAGCATCACACATCGCTGTTTGTGCTGTATTGCTTCTAGAGGCAATCATATTCCATATTAAAGGTACTTTTTCTATTGCAAACCGATACTTCCAATTTGTTTATTTTATACATGTGCTAATTTCTATACTACTATTAATGTCTGATAATTTCTTTTTATGTTGTTTAATACCTTACTATGTGTTGTATATTGTGGGTAAGTTTCATAAAATTCCATGTGTAATTTCTTGAGTTATCGCGATTTTTGTGAATTTTCCTTAATTTATGATAACCAGTGTATAATTTACTAAATATCGCTCTTATGATCGCGCCACTTGTGGAAATCATAGAGCTAATTGAATAATACTTTACTTTGCAGGGTTATCTATTGCAAAAGTTACTAAGACTTGATATGTGGTAATGCGAAGTACCTGCCCGTGAGGCGGGCATCTCACTTCTTCATCTTTAAAAATTTGCCCTAGGGCAAGGATGACTTTTGGCTTTAAAAAATTTTTTAGAATTTTCCACAGGAAGGATGTGGATGTCTTGAGTAGGTATTGGTAGATCTTCGCGTCGATGGCTCTCCGGCTTGAAAATGTAAAAATTAATTAAATAGTGATGGTGGAGCATCGTTTATACGACGCCGAAGGGACCACCGAAAAACGTCGTATAAACGATAACGTCGTATAATCGATTTTTACTTCTAAAACTGAAACTAACTCTGTTTTCAGTTAATTTTAATGTTTAACGTGTTGACTTACATAAATTTCTAAATTAGACAAAGCAAAACAAACAAATAACCAAAGAAGAAAAATTGCAGTGAGCAATTTGAATGTATGTTATCTTTAATTATATTTTCTTGCTATTAGTCTCTACAATGCTTTTAATAGCAAGTTGAACTGCTTTCTATGATGCAATTTTAGATTTCTAATCACGGCCAAATCTAATGGCTGAAGCGCACTTGTGCAATTTGCAGGAAAAAAGAGAGCTTTCACATTTTCCAAAATAATTAGTATCGATGGGTGCGCTGGACATTGGTTGATGAATATCAAAATTTTTCGTTTTTGCCTCTTCATAACATTGTCTAGTTTTTTCAGTCATCTAGTAAAAATTGCGGTCGTCATCCAAGCATTCTTGTTGGCATCCTTTTCTGTATCATTCATGTTGGCAAATTCCGCCCTTTTTTTAAATACACAAGAAAAAATTAAATAAACGTGAACAAAATCTAAAAACCGACGTATAACCGATTCTGTGCGTCGTATAAACGATATATTTTTGCATTAAAATGAATAGGAATGATTTGGGACCACACTAAAACGATGTTAAACGACGTATAAACGATGCTCCACTGTACTTCATAATAAATGTAGTTGTAACGTTTATTACGGAAAGTAACGCCTACATCCAACTGAACACTACCCATACTCAATTCCTAAAAGTGAAAAATTATAGATTCGAATTAAACATATTTATTTTAAAATCTCGTTCTTATGATCAATCCACTTGTGGAAATCATAGAACTTACATGAATACCGTGAAACGAAACTAATATGTGTAATATAAAGTTGAAATAGAAGTTTTCATAGACTTGAAAAGTTTGAAAATACTTATATAGTGGTGCGCTTTATCGTCACTAATTTCACATGTAGGACAAAAGTTCATTATGGAAAGTAACGCCCACATTCTACAAAACATTTGTCAGTGGACACGCAGGACTCGTATCTTCTCTTATTTCTCGATATTAATCCGATGGCTTTCGTCTATTTATCTCATATACGATCCAAGTCTTAATTTAATAAAATAGGGAGTGTATGCTGTATACCTATGATTGCGGGTATACCTGATTGAACGGTAGATTCTAAGAATATGAAATACAACGTGAATCTGAATGAGTACAACAGCAAACTTCTTACGAAGCCCGATTTTTGATTTTTAATCTGATTTTTAAATTCGTAGACATTTAAGAAAAGGAATTTTCTGATTGGCTTAGCGGAAGCCATTGTTACAGAATAAGCCATAGACGATTGAGTTTTGTCAAATTTTTTAAAGATAACACCAGTGGTGTTTGTTAGCTTATAGCTCTCATCGAAAAAGTTGTTTATTACGTGTTCTGCAATACTTAATTGGGTATAATATAGCCTACGTCACAGGTTGTGTTGTTCCTACTAAATTTAACCCATGAACGGCATTTTCTGCGAGCCTAATTTCAAGCCACAAATAAACAAACGAAGTGTTCGATCGTTTAAATAGCTGCTCGCCAGATTTTATTGTATTATAAAGAAAAGTTATTGAAACTAAATACAACTAAATAAACAACAACAACTAAAACAAATAACAACAACTACTAATAACAATAATAATATAAATAAACAACAACTAAATTCCATTCGTTTAGCATTGCGTCATATGTTGTTCCTACTAAATCGAAGTAGTTGTGTTTTTTTCATATTATACCCAATTATTATTTTTTTAATTAAATATAACAGGTTAATTGAAAGGTCAATGTGATCGTGCTAGCATCGGCAGACTACGTCACCTGATTAATATTTTCAAGGTTAGTTAAACCACGCTTTTATAGATATGATTTTGAAAACGTTTTTTAATAATACTAAGTAATTTAAACTTGACGGCAATAAAAAAAAATAGTTTTGAAGTGAAAAGTAAAATTAAAAGAAAAATGTAAGTAATTTGTTTCGGAATAAGTGCAAAAAACGCCAATATTAATGCTAATAATAATTAATTTTGGTAAATTGCTAATTGAAGTACAACAAAAAACATCCGTGGGATTTTAAACATACATCGGATTATTGGTTAGAATACAATTAAAAGGAATTTTTTTCACTTCACTATTATGATGAAGTGTTAGTATAAAAACATTTAAGTTATTCAGATAAATTGGGGTCTCAGAGTATTTCGTTACTATGCCAACTACGTGTAGGAAATTGTTATAAGTGCTTCATCACATGAACTCATTATAGTTCATGCACACCCGAAGGGTTAAACGAGAATTCTTGTTTTAATTATCAAAAACTTCAGAATATATCCTAGTGGTAGTTATTATTGAATAATAAAGAGAAAATAAACAATTAAGAATGATCTGAATTTCTGCCACTTTCCGGTTCCACGACCGTTATTGCTTTATTACAGCTCAACAGCCATCCGATTATTTCCTTTTCTATGTGATCTTTGATAATACATGCTTAGATACAGAATACTCGAAAGTACGATTTCATTTTACTACTGGTAAAATTGTGGTCACATTCATTTTCTTACACTTCTAAGATGAACAGATAAAAAACTTCTTTACGGTGAACCTATGCATGTGTGAATTTGTTACCTAAGTATCGGCCCTAACTCATTCATCTGAGTGGGACGTAGTGTATGCAGCTAGAGCTCAAATCAGAGGGGTTTGTAATACAGGAGGAAAATTATGACGAAAAATAATATATGTACAAAGAGAGTAAAAACATCAGTGAATATGAGAATTAAAACATTAAGAACTAATCAGTTGTCCGAGTAAATATGCAAGAATAAGAGTTTTAAATAGACAGTTAAAATCTTAGCTTTCATACTGCCTTCTTGCGGGGTTAACGGTGAAACAAAGAGATAGAAAACTTGAAAAATATTTTTCGTTTTATTTACTGGTACAATTGTTTTCTTATACTTGCAGTGTTTACAACAATAAATACCATACCTGCCAACTTTTAATCCCTTCCAGTATGATTTTTCCCAGTGGTAGCAAAATGGAATTAAATTTTCAATTGTAAGCAAAAAATATGTTGTATTTGAATAATCTTTAGCAGACGTCCTTAATTGTAATGCATATTAATATATATGCAAAATTTTTTTAAGAATACTGGTGATCAAAATCATTTTAAATTTAAGTTTATAAAATAAAAAATAGTATATATTTACTACCACTTTAAATATAAAGATAACATTTTACGCCAAATGCGTAAAAGTTGGCAGGTATGAAATACACTCGAAAGCAAATTTATTACATTTATGCAAATATTTGATCTTACCTAATTCAGTTGTGGTGATTGTATTATTTTATATCAAACGGCGTGTATACTATTTTTTCTACCTTAATTTTAACAAAATATAAATCTATAAGTATCTAAACCTTTTTCAAACAGGGACAGTTAAAGCACTCGACTCAAGCGAAAGTAAGTGTTACTGATAGATGGCAATTCAATTTTAAAAAGACAATAAGAGTGTCTAATTTTCACGCATGCTGTTTGCATCTTAAAAGAAGATTAATGTTTAGAGGGAATAATTTTCCAGAATAAAATGCATTTGAAAATAAAATAAAATAAGTTATTCATCTTTTGAGATTACTGAAATATCTTTAGAGATCTTGCCATTTGATGAAACTAAGTTCTTTTAGTTACAGCAACAAAGGATTTGTGCTAGGAATAAATATAGAAAATTATCAGAATAAGTTTTTTTCTCCTTCTTTTTAATTTACTAATACAAATGTTTTTCTTTGGTTGCTCAAGTTTCTACATAATTACACTCGGGCACTTGAACTCGGAAGTAAACTTAACCGTATATATTTCGTTGGTGAGGTTTGTAAATTTATCGCTAATTTCGTTCGGAAAAATACAGATGTATATCAAACGGATTTTTAGTTTAGGTTTTTAGCTGAATGTTTAAAAACATATGACGTTAAAATATCGCGTCTTAAATTGAAATATATTATCCTCTTCTTCTTTACCCACCCTACGTATTGCAGAAATGGAGACACTTAGTATTTACTCGAATGATTTAAGAAAAAAAAAGTACTGGTTTGGAATTGAAAGTGATACGGTGCTCCACTTAATAAGTGGTTCATATTTGAAAAAAAAAAAAACTCAATTTTTTGTTTTTAAATGGTTTAAAAATATTAAGACATCGAATAAGAAACTCTCTCTTCATTTCTCCACTAACGAAAATATTGTAAACAATGAAAAGATAATTGGGATTGTCTAAATATATTTATCAAGCAACGGATGCTATTTTCGGATCATAATTAAAATAAAATATTAAAATTGTTTTCAATTAACTCTGTTGAATGAATTAAATTGAACAACATTTTGATTCCTTAGAGTTAATACATTTATATTGAAACACATTCTTTTATACTAATCCACTATTCCCAGAGATGTCAACTGGAACCTTGTTTGTAAAAATTTATTATATGACCCTGCCAGAGCTGTACATGGATTCTTAAACTTTCGTAACTAGATTACAGCGTTTCATACACCAGTCAACTCACCTGTTATTACTTTACAAAATGTATTTGTTTACAATGCTTTTAAATTGCGTACACATGTATTTGTTAGAGTTGATAGAGTAAAGAAAGGTTTGGAACCTGCATATGAAGGACCTTTTTTTGTTGTAGTAAGTACAGGATACGATAAGTATTTCTCAATGTTCCTTAAAGGAAGAAATGTAAATGTTTCAATCGATGGGCTAAAGCCAGCCTATTTATTAGCAGAAAAAGAACCTCCAGATACAAACAAAGACCATGACAAAAATTCTTTTAATGTACATATTAATGACCAAAATTTAATTACTTGTAAAGGTAGAAAAATTCAAACACCTGTAAGATTTAGGGATTAATCATGTTCATGTATATTTACTCTATAATCGTTAATGTTAATTATGTGATATTTCAAAATGGCATGTGTGTATAAGATGAACTTTACTTTGTTTCATTAATCGTAATTTAAAGCAATATCATTCAAATTATGTGAATTTCATTTGAAAATACAAATTAATATATACTTATCAAGTTTAATTGATGTTTATGTTAACTAAATAAAATATGTGAACTATATACAAAAAAAAAAAATTCCGTTTAAACCATCCACTATGTAAATATATAAATTCTCTTGTTTATTGGTTACATAAATTATGTGCTGTGATTGTATTAGCACCATGTATATATATAAAAATTAATTCTCAGACCTATTTTCTAACATCGAAACTTAGTTACTGGTAAGGGAGTAATGTTGTGATAAGAAGTCAAAAGATGGCAACATGACACGCCTGCAGATGGCCTTGTATGCAGCGCTACTAATTACAATATTTTAAAACTAAACTTAAATTATTTTTGTGTCACGATAATTATAATTTGTTTATTTATTAATTTTAACTTTATATTTTTTTAATGTTTATTACGTGTATCTTATTTTATTAACTGTAACCACTGCAATAGATTGATAAAAATAGGCATCTCAAAAATAAACACCTGTTTGTTACTGAAATTACGTTAAGATTTAATAAGTTATAATGTAAGTTTTAAAATTTATAACTGAAAGACTTAAATAAATGTGCTTTTGATACGTAAATGGAGTCAGATAAAATGTATTGTCATAAAGAAAGACAAGAGCACATGTTACATTACTATCGTTATTAACGTCAAGCTTTTTGTAGTAAAACAGCTCTTGTGGAGTAATATCAAATTAAATAGTAAGGCCAGTAATTAAATCAATAATTAATATAATGTAGCCGTAATATTACGCCCAAGACCGTCGATATAAAAAATGGGCGAATCCTTAACTTAGGCGAATTAAGGAGTAGAGATGGGTCAAAAGTAACGTAACAGTGACTTGTCACAGTGACTGGAGCAGTCACTGTGACAGCCTGTTCCAACCAAAAAGTTGTCACAGTGACTGGAGCAGTCACTGTGACAAGTCACTGTTACTGTCACTGTGACAAAAATCACTGCTACTGTGACTGTGACAGATTTCACTGCTTCTGTCACAGTGACAAATTTCACTGCTACTTTCACTGTGACAAATTTCACTGCTACTGTCACTGTGACGATTATCACTGCTACTCTAGCTGTTCCAAATGCCGCAGGAATTTTCACTGCTCCAAAGAACATACTGAAATACCAGTGAATAATGCCGGTCGATGCTCCAGTTTCATATCGTACCCTGCAAATGGAAGTATTTTCGTTGCTTCTAAATTCAAGCTGCTCAACTCTGAGAAATATTGCTGTTATTTTTGATCAAATATCATAACTCTATTCAGTCTCTATTTCAGTTTGGAAAAAAAAAGAGATAAAAAAAAGCCATGATTTTTATTTTGATGTTTGGAAAAAAAAAGAAATAAAAAAAAGTCATGATTTTTATTTTGATAATTTTTATAATTTACCATTAGATAAATTGTTTGATAAGAATAAAATCTTCAAAATAATCTTAATACAATATTATATATTTAAATAAGATATAATTCGAATATATTATATATTCGAGGGAGTATATATTCAGATAGTTTATATTCATACTTGAAATTTAAAACAAAATAAAATTTTTATTGATTTTTCTTCTTTAAATGGAACAGATTTTTTTTATCATAAATATCAATTATGCAGCATATAAAAACGCAAAATTAAGCAAAGTATGTTCGATATATGTTGATATGATATATATTCGAAGAAACTGATATGTTTTAAGACTTGGATTTTTTACATCAGGTTTTCAGACACTGCAAACATTTTTATTTATATCTTAAGGTAAGAAAAGAAAGAAAAATTTTATCTCCCCCCCGCCTTTAATCGAAAAGTTAGTACAAGTTACTACATATCAGTGATGATTTATGAGTACAGATTTAAAAAAAAAATATCTATTATTATTTAAAAACATGTATTAGCTTTTTAATTTTTTGTAAGCAACTTCTCATTGAGAATTAAAGTGTATAGTGGGTACAATACCGCGCTTGTGCGTAGGGGGTCCCGGGTTCGATGCCATGCGAACGAATGTGTTAATTTAAGATATATTTTTTCGCAGATTTATACCTATCATGATTTTGCGGCTAATATTTTCTATTAAATTTATTCAAGCTACATAATACAAGTCGTAATCAGTTGAAAAAAAATTCAAATTTCAATATTTTTTTATAA
>NC_092204.1:16129406-16141411 GCF_043381705.1 Parasteatoda tepidariorum
TTTTGATATATAAAAACGATTAATCAATAAAAGATATCGATTAATTATATATCGAAATAATAACAGTCACTGCTATTTGTCACTGTTACTTTTGGATCCCAGTAGCAGAAGTAACAGTGACTGAAAAGTAGCAGTTTTGCCTATCTCTATTCAGGAGTGGTTCTCTACATTCAACTCAGGCATCATAACTGCAGAGCAGGATGCCCGAGCGCTAAGATATATTATAGCACTTCCACTGGTAATTAAGTGAATAATGAGAAAGAGAAATAACTTAAAATATTTATTTATTTATTTACTGGTACTATAATACCGGTCATTTTAGTGAATCGATTGACACATCGCTACTGACAACCACGAATTGAAGGGAAAAGTTTTAAAACGGTCAGAACGTTATTATTTAAATAAATAGCATTAATTATGCAAAATTGTTTTATTAATTTAGCTTCCATGCCCATAAATTTCGCTTTTTGAAATATAATATTAGATTAACATCGCCGATCAAAGAATGTTATTTTAATGTGTTGGCATTATACAAGATTAAATATTAGATTAAAACATTAATATTAGATTAAAACTAGAAATATATATAAATGAGGCCGCCTTAGTACTAAAGTGATAGATGCTGACTCTAAGTGATGAAAATAGAATGAAGTTAGTTGTTAAATTAGTGGTTAGTTGTTTTTGAAAATAGGAAAAAACTACACAAACATTAAGGTAAAACAAAAAACATACATCGGATTAATCGGATGTAAATTTAACGAAATAATATCATTAATTATACAAAATTGTTTCGTCAACTTTGCTTCCAAGTCAATAAATTTCGCTATTTGAAATTTAATATTAGATTAACATCGCCGATCTAAGATTGTTATTTTAATGTGTTGGCATTATTGCATTTGATACAAATTTTTATTTGATTCTGTTTGACCCGAATTCCATGAGAAGAGCAAGAGGTTGTATTAATTTGCTTGTACTGGAGTACAAGCAAATTAATACTTAGAGTTTGTCTGACGTTCTGTCTCTGGAGCATTAAATTCCACCATTCTACCATTTTGTAAATTGAACGAAAAAATAGCTTTAATTATGCAAAGTTGTTTCATCAACTTAGCTTCACGGACAATAAATTTCTCTTTTGAAAGTGTCTCAGATATTTTTGAATCGCTGATTTCAAATTTGCCAATTGGTCCAATCTTATGCAAATCAATAATAATCAGGATTTTCTTTTTAATAAATCACTCGAATAAATACCAAGTGTCACCACTTTTCTGCTTTGGAGGGAGTGTTAAGTAGAAGGCGATAATACATTTCAGTTTGTGATGACGATTTTCAGTTTATGACGTTAAGGTAAAATGATCTTAGTGTAACTTTCATAGGAGCAAAGAAGTGTATATAAACCTACTGATTCTTCAAGTATTTCATATAAATTTTACTGGAAAATAGTTTAGGCTTCAAGTTTCCGAAATCTGAGCAAAGGAGATACGCAGGGTTGCCACCATCGACTAAAAATGCAAAAAGTGCTGATTTATAATATTCTAAATTTTATTAAAATAAAATGAAATTCGTAACTTTTGCATGCTGACTGATTTTAACTGACTGCATGACCGGATTTTAAATGAAGGGCAACAGCCATCTGATTGTTTTCTGCTCTATTTGATCACTGAAACCAGTCTACTTAACATCATAATTATTTTTAAAAAAATATCGTTCTTACGATCAATCCACTCGTGGAAATCATAGAACTTTTATAAATTGATCATAGCACAGACGATTCTATAACCATACGTAATTGCTTTAATTAAACAAGAAAACTTTAAAAGTATTTATATAGTGGTGGGCTTTATCATCACTAATTTCATATTAAGGATGAAAGTTAATTATGGAAAGTAACGCCTACTTTCTACAAAAAACTTCTAACTGGACACGCTGGATTTGGATTTTGACTTGCTTCTCGGTATTAGTCGGATGGCTCTTTCCTATTTATCTGATATACGTACCAAGTCTTAACTCTTTCGAAGGCCAAGGTTTACCACCACTTTTTTATATCCATAGTAAACTTTTTTACCCCTTTTAATTAATGTTTCCATTTGTTAATAACTTCAGCTTTATTGAAGTGGGTTTAAATAAATTTGGTAACCATTTTTTGTTAGTTTAAGAAAACGTATAAAAGTTATGAAATACATAATTCCTTTTGAAGTTTGTAGCATTCATAAAATTTATTTTATAAATAGCGAAAAATAAAAGTCAATAAGTTCCTAATAGGTCGTGGTAAATGTAATCGCCACCACCACCAAAAAAAAAAAAAAAATCATTACAATTTAGGTTAATTTTTTATAAGCTAAATTAGTTTTTTTTCCTTACATCAATTACGATTCTTATATCAATTTCAATTGCAAAAATACTTTAATTTACCTTACCTTAATTTGCCCATTAAAGGGAAAATCTACACATATCTATATATATATTTCTCTTACACGGCACCAAAAAAAAGCCTCATTACAGCTCCCCGAATGGCAACGTTAGAAAATCGACCAATGATTGCTGCTAAAAATGTCACATGGCAAATCTAAATGAGGTGGCTCAACATATAGCGCTTTTAAAAACGGAAACAATAACTAGAGTGAGCATTATCACGTTGTTCAATTCAGATTCATGCCCTAAAAACATGATAGTATTTCATTTGAACTCAATTAGGAATTAATTAATTAATTGAAGTGAGAATGCTTTAAAAGGCAGCTGTTGAATTGATATTTTTCTACTGGGAGCTACTTAAACGTCTAAAAAACGTCCAAGTGTTTGTATTGAATGCATTGAATTTTTTTTATATTTCGCGTTTATTTATGCATTGAATTTTCACGCTTTAAAATGCAGAATATTAGTGAAGCAATATTTGATAATTTATTTTGCTAATATGTTTCTTATTTAGCTAATGTTTTGATTTTTTCACCATGTACAATCTAAATAGCTAATATACTTTTTTAAAAGCCAATAAGAACATTGGTAGAATTCTTCTACATAAGTACAATACTATGTCTTTGATGATAAAATACTATGTCTTTGATGATAATATATTATGTCTTTGTGCTAGAACATTGTGTTCATTGGCGAGCGAGCGCAGCGAGCCATGGTTCACGGCGTGAACCACATAGGATTGCGTAGCAATTCTCGGGGGTTGGCGAGCGTTAGCGAGCAGGGGGTGGAGCCTCCTAGTAGTTAAATAAAGAGTGTAAGTGTGTGTGTCTGTATACCTGATTGCGGGTAAATGGTAGATTCTAAAAATATGAAATACAGCATGAATCTGAATGAATACAACTGCAAGCTTTTTACGAAGCCCGATTTTTGATTTTTAGTCAGATTTTTAAATTCGGAGATTTTTAAGAAATGGAATTTTCTCATCAGCTTAGCGGAAGCCATTGTCACAAAATAAGCCATAGACGATTGAGTTTGGTCAAATATTTTAAAGATGACACCAGTGGTGTTTGTTAGCTTATAGCTCTGATCAAAAAAGTAGCTTATTATGAGTTTTGCAATAATTCATTATTTTTTATTCAATGTAACTGGTTAACTGAAAGGTCAATGAGATCGTGCTAGGATAAGCAGACTACGTCACCTGATTAATATTTTCAAGGTTAGCTGAAACCATACGTTTACGTTTTGATAGATATGCTTTTGAAAACGTGTTTTTATAAAACTAATTTAAATTTGACGGCAAATTTTAATAAAAAAAAAGTTTTGAAATGTAAAGCAAAATTAATAGAAAAATGTAACTAATTCGCTAGAGAATAAGCGTAAAAAACGCCAATACTAATAACAAATAATTTTGATAAATTGCTAATTGAAGTAAAACAATTAGCTATGTACTAATAGTCAAAATTAAGGAAGAAATGTTACCCACTTCGTTTTAGACAGCGTAAAAAATCAGCATCTATTATTGAAGTTTATGATGCTAATTAAATTTTGGTAATAAGTACTAAATTGAAATATAAAAAAAATCCTAAGAACTAAAAAGAAAACTTAAAAGAGAAAAGGTACTTATTCGTTACGGGGTGCAGCTAGAAGCCTCCACACTGTTATTGTCGCCATTTATGAATAATTTTAGTAATGGGCACTACTATAATCATAGTAATTATTTTAATTTTAATAGGGATCAAATATTCTCTTATACAGTTAGAACGTATTTTAGAGTAAATTTAGTGCGGAATACAGCTGCACAGTTTTATCATACAATTATTATATACATAGATAAGTAGAAAAGAAATAAGCTTGACTATGGAAAATTTCTAATGGAGTTGCCTTGAGCAACAGCATTATACCACATAATACGGAATACAGTTAATCCGTTTTTTTGATAGGATGGTCTGCTAAAAATGTGTTTTTGCTTGATCCAGTAAAGTGAAGCAACCTAGACTAGATATATGCTAATGACTAGACTAGATATATGCTCACTCCTTCTTCTGGTAAATTAGCCCTTGTGTGACTGTGACTTTTCTCTTTGTGTCTTCAAATCACACAAATAAGTGCTTGCCTTGTGGTGGTGATAACTGGATTGTAGTCTCCTTCCAGCTATTCTTTGTTGGATCTGGGGAGAAGAGATTGTAGAAGTTGGACTATGTCCTCGTTCTGAAGTAGTTCCTGCATTTCCCTAATAATATGCTGGTGGTATTGCTGGCAGCATTTTTGTGTTGCGGTTTCCTTCGTATTATCTTTTCAGGGCGTTCATTGCAACCAGTGTAGCATGCTGGGTGGTCTCCATTGCAGTTTATGCTAGTCGGTGGGTTTCGTACGAGTAATGTCCTCCTGTGCACTTCATGCACGCAGGTTTTGCAGTACAGGATCGTTGTCCAAACTTTTGACATTGATAGCATTGGATCTGGAATCTGCCTCCTCTGAAACGTTGTATCTTTTCTGGGATATATCTTTGCCATGATCTGGGAGATGCTGCAGATTCCTCGATGAGAGTCATTATCTGATAAGATAATCAGAAAGAAAGGGGAGGAGCCTAAGCTCCTGGCCCCGCCTCGTCCTCTGCTAAATGAATTTTTGCGGTGGGAAGCCACTATCTGCAAGAAATTTCTCCAAATATGGGATCTGGAAATCTCTATCTAATCCTAGGATGAGGATTTTCAAACTCCTACTGGAGGGTTGTGGAGCTTTATCTGGCAGGTTCTTTGTAGCAGTAGACTTGGCTACGGGGGCGGCAGCTTCCTCCATCGGTTCCGGCGCGGGGGCTTCCGTCGATGGTGCAGGTAGAGCCTTTTTCTCAGGGCTGTTGTTTCGCCGTCTGTTCCCGGAGTTTCCTTCCAGTGTCGCCGTGTTGACACTTTTCTTCCTCTTTTTCTTCTTTTCCTGTTCTATCTCCTTCTATGTGAATCGTTCGACAGCTGGTTTAGTTTAAATGTTAAGCATTGCGGTCTCCTCAGGCTTAGCTACTTCAGACGTCGTCGTAATTTTTAGAGCAGTGTTCTAAGGAGAAAAGCTCATTATTCCTTTTGGAATTCATTTAAGGGGGCAGTTGAAGGGTTGTTGCGAACACGATTCACATAGAAATCGATCTTTCCATCCATTTCATCTTTGGTGAAGGTATTTCTGGCCATATTCCTGGAACACTTAACTCGTTCCTCATCTGTGGTCAGTTCGTAGAAGGAGACAAGTGGGTGCGCGGGGCGCATTGGTCCGCCGCTGTCCTCCCCGTCCATATCGCTTTTAAGAAGCCATGGTAGCTCTGAGCGCAGTTATAACACAATCTAACTCAGTGAGATCCAAGTCGCGAATGCGTGAAGCAATCGAGAAGGGAAACAAATATTAACAAATAAATAGAAAAAGAAAATTAGAATCATTTTAATTTTATTATTTGTATCGGTATTTGTTTGAAAGTTTTGCGCACGACTTTGTAGTGTTGTTCAGTACAAATAACTTGATAAATTTTTAAAGTTACTTTAGATATACAGTTTTAGTACTCCTGCTTTCTAAAATAAAATAAAAATTTCAATTGAAGCTTTTTTCAAAAAATTTTTTTTAACCCGAAATGAAAAATTCTCATGTTTATTATTATTCTTAATTGGACGTAGAAAACCATTCTATAGAAAATTATCATCAAGTAAGAAAAAAGTTATTCACTATGCCTAATATTTTATGTCTCCCGCTAGAGGGCGTACTCAAGCGTAGCGATCGCGAATCAGGTACGCAGACACACACATATACTCTTTATTTTATTATATATATAGATTAAGACTTGGTTCGTATATCAGATAAATAGGCGAGAGCCGTCGGACTTATACCGAGAAGCAAGATAAGATACAATTTCTGCGTGCCCACTTACAAGAGTTTTGTAGTATTTAGGCGTTACTCTCCATAATAAACATTTGACCAATATATGAAATTAGTGATGATAAATAGTGATATCACCACTATGTAAATATTTTCAACTTTATTAAAACTTCAATTTAACGTCCGTTTTTCTCAATTCTTCCGTCCCCCTAGGAGGGGCCATCGTGTCACTCCAGCTATAGTTCCCACTTCAAAAGCAGGCAAAGCTCATAGACTGGTCTCAATTTTAAAAGAACTATAAGAACTATTAAAAGACAGAGAAGTTTTCCAACTACTGCAAACAATCATGTTCACTTCTGAACAATGTCTCCCTCTGACTTGTTTTCATTCAACATAGAACTCTATTCTACTGAACTTATGAACTGGTAAATTCAACACTAAATTTAATACTGCTTATTGCCACGCTAGATAAGGAAACCACTAAGAAAATGCAAAACTTATGCTAAAGCTTCATGATTTTGTTTTATTTCACATTTGTCTTACAAATCACGTAATTCTAACTCAATTCAATGCTAAAATGTCAATTGTATTTGTATATATCTTGATTCTATTCATATGTATATCACAACTTATGACTGCATCAAATTTAAACTCCATTCAATACTAAAATTTCAATTGTACTTGTTTATATTTTAAATTAATTCACTTTTAAAACACAACTTATTGCATCAAATTTAATCCCATTCAATACTTCAATATCAATTGTGCTTTTTATATTCATGAAAATTTCTGATTATTTTATAAATCATGACTCATATTAAATATCAATTCATGTTTAATTTATCAAGCAAATTTGCTTGATCTTCTGTTCTGCTAATTCAAAATGTCTTTAATTCAACTTGTAAATACTTCATGATGGATGGGTTAGGGGCCGCTGCGCGGCCCAGGCACCCAATTTTGGATTAATAAAGTAAAGTAAGTTTTTCTCAATTCACATTCTCCATATAAAAGTTCTATGACTTCCACATGTGGATTGATAGTAAGAACGAGAAATCAAATAAGAAAATTACTATTAACAAGTAAAAACTTTTATTACTAAATTTTAGAAAAATAAATAGTTAAAACTTTTGCTTTGGCTAATTTAATGACATTCAAATATTTTAAAATGGTGATTTTTTAGTCTTTTATTAGACTAAATCTTTCTTATGTACCACATCCTGTAGCATGACAGTTAAGCTTTTAATTGAAGAGTGACAGCCATCAGATTGTTTTCTGTTCTATTTGATCACTGAAACCAATCTACTTGACATCACAACCAAGAGTTTAAGGGATATATGAAATTGAAAAGGATAGATATTTATAAAATCTCGCTCTCACAATCATTCCATTTCTGGAAATCACATAGAGCTTTTAAAATGACTAAAAGGAAATACAACAGAGCAGCAGATATTTTATACTTGACTTGATATGATGCTGAACAAAGTACCTGCCCGCGAAGCGGGCATCTCACTTTTTCATCTGACTAAACTTTTGCTGTAAGGCAACTGTGTCTTTTGGCTTGGGAAAAATGGGAAATTTCACAGAAAGAATTCTGTGGTCGTCGTCGGTGGATTTTCTTCTCATCTATGCCTTAACTCGTTCACGCCGGGAAAAGTGAAAATACTGTTACGGGAAAAGAGAAAATACTGGTAGAACTATTTCAATATTAGATAACATTCGGGAGGAGTTAATCTATTCTCAACAATAACAATTCACTGTGAGGAAATTTATCACGGCGAAGAAGAAATTCAATATAAAAATTGCATCCGTCAAAAACAATAGGTAGCTATGGATTTTTATTATTCCCGAAAAAAAACTAAAAAATGAAATTTATTGTTACCAATTTTTACTCCGGTGCGTTGCCAAGATGAGACAATCTAGCGTGTCCCAAAGGTGGGTAACCCTGGCGTGAACGTGTTAATGAAATTGAAACGATAGATATTTATAAAATCTCACGATCATTCCATTTGTGGAAATCACATAGAGCTCTTAAAATAACTAAAAGGAAATACAACAGAGCAGGAGATATTTTATACTTGACATGTTGTTAAACAAAGTACCTGCCCGCGAAGCGGGCATCTCACTAAACTTTTGCCGTAAGACAACTTGCGTTGCGTAATCGTTGCCAAGATGAGACAATCTAGCGCAGTGATTCTCAACCACTGTGCCGCGGCACTTTTGTGTGCTACCAAATTCTAAAAATGTGCCGCCAAATATTAGAAATGATACAATAAAAATTATAATGCTTTTTTTATTACGAGTAAAGTTTAAATTAAAGAAAAGTGTGTATATATAAAATGTTATATAAATATATGCACATTTTATAATTTTTCCATGCTTTAACCATGTGAACATCTTTGTCGGCGATTGTCTTGTCTCTGACAATTTTAAAAAATGGTGAAATAAGTGGGAAATTTAATAATTATTAATTAACGAAGAAGAGAAAACTAAATATTGACTTTCAAACTTAAGTAAAAGCTAATCATTAAAGTAAGTTATGCAATTAAAAGTTATAAAAACGAATTAACAAAGGAAAACTAACAAAAAAAATAAGCTAACAATTAACAATCAGCAAAAAAACTAGTTGACAAGAAATCACAAAAATAACAGTTAATCGCTATAGAAAACAAGCTAACAATTAATAACTAGTAAAAAAATAATAACTGTTACTAACCAATAAAAGATTAATCGAGAGAAATAATTAATCCCTTAATAAACGTGCTTTTGTAGTACATATTATTTTATTTCACATTCAAAATTATTATCACAAATATTTAACACAGTGTATTATAGGTATTTAAACTTTTTAAACGATTTTTTTTCATTGTGTGCCGTCAAATTTCGAAATTGTTAAAATGTGCCGCCCCAAAAAAAAGGTTGAGAATCACTGATCTAGCGTGTCCCAAAGGTGGGTAACCCTGGCGTGAACGTGTTAAGTGGACGCAGGTAATTATTCCCAAGTTTAAATAAAGTTAAAAATTCTAAAAATATTTATATAGTGGTGTTTTTCATAATCACTAATTTTTTATGAAGGTCTGAAGTTGTGCCTACATTCAGTAACATACAGAAGTAACGCCTACATTCATGCATAAAACTTGTAAGTGGACACGCAGGACCTGGATCTTATGTTACTTCTCGGTATTAATACGATGGCTCTCTACTATTTATCTGATATACGAACCAGGTCTTAATCTATACATATAATAACATAAAGAGTGTATACCAGATAGGTAGATTCTAAGAATTCGAAATACAACATGAATCTGAATGAGTACAACTGAAAACTTTTTACGAAGCCCGATTTTTGATTTTTAATCTTATTTTTAAGTTCGGAGACATTTAAGCAAGGAATTTTTTCATTGGCTTAGCGGAGGCTATCGTTACAAAATAAGCCAGAGACGATTGAGTTTTGAGAAATATTTGAAAGATAACACCAGTGTGTTTGTTAGCTTATAGCTCTAATCAAAAAAGTTGTTTGTTTCGAGTTTTGCAATACTTATTTTTTATTCAATATTGTTGTTGTTGTAGTAGTTTATTTACGTCACACTAGAGCTGCACAATGGGCTATTAGCGACGGTCTGGGAAACATCCCTGAGGATGATCCGAAGACATGCAATCACAATTTTGATCCTCTGCAGAGGGGATGGCACCCCAACGATCTGCACGTGAAGTCGAGCACTTTACGGTAGTACAGTTTAACGAGGACCAATACCACACACCCTCGGTCCCTACGTAGACTGATCCAAGTGGGTCACCCACCCGCATGCTGACCGCTGCCAGTGATGCTTGACTTCGGTGATCTGCTGGGAACCGCGTCTTAACGATCAGTCCACTGCGGGACTTTTATTCAATATAACAGGTCAGCTGAAAAATCAATGATATCGTGCTTGCATAAGCAGACTACGTCACCTACTTAATATTTTCAAGGTAAGCTTAAACCACGCGTGTATGTTTTTATAATGACCTTGTATTAATCTGCTTGTACAATATACTTAGAGTTTGTCTGATGTTAGAAAAGTGTTGTCTAGTATTTTTTGAAGATAATTTATTTTGACGAATTTGTACAAGAAACTGACAGTTTGAATGCTGATTCATAGATTTAATATTTATATAAACAGTCATATACAAGTGATACCTTATTTTTAATTTATTTTTATTTACAAACCGATAGGGCAGAAAAAAATTAATAATAAATCATTCCTTACAAAATCTGTCCCGCAGTGGACTGATCGTTAAGACACGGTTCCCAGCAGATCACCGAAGTCCATCGTCACTGGCTGCGGTCAGTGTGCGGGTGGGTGACCCACTTGGATCAGTCTGCGTAGGGACCGAGGGTGTGCGGTATTGGTCCTCGTTAAACTGTGCTACCGTAAAGTGCTCGACTTCGCGCTCAGGTCGTCGGGCTACCGAAGCAGGGGTGCCATCCCCTCTGCAGAGGATCAAAATTGTGATGGCATGTCTTCGGATCATCCTCCGGGATGTTTCCCAGACAGTCGCCAATAGCCCATTGTGCAGCTCTAGTGCGACTTAAATTAACAACAACAACAACAACCTTACAAAATCTTTTAATTTATTGATTTAATATATTTCAAAGCTATTTTTCAATTTTAAATAACTTTTTGTGGAGCACAATTAATTTTTCCGCAGAGTATAGTTTGAGAAACCTCTGTTCCAAAACATTCTTAAAAAAATTCGCAGTGCTGTGTTTCATGCAGTTGAGTTCCAGATAGCTTTCAAACTCCAAATTTTTAATCGGTTTCAAACTCAAAACGAATACTAGCGCACATCCTACTTTTGTGACTATAATGTTGAAAGCATAGGCAAAGCATGGTAGTTAACATGCGCTAGAGTTCTGCTGAAAGCCATCTGTAGGCAGTTTTCATCGTGAATAAACCATTGTTATTTTTAATAGGTAAATAATTTAATATTAGTACACTCTCGATTATCCGTGCTCGGATTATCCGGTTTTCGGTTTATCCGTGCTCCTTTCGGAGTCACAAATTTTTTTTTAAAAGAGAAACATTTTCAAGATTATCATGCTTGTAAAATATATGTTGATATGAATAGAAATCTTGTCAAATCAGTTTTGCAGTATAGTCTCGCCATTTATTAACAGAATATGAATCTAAGCAGAATGTATGTTTTTATTGATAATAATCGCTGCAATAGTAAGTTTGATTCATGAAGTTATAACACTACCAGATTTTTTAAAGCAATATTCGTTATTGGTGGTAAAACCTCCTTACTGAGAGGGCGCTGTGAGCGCATCAACAAGCAGTGAACATGTAGACACGGAAGTGTCAAGTTGTATTAATCCTTTTTTCGTTATTAAATATTTGTTTCGTTATATTTGATTTGATTTCGCCGATGAATTATTTTTGAACTATTGATACAAAACCACTGAACCTACCTTTATGTTGATTTGAACACGGAACATTTATGCTGCAATCGGCCAAAGGAAGCTGAATTGAATTGAAACTGATTTGATTGATTTGACGTCATCGGCGAACGAAATATCCAGGTAAGAATTTATTATTTACATTGAAACTGAATTACCTGGATAGAAATAAATATGGCAGAAAATATTACAAAATTGAAAAAGAAGCGTACCGCTGTACGAACAGCACTGACAAAATTGATTAATAAAATTGAAGAATCGATTAATGACGAAACAGAATTACTGGAACAATTTGAAGCTTTTT
>NC_092204.1:16146600-16162993 GCF_043381705.1 Parasteatoda tepidariorum
TATATATATATATAAGCATTAAAATTTTTTTTTCACATCGAGTTAAGTATAACGCTTTACAACGAACATAAAAATAAGCAAGAGTTTGCTCTTTTTTGGTAATCAGAAAAGCAAGCAATAAGCCAAAAAAGAGAAAAGAAAACTAATCCGTAGATTTTTTGTAATTTTTGATTTCGAATTAATGTTCAACAAATTATTATTAGTCCCCATTACCAAATCAATAAATTTTTTAAAACACTTTCTGACTGGATAATATTGAGCAAACAGTATGTAAGCAACCAGTGTGCTTGTACTCTTGGATTATATTAATATAGTTTAATAAGGAACATAGCGAACATACCAAGAACAAAAACCAAAATAAATGGTTGTCCCTTTGTTTGCATGACAGTATTTATATATTTACTTGCCGCCTATGGCAACAAGTTTGGTCATCTTTGAAAATTATCTTGTAACAGTTTATAAATATTTTTAATAACCAATCCGAATGGATAGCGCAACTGTATTTACATATCATAATTCTCCAACCCCATCCTCCGATTCTAACACCTTAATTAGTTATAAACAACATATAAACCATAATAGGAAGCTTAATAAGAAGTCAACTCTAACCTGTTTAGTATCCTCCCAATAGGCGTCGTGTCAAAAAATGACATGGGCGACCTTAGGATGCTCCATAACATTGTTCTGTGAAAACGAATCGAAGCTCTAGTGGAAGCCACGGCGAGAATGAAAGTAGCTGATAGAGTACATAAGGCTGAAAATAGAGGGAATCAACGTGTGGATCATTGTAAATTAAAATGTTCCAAAACAATTCAACAATTGAATCATTCTAAACCAAAAGGGTTAAAAAATTACAACGATTCTACATGGAAAAAATTCGTAAGAGCCACTGCCTCTATTTTGAGTGCAAAACATTTTGTTTTGTGGCACAGAAATACTATAAGACTTAAGAACTTGAAATTGCGAGGTAGTGCAAAAAAGTGTACAGGAATTACGATGAAATAAAAAAATTAACATTTTATAGTTTGTTCGAGAATTATTAAACTTGTTAGGAAAAATACAACAGGAAAGCAACTTGCTGAAAGGGTCACATTTGTTTATGAACACAACTAAGAGTTTTTATTTTTCTTTTTCAAAATCCTAATTTGTTCCAAAGTTCTGGAAATTTTTATGCTAATTTTTTTCGATTTTTCTTGCTTTACTTTAGATTTTGCTTCGTTGCTCATCTATGAGATTTAGAAACTTGAAATTATGAGCACAAATATACAATGAGTTCGACGGAATGGAAAAAATAATTATTAACTGTTAAACTTGCAGTAGTTAAAAAAAAAAAAGAAAAATACGTTGGTTAATCCATTATCTACTTGTTAGTCCAGATTGTCTGCTGAAATGACACTACAGAGTTGAAATTTGACGTGCTGATAAAGACCAATTTTATACGTTCGCACTCGAGTATATTTCAATCAAAAGCAACGAGAAGGAGGGAGAGATCACATGCAGTCAGATATAAATCTTAACACTCATAGTGAAATTTTCAAAAGTAAAGCAAACTTAATAAACAGCGATAAAAACCGTTCCGTATTTGAAATGTTATAAGTCAACATATAAAATTACTTCGCATTTATTTCTACTTTTTGAATCTCACAATCTGCATACCTTAAGGTCTGGTTTCTTAGGACAGGCGCCTTATCTGGGCGTCAACGGGACGTCAACGCCTGGTTTCTTAGAACTAGCGCCTTATCTGGGCGTCAGCGGAAAGTTGATGTAGAGCTGACTCCAAAAAAATACTTTTTTGTTAGCTCAGCGTAAGCAGTCGGTCCAACGCAGACATTATCTCTCATTGCACTTGCGTTAATAACGTAAACAAATATTTATTTTGAATTTGTATTGATTTTGTTATTGTCGACCAGTGTTTTAGAGAACAAATAATGACTTTGTCCAAGAAAAAACACATTATAGCTGAACGAAATGAAGAGTGCTATGTTTAATGAAGAAGGTATGTTTAATGTCAAAATCAAAATCTTGGCAGATTTCAATGTGCTGTTGGATGTTGTCCGCCATTGCTTCTGTGGTTAACGTCACGTTGTAATCCAACTGCAGTTGAGTTGGACAGCAATTGTAGTTCAAGATGAGCGTTCGATGACGTATACTATCAAACTCACAAATGGACCAATCAGAGGTTAGCGCTGATTTCTAGCTGACAGCGTCCTGTCCTAAGAAACCAGGCCTTTAGGTAATTTTTTTCTCAGGTACAGATGAGTTAGTTTTACTTTAACACGTCATTTTGCTTATAAGCAATCAGCTGGCAACGACTTCATAGGTCACATGTGTGGCTATCTGTGGTCTTCTTGAAGTGCAAGTACCCAATTGTTTTTTTTTTTCGAGCACCGTTTTTCTATTGCTGCTTGTGTTAGCAGGATACATTTAGGACTATATAGCTCATATGTTCTCAGATTGAGAACAAATAATTTTTTCAATAAATAAATAAGTAAATAAGAGTAGAAACTTAGTTATCTTAAGGTCTGGTTTCTTAGGACAAGCGCCTTATCTGGGCGTCAGCGGGACGTCAACGTCGCGCTGACGCCAACAAAATACTGGTTTGTTAGCTCAAGGCCTGGTTTCTTAGAACTAGCGCCTTATCTGGGCGTCAGCGGAAAGTTGACGCCAAAAAAATACTTTTTTGTTAGCTCAGCGTGAGCAGTCGGTCCAACGCAGACATTAACTCTCATTACGCATGCGTTAATAACGTAAACAAATATTTATTTTAAATTTGTATTGATTTTGTGATTGTCGACCAGTGTTTTAGAGAACAAATAATGACTTTGTCCAAGAAAAAACACATTATAGCTGAGCTAAATGAAGAGTGCTATGCTTAATGAAGAAGCTATGTTTAATGTCAAAGTCAAAATCTTTTCTGATTTTAATGTGCTGTTGGATGTAGTCCGCCATTGCTTCTGTGGTTAACGTCACGTTGTAATCCAACTGCAGTTGAGTTGGACGGCAATTGTAGTTCAAGATGAGCGTTCGATGACGTATACTATCAAACTCACAAATGGACCAATCAGAGGTTAGCGCTGATTTCCAGCTGACGGCGTCCTGTCCTAAGAAACCAGACCTTTAGTCTTAGCATTTACTTTTCTTGACATTTATTAGCAAAATTAAGACGTTCTTGTCCATCAAAATGTATTAATATCTACTTAGTATCATATCATAGCATAGTAATTAATACATAGTACAATGTATTAATATCACAATATTTATATCTATATATCAATCTGAAATCATTTGAGGGCAAGTTTTTTTTCTTCTAAATTTTTAAAACTAAAAACAGAACAGTTTAGCTCAAATTTTTCATCACTTTTTTAAAAAGGCAGTTCCTCGATCAAAACGAAATGTTGTATTGACCAAAAATTAAACTTCATTATTTCTAAAATGTTTATTTGCTTCAAAAATACTCGTTGTTTCTCCAATAAAAGCTGTAATTAGCTGACACTTTATTGTTAAGTTAGTACACAGACTAGTTAGTATATTGTTCAAATCATTTTTAGTTCGCAAACTAAATGTCTCGAATTTGGAATTATAAAAAATTTGGTCCAAATTAATGTTTCAGCATATTGTCTGCTATAAACTAAAATTTTTTTAAATAAAAATTTTAATCACCATCATGCAAACTGGCAAGATCTAAAAAAAAAAAATGCGTTTTACTTACCTTGTCCCAAACCCAGAAGACCATAGATGCCCATTCTCATATTTCGAAGAGGAACGTTTTGGGATCCATCGGGTAATGGAGGATCACTGCTCCACACACTCAACCAAACATTTGATCCAATCTTATAAAACAAAATGCAGAGAAAATTAGTTTGAATTATTTAGTTTAGAAAGAAACGAGACGATTGAATTTTATGCAATGAACTCACTTCGAACGATTTGTAAGCAGAAAATCCTATGAGGAATAGAACAGTAAGAGATACAGTTGCGAATCGAAAGTAGATCCAGAAGACACTTGCTCTCACCTAGAAAATATGTCGGATTCTTATGTTTTTTTTTTAATGAATATCGGATATACAATCATTGGGTTGTAAAGGTGAAAGAGCTTAGTATGCAAAAGAAACCAAAATTTCAAAATGATGCTGTTTACATTACTCTAGCGCCAAACCAAACCTTTAAGCATTATTTACTGTACGATATGTAATGTCACTCATATATAGAGAGCTCCACATTATCATGCATAATCTATCGATACACAATCAACCTCTCACAATCTATCATGTATAATCTTAATTACACTCATGACAAACCTAACTTTTAAAGATGGTTTATTTCACGATATGTAATGTCCCTCTTATGTAGAGTGCTCCACATTATCATGCATAATCTATCGATACATAATCTACCTCTCACAATCTATCATGTATAATCTTAATTACACTCATGACAAACCTAACTTTTAAAGATGGTTTATTTCACAATATGTAATGTCCCTCTTATGTAGAGAGCTCCACATTACCATGCATAATCAATCAATTCATAATCTACGTCTCACAATATATCATGCATAATCTTAATTACACTCGTGACAAACCTAACCTTTAAGGATGGTTTATTTTACGATATGTAATGTACCTCATATATAGAGTGCTCCACATTATCATGCATATTCTATCGATACATAATCAACCTCTCACAATCTATCATGTATAATCTTAATTACACTCATGACAAACCTAACTTTTAAAGATGGTTTATTTCACGATATGTAATGTCCCTCTTATATAGAGAGCTCCACATTACCATGCATAATCAATCAATTCATAATCTACGTCTCACAATATATCATGCATAATCTTAATTACACTCGTGACAAACCTAACCTTTAAGGATGGTTTATTTTACGATATGTAATGTACCTAATATATAGAGTGCTCCACATTATCATGCATAATCTATCGATACATAATCAACCTCTCACAATCTATCATGTATAATCTTAATTACACTCATGACAAACCTAACTTTTAAAGATGGTTTATTTCACGATATGTAATGTACCTCATATATAGAGTGCTCCACATTATCATGCATAATCTATCGATACATAATCTACCTCTCACAATCTATCATGTATAATCTTAATTACACTCATGACAATCCTAACCTTTAAGCATTGTTTATTATACGATATGTAATGTCCCTCATATACCTAGAGCTCCACAATATCACGCATAATCAATCGATACATAATCTTCGTCTCACAATCTATCATGTATAATCTTAATTACACTCGTGACAAACCTAACCTTTAAGGATGGTTTATTTTACGATATATAATGTCGCTCATACATAGAGTAGTCCACATCATCGTGTATAATCTTATTGAAAGAGGTATATATTCAAATACAGATTTTATAGATAAGAATAGTAGTAACTATGAAGAAAAACAGAATTAATAAAAAAATTCTTTGAATTAATGTTGTGAAAAAAATAAATATCCACACTGGTCGTCCAAAGTGATAGTTTTTTATTTTTTCAGCTTTCTCCTGTATAATATTCTTAATTTAACAATGTCAATGAACAATGGCAGTTATTTATTTACAACTGTTAAAAATTTATAATGTTAACTTACATCATTGTTGCAAATTGTTTACAATTTGTTACCAGTGATATAAGAGTACAAAGCATTAGTTTCTTATTCAATTTTTTTAAACTTTTTCTCTCCTGTACAACATTCTTAGTTCAACAATGAACGATAAACAGAGACAACTATTTATTTACAAGTGACAAAAAATAAGATCACTCCACGAAACTTCATTGTTTTTCAATGCAAAGTTAAATGTAGTAGACAATCTGTCGCCAATGATATGGAAGTTGTAGGATATCCTTAGTAGACTTTTTTGTCGTAATTCAAATATAGCGGTTTATAGCTTGAAGAATCTCTGGAACAAAGAAGTGGTTTCCGCGTTTTAAGAGTCAAGTCATAATAGCTAAAACAGAGATGTCAACTGCTCCGGTTTTCGACAAAATATTTCACAAAATGGAAGAGAACTAACTACAAACTAAAGTTTGCAGGTTTTCGGTTAATTTTGCGAACTTTTTAAAATGCTTAGCGGGGCCCTAATTGTAACAAAGTGGCGTATCACGTAATACTTTGAAATATTTGGAAGTAAAAAACCAATAAAATGAATTTACTAAACCAAGAATTATAAATGAAAAAGAAGAAGAGGAAAAAAAAGACCACCACTCGAAAATGTTTATCTGTTGTCCGGAGCAAGTTGACATCGCTGCTAAAGTCCTGGGAAGTATGTTTGCGGTTTCCGGGATTTATTTACAGGAACCTCATTCCATTTCTTCACCAACTTTTGGATAATCTTACCAGTGCACATGTACCTAAATTTACTTACCCTTTGAAGACTTTTATCTACCATCTTGTAAGAAAATGCAGATTTGCCGTCTAGAGACCTTGTTGACATCGCTGTGTTGTACGATCTTTGGCGCATTCAATCTTTATCCATTGTTTCTGTTTCGAAAACACTACGTTATGCTAACTAACGCGATGCTATGTTTTCTTCGTGATTTTAGTAAACGATAATCCATTTGTTCTAAGGTAAGATGAAGCGACATTATTCGGTTCCATTAGACGATGTCTTAACAGTTGAGTAGTCACTGTTAAAGTTTCAATCAACCCTCGTCGTAAATAATACTTGTTCTCAAGGCTTAATCAAGCGTTGACAGCCAAAAGCATTTCTTATAACTAAATCCAGGCTAAAGTAACAGACTCTATTAAATTTTACAAAAACAACCATTCACCCGTCATATTCCGTGCTGAAGATTGATTGTGCCAGATATTTTTAATATAATTCAATCGAGTTCGTTAGCTTTTTTAGAACTTTTATTTTAAAGTAAGCTTTTTATTTGAAAATTTTAAGACTGTGAAGAGTTATCCATTTTCGAAAGTTGAGCCACACTTTACGCAGTGAAGTGTTATTTACTTTGCGGCTTGTATATACCACATACCGAATCAACATTGATTTACAAAGTGTTTGAAAATTTACTTACTCTTCCAGCTTCCATTTTTTCCTTCTCAATAATTCGAACTTTTTTGTGGAGAAGTTCTCCGTGTTTTATTCTTTTTGCTTTTTCTTCGACGGATAAATGTTTGGAGATTGTTGTGGAAAACCTTCGACCTTTGATCTGTATTTGAGTTTTGAGTTCTTCTGTTGACATATTCTTAAGCTGTTCTACTCTTTGATTATCTAGTTCTCTCGGAGTAGGAATACTAATGAAAAAATAAATAAATAAAAATGTTGTCATTATTTTTAATCTCTATATTTATATACAATTCATTTTGGTTTTTAAAATAATATAAAAATCATAATTTACAGTATTTAGATCCGTTTGTATGCTTGAAAACATTAAATTATCATTTCAATTGAATTTAGTGGAAAAAATATCCAACGAGACATTTTCGAAATATTTAGATTTATCCAGGAAATAAGATCATATTCTAGTCTGAATTAGCAGCACGACTATGATTTATTTTACATAAGATTATATATGAAGAAAAAGCCAAATTCAAAAAAAAAAAAAAAAAAAAAATCCTGCATTTAATAAAAAAAATATATCGCTTGAGTTCTTTTTTTCTCACTATCTTGAAATTTTGATTTCATTTTTCCCACAACTTTTTTTCGACTTTAACAAACTTTTAATTATAGAAAATTAATCCACATCACAATATCTTTAAAAAAGGGGTGAAGAAAGCCGTCACTTAATTCCTTAATGGTAGTATAAATTGAAAGAAAACGATCATAAAAGTGCCTATTTCTTTATTCAAGAAAATCATATAAAACTAAGCATTACAATATATGTATTCATTTTTAATTTTTAGGTTAATGGCAAATTACATGTTTGATGAGTTCGGATATCCAGCTAAAAATAAGCTACTTATAATCTCGTTATAAATAGTCTGGTATCGCCACCTAGTCTAGAGATTGGGAAATAAACATGGATCCGAGCATAAGAAATAGAATGCTTTTATCTTTTTGGCTCGTTACTTTGGAACACTCCAGCTCAAAAATGTCGCAGGCACGACAATTTATAACTACTCAAATTTTCATTTTGTGGCGTAGATAAATTAACTGTTAACCGAGCTTAAAGTCAAGACGTAACTTTAACTTTTAGTTCTGAATTTAAACAAAACTGGTTCTGAAGCAGGAGAAGAGATTTCACCTTTCTCAAACATACGCAAAGCAGAGCTTGTTAAGGCTGTTTTTTGAAGGCTATGTCGCAATATGCAATGATGCTTTTCTGCGAATAATATGCTATTTTTATAACTGCTGTAAGTTTGCAACTGTTACTCATTACTAGAGCCCGGATTTTGATGACCTAAAAAATCTCAATTAATGCCCTTATGAACTGCAAAAAATTCCCTTAAAATGCGAAAATTGCGCTAAAAATGTCTTATGACATGACTTAAATAGAAGTAAAAATATTGAATTAAAACAATGTTTTACTCTTTAAAATTATTATGAGTCGTTTCAAAAAATATAAAGCAATGCAATACTTGTTCTACGTTCATTAAAGTTTGACAAATATGTTTTATATCCAAAAATAACAAAAAAAAGGAAAATATATTGACTCCAAAACATTTTCATTTTGTATAGAAACTTAAATGAATATAACAACTTCCATCTCATAATATTACTAAATATCAGAATTACAGTGGATTATTAAATTTTTTTTTAATATTTTGAAATGTAAACGAGCGTCTCTTGTCTGAAAGCAAATTTTTACACCAGGAGAAGCTTCTTTCAACGTCTACTGATGTTATTGGTGCGTACTTGAAAAGGACGGTCACACTTACTGACAATTCTTCTTCAATTTGAAAAGATGTTGCTTCACCTGTTAATATCCTAGAAATTTTCTTCATTGTTTAGAAGCCAGTGTAATAATAAAAAATTATAAAAAATAATAAAAATTATAAAAAATAATAAAAATTATAAAAAATAATAAAAATTAGAAAAATTTAACAAAAAATTTAAAAAATGCTTTAAAATGCAAAATACGCCCCAAAATTTTAAAGAAAATGCCCTATAAATCTCAAAAAATGCTCTAAAGGACAAAGAATGTCCAAAAATGCAAAAAAATGCAAATGTCATCAAAATCCGGGCCTTACTCGTTACTGTTAAGTCAAGTTTAGCTCTGTCTACCAGCGCTGTCTACGCTTAGTTTGAAAATAGCGCAAGACGTCAATTAGGAGAAAAATCATAGTTATGTGAAAATGAAAAGCGTTTGTGATCTAATTTTCTAATATGTAAAAACTTACTCCTATGCTGCATTACCTGAGCTCATAAAAATTTGCCAAAACTGAGAATAAGTCAGTAATGTTTATTAAATTTCATTTAAGTGAAAAAATGTCGCCAAATTGGCGATTATTTAAAAAAAGTTTAATAATTTTTAAAGTATTTAAATTATTTGTCTGTTCTAAAGACAGGAAAATTCTTCGCGGCAAGGTTTTATATACAGTTTAAAATCCTCGCATTGCTTCAAGTGTAAGGCATTTAAACTATGGCTTTTTTTATTTCCCTTTTGGACAGAACTTCGAAAAACAGTAATAAGAAGAGGAAACGGTTGAACTTCTTTCCTTGTTTTGGAGATCACCTTACTTATGAGGCAAACCTAAACATTCAAATCAAAATAATTAAGAGGCCCCGTTCCATTCGCGTTGTGTATTAGAGGGCGAAACTGCACTTACTTTATTGATAAGAGCGATATGGAAGGGCTTAAATAGATTGAGGAAAATTGCACTTGGTAGCATTTAAGAAATCCGATGAATTTTTTTCTCAAAAATTTAAAACAATAGTACTTTGTAATATTAAATTGGTTATATAATACTGAACATTTAAGTACCCCGATTTTCCGATTGTAGTTGGGCGCCAACTTTTTATTTCACAAGTTTCGAAGGACATTGTTTAGTAGACATTGTGAAAATTAAATAAAATATAATTTGTGAAAGCTAAATATCAATGGCTATATCTAATTTGTACCCTCTTTAGTTCGCATTTTTTGGATGTTGAATCCAAACGCGAAAGTAGAGACCTTTAAAGCTGTAGTGTTTTAACATTTCTTACATATTTTAGAATTTAATAAATCTAAAAAACAATAGATAAAATCCATGGGGGCGTTGGGGATGGAGCATTCGCTTCTCAATGAAGAGACCCGGGTTCGAACGCCAACGATGGCTCATTGATGCGCACATTTCTCACACGAACCACAGTGCTAATCAATATCTACAGTTGTTATGGCTTATCGTCGGAGGTTTTTGTAGTTTTCCACTACATATGACGCAAATGCGGGTTAGTTTTATTTAAAAGCCCTCCACGAAGACAAAATTCTTCCAATGCTTGATCCAGAAGTTCGTTGCCTTCTGAATTGGGTTCAAAATTATAGAAGTTGAAAATTAGCATTGGTGAACTCAAAATTGGGTCGACTCTTCAACGAAGGTTATAAGCATTAGATAGTTATTGATTGAAGCTACGAGAATTCGAATATTGTAGTTAGATACATAGGTGTGTAAAAATTGATGCAAATTACTGACAATTATTGAGGCACGGGTGCTACCTGTCATCCGTTTCATAATCCGTTTCTTCATCAGATTCATCTTCATCTTGTTTTCTCCTGTGGTCATCGATGAGGCGAGCGAATTCTCCCTTCTGCTCCATGAGTTCACTGTAACTGCCAGACTCCAGTATTCGTCCTTCCGACATTAGATAGATCTTGTCCATCTCTTCAAGGGTTGAAAGGTCATGAGTTGCCAAAATTCTGGTCTGTAAGAAGAAACATATTTTAATCTCACTATAATGAACGCTCAATTGTTGCGAACGTTATTAGATGTCCTGTCCGAACTGTTAGTTAACTAATGTTATTTCTTGCTCTTATAGAGAACAGCTAAGAAATTGGAAGTTCATTTAAAGTGGAATAAAATTTTCCTTCTGCAGATATTTGAATAAATGTTGCACAATTTTTAGTCCATGTGATAAGTTTAAAAAAAGATGACAATTAGTTAAAAATGAAGTAATGAACCATGAACAGGCACATGGAAGAATGAGTTGGTTGCACTTTCTTCAAAAATAACGGAAATTAAAAAGACAAGCATCTAAAACATTCCAATAAGGGCGGAGTGTTATTTGGTGTACCAATCAAAAAGTTTGTTATAGGAAGAAATTCACTGTAATCCAACTGTGCTATTGAGGGACTCAACATCTAAAATGACCAACTTCCGAAAATGGCGAAAATCGGAAAGATAAGCTTTTTAAAAATTTGTTTTAAGGAGGGTATTTTAAATGTTGTTTGGTGTTCCTATTAAAAAGTTTGTTATAGGAGGGAATTCACTGTAACGGAAATTCGCTGTAAAGGGACTAAACATATACAACTGTATACTAGACATAAACAACTTTTTACAACTGTATAATGAACTTATTCCTCGGTTCGGAGATATTCACTATAGCGGGGTCTGACTGTATCAACAGGGCTGAAAAGTAAGACGGAAAATAAGAAAAATTGGTAGTAAAACCATTTTATTTATAGCTGGTTTTCGTGAGAAGTAAAATAAGCTCTTCCATTTCTTAATTATAAACTCCTCGTAACTATTTATTTTTCCTCTAGTTAGAAGCAGTCCTACATGTATGTGTCATAATTGTGGAACAAAATTTGAGAGTCATAGATATGTATTTCAATTTACCAAACTAGTAAACGTTTATGACAGACCAAACTAAAAAAACACGCGTTTATCAATTTTAAAGCATTATCAATACTAAATTTGTCTATAATTTAGTTACAATTACTACACCCTTACACCGCTAACATACTCATAAACTTGCTAGCAACCCCACAAACAATAAAAATCGTTACCACCCATTGAGGGAAAGGATAGAACCCACGTTGAATCCAAACTTTTGTGTGGTTTAATGCAGGCCCAAGTAGATTTTAAAATGGACCATACACTGTAATCTATGGGACATGAATTACATCATGCATTCCATGCAATCTACGGATTTTGTTTGGCATTGTTAAAAAAAATACCCATAAACTGAGACAGATATTATAAAATATTTCAAAATTAAAGTAATAGACAAGCATGCTTATAAAAAAAAAAGTTGTTAATTTCTATTCCATACAATATTTTAGTCCGTCTTTTTAAAAATTTTTTTTTTGGTGTACCCTATAATTACACTTATAGTATAGCAATGCAATAAGTATAATCATTGAAATTTAGAACAATTTTAGAACTGTCCTATTCATTTTGTTAAACAGTATGAGGTGTGAAAGTTACTTTCCGTAAGCTTCAAAATAATTCTTAAATAATAATTAATTTTTAAAAAACACCTAATTTCATCTGAAGAAATATCCTATTACATTAAACTAGGAGGCTTCGCCCCCTGCTCGCTGGCGCTCGCCAACCCCCAGAACTGCTTTCGCAGTTCATTTCGGATTGCTTCGCAATCCGATGCTCGCTTTGCTCGCTCATTGGATACGTTCTTAACGTCTAGCTTTTGTATACTTTTTTGAACACTGAAGTTCCGAAAACTTTTCACTGTAGAAAATTCTAAATCTGTGCATTTCGATATTAGTTTGAAATTGCAAACAGTTCACATATTTTTCTTAATCACGCTATTCTAAATTTCAGTTGTTGAGAAAAGTAACTGTTGTAAGTTTTGTTTTAAAGTCTTTCCCACAAGAGGGCTAAAACCATGTGTTGTAAAACAATATGAAATAGTACTNTAGGCATAAGTAACGTCTGAGCTAACGTTTACCACTAGCAGATAACCACCGATAACCATAAACGCCTTGCTACAGCCGTCTATTTTATTCGGATCCATCCGCCGTTCAGTGGTCGCCGCTCAGCATACGCATGCGCTACGGGTTTGAAATTCTAATCATTTGCATATTATGCTCTACTTTGCATTTCCTGAAAATTTCAGCTCACTCGCGTAAGTCCTTAATGATGTTGCAATTTTCACAAACATGAGTTTAATAATAGTAATAAAATGGAATTTTTTTTCATTTTTTTATACTCAATACCTTGACGGATTATTTTTGATATTTTAGTATTATTTAGTTAAATTAAGAGGAAAACTGAAAGACATACATCAACTCAATAAAATGGCTAAAATATTTTTTTTCTTTAATTTATAATTTTTGTACCCTTCACGTTTTATCCGATAAAGCAAAATGCGTTTTTAGAAGTTCATTCATCAAAATGATAAGTATTCCGTTTGATTTGGAGTGATATTGTTGATCGAAGCAAAATCATAATAATTAAACAAACTTCCTGCGCTTCTTATCCCTTTCGCGGAGCTGCAAAAAAATCTCTTTTACAGTATCTATATTAAAGCTAAACAGCATCGGTGCAGATTTAATAGTCATCAACGCTACCTATATAATATCTTATACCTATATTGATATATCTGGTACCTATGGAAACTAGACCAAATACCAAAATATCAGTAGTGCCCACTTCCGAAATTAGTAAAGCATCATTGGAGTCAATAATAGTATGACGAATTCCTACGCTTCTCTATCATTGTTTCTGCTTTTGGCATGCAAGAGTTTTTGGCCTAAATAATTTTTTATAACTTGGTTCAGCTTTTTGCCGTTAAAATGATTGAAAATCAATAATTTTAAATTTTTTATAATTGTAATAATTAAGCTAATATCGCATGTTTTTTAACACTGTTTAAATATTTGTACAGATAAAAGCTAATAAACTGCAATATAATCGATAAATTTCTTTTAATTTTAAACTTGGCAACAACTGTCGCTGCGTGACTGTGACGTCGTAAGCCCTAAGCATACCTGCTCATTCAGTTTGCATTAACGAAAGATTCAGTACTGGTAGATACGTGTATTTAGAGTTACATTATCGCCGTGTAAGAGAAATATATATATAGATAGATTAGCCATATGATGCTCACTACGTGCTCTTGTCTATCAATTAAAAATGAAAACTGTTGCCAACGCGAGAAAAGAAATATCATCGGTTTTATTGATACATACGTACGTATTAGCGTTTTATACAATATAGATAGATTCTGGTTCAACAGCACGGTTGTCATCTAATTACTCGAGGTGCTTTTTTCCGTATGATATTTTTAAAATCCACCAAATAAACGAGACGTCAAAATTAAGTCATATATGCCGAAAGATTGATTGAAAACATGGGCGTCGTGGGTGGGGGAACGGGGGGTAAATGCCTCCATCGATAATAAGAAATCTCTGAAAGCTCTCCTCAATATTTCAAACAAATAAACGAAATTTTTATGAACCATCATTGACTTAAATTCATCAAAGTTAAAAACAAGAAAACTATTAATCTTTTTGCAGATATTTAGCAGGTATGAGGATTTTTTTCTTACGTTAGAGATCTAGTGCGACTGTGTAATTAAATTTCGTCTTAAACTAATTGTAGACGATTGTTCAATGTATATCTAAAGATAGAATATGATCAATTTTATTATTTATTTATCAAGATAAATACTTCTTTTAATATAATCGCTGTCATGATTTATTGGACAACACAATTATATTGAACAGGCGAGCATTGACTTACAGTTTAATTCACAGTTAATCTTATCCGTAAATAAAGAAAAAAAGATTACATTATTTTGTGTAGAATAACTATAATAATTTAGAATAAGTATACCTTATTCTTGAGAACTCCTTCTGGTCCTATGACATGCTGGAATATGTGAGCTCCCACATGAGAATCAACCGCACTCAAAGGATCATCCATAAGATAGATGTCAGCATCTTGGTAAACTGCCCTGGCCAGGCTCACCCTCTGCTTTTGACCACCACTCAGATTCACACCCTAAATACAAGAATAGGTTGGTTTTTTTAATATAACCCTTGTTGAACAGCCGACCCTATTTTATGGGTTTACGACTACTGATGTTCAACTCCGTAGCCTTGTCAATTTGAGCCTAATTCAATAGGCAAGGCTACTCCTGAATCGAGTATTGGGAGAAATTTGCCTTCGTGGAGGACTTTTTTTTATGGAGCTAACCCGCATTTGCGTTACATGGAAAGGAAGACTACGAGAACGTTCCACGGTTAGTCTGACGGCAAGGAGACTCTAACCCACCATCCATCTACCACTGAGGATATTTTATGTCTGCAATGTAGTCGGTGTGAGCCGGGTGCAGAATTCGTATAAACCGGGTATAACCGGAATTCGTATAAACCGAGCCGGGTGCGGAATTGGTAAAAAGTTGCTCGACTTTATGCGTCGGGCTTAGGCAAGAGTGAGAGAGAGGTATGAAAGCTAAGATGACATCATACATATTTATGGAGATTTATGGAGATAAATATGGAGAGAGTATGGAGATAAATATGGAGATAAATATTTAATGAAAAATATCCTTACAAATTCTAATTTATTTTTTTCCCTTTCATAATTTTGCCCACATACTGGATACGTAACATATAAATATTTAACAAATTCTTTTTATGCTATTTCTTTATCTAAATTCTCCTCCTTAATTTATTATTCCAAACGAAAAGCGTTCTCACATTTATTATTCACATCAGGCATTTTAGTTCCAAATTTTGATTAATGTATGCTAGAGTTAACATTTTGAGATTTCACTTTAACCGGGCGAGAGAACCGAAGAAATCCTTCGGTCTATTTTTTTTGAACGAGTCGTAAGATATAATAATTCCCTTAAAAGTTCATCAGTATCAGTTTGCAAGATTTTTCCTAGTTTCTCTACTCAAGCACTTCTGTCCCTTGGGCGATCGATCTCTTCATAATAATGGTTAAAAATAAACATTGCTGTTTTTTTTCGGCGTGCACCTCTCTCCTCTAATGCCTTCGACTATAGTTGCGGCGAAAGACCGAAATCGGTGGTTGTTGACTTTCACCGGTGAATGTTGACAAACACCAAATACGTCGGTGAAAGATCGTTATTAGAATATTTCATTACATTTTTGTACATTCGGACCCTCACCGGTGTATGTCGACAATCACAGATATGCTTTGGTGAATGTCCGAAATATTTATTACATTCGATTTTATATGAATTTATTCGTGGATATAATTACATTTATTCGATATTTTAACCCTACACAGATGCTTTTTTAAGGTTAAGTGTTACTGCCCGGTATACATTTGCCCGGTATACCCTACACTGATGTTTTTTTAAGGTTAAGTGCCACTGCCAGGTATACCCTACACTGATGTTTTTTAAGGTTAAGTGCCACTGCCCGGTATACATTTGCGCGATATACCCTACACTGATGTTTTTTTAAGGTTAAGTGCCACTGCCCGGTACACATTTGCCCGGTATACCCTACACTGATGTTTTTTTACGGTCAAGTGCCATGCCCTGTATACCCTACA
>NC_092204.1:16163976-16171275 GCF_043381705.1 Parasteatoda tepidariorum
CCCTTACTTTTAAAAATTGCACATTAGTAATTTTCAACTTCCTAAAGTAAAATAAAATCGTATAAAAGATATTCGTCATTCAAGCAGCAAAATGTCGTAGTATATTTTTTTGTTGAATAAATATAATTTTGTTATCATTTTTAAAACTTTTACCGTAAGTTTCAGCATTCCAATAGCCCTTACTTTTAAAAATTGCACATTAGTAATTTTCAACTTCCTAAAGTAAAATAAAATCGTATAAAAGATATTCGTCATTCAAGCAGCAAAATGTCGTAGTATATTTTTTTGTTGAATAAATATAATTTTGTTATCATTTTTAAAACTTTTACCGTAAGTTTCAGCATTCCAATAGCCCTTACTTTTAAAAATTGCACATTAGTAATTTTCAACTTCCTAAAGTAAAATAAAATCGTATAAAAGATATTCGTCATTCAAGCAGCAAAATGTCGTAGTATATTTTTTTGTTGAATAAATATAATTTTGTTATCATTTTTAAAACTTTTACCGTAAGTTTCAGCATTCTAATAGCCCTTACTTTTAAAAATTGCACATTAGTAATTTTCAACTTCCTAAAGTAAAATAAAATCGTATAAAAGATATTCGTCATTCAAGCAGCAAAATGTCGTAGTATATTTTTGTTGTTGAATAAATATAATTTTGTTATCATTTTTGAAACTTTTACCGTAAGTTTTAGCATTCCAATTCCCCCTATTTTTAAAAATTGCACATTAAGTTAAATTTGCAGCATACTTATTATTACATACTTTTATTGCATACTTTTGCATACTTTTATTTCCACAAAGAACTAATCTGAAAATCAATTTCAGATTTTTTTAATAAGTTTTCTATTAGAGGTTTTATTGATATTAGAGCTTTTCTTTTATATAATCATAGCTATTACATCCCAAATAAATAAAAAAATATTTTAATAACATTTTGTACAATTGTTCTGAGATCAACTGGAAAATTACTAGAAAATTCCTAAACGAAAACTACTTGTATTTTAAGAGATTTGGAATTTATAAACAGAATAGAAAAATCTGCAAAAAATTAACTGTCAAATTGTAAAATTGTAATGGTTCCACGAAAAAAAGTTTATTTCTACAAATGTGCTAAATAAAAAATGCACATTAAGTTCATTTTACAGTATACTTATTCACGCATAAATATATTTATTTCCACAAAGAACTAACCTGAAAATCAATTTCAGATTTTTTTCACAAGTTTTCGATTTGAGATTTTATTGATATTAGAGCTTTTATTTAATGCAATCATAGCTATTGCATCCCAAATCAAAAAAAAAAAAATCTTAATAACATTTAGTATATTAGTATTAATTGTGTTGAGATCAGCTGGAAAATTCCTAGAAAATTCCTCGAAAACTACTTGTGTTTTAAGAGATTTGGAATTTATAAACAGAATAGAAAAATCTACAAAAAAAAAAAAATAACTGCCAATATGTAAAATTCTGTTAGGCTCCAGGAAAAAAGTGTATTTCTACAAATGTGCTTAATAAATCATTTGTTTAATGCAAAGTAGAAAAAATAATAATGTTATAATATAAACAGGATACTTACTATCTTTAAAAAATTTAAAAAGTCAATATTACAGTAAAAAATTTACAAGCATCTTTTTATTAGCGTTCACTTTACATCAAATGCGTGTTGAACTTTGGATCATTTATTTACAAGTATTAACAGCGGTGAGCATTGAAAATTTATTTGAATACATCTTACTTTCTTAATTTTGCAATCACTTTTTAAGATTTTTAAGGACTCTATACAAATTTGAGTATATAAACTAAATAAAATGACAACTTGTTTGTGATATGTTTTACTATGGACCTACTGTTATATTAGAGCATTAGATTTTCGCCGAGCAACTGTGTTAAAATCGTAATTTGATGGCAGCATTGAAACAGCTATTACATTGAAACAGTGAGGAAAGAATTTTATTCAGTAGGAAAATCTATTACAGTCAAAACTTAAGCAATGTATAATTTTACGACTAGATTAAAGATAATTTTGAAATATAGCAAAAACTAACCAAAAAAGAAAATTTACGCGAAAAAAAAGTTTATCAAATTAAATAACTTTCCGAATAATTATCCTGTTTTTTCGTTAGGAGTTTATCTGTTCGGAGTTTCTAATTATTATAAATAGAAACTCCTGAATTAATCATCGTAGAATCGCATTATAAAAGTAACAAAGAGTCACAAATGTATAATACAAGTAGCGAGATTTTTTCAAGCAATATAATTAATAAACAGAAAAATAATACTTTTAATCAACATGTAATTATTCAATTAAAATTTATAAAGAAATTAACATATTCTTTTTTGTTTAGTTCAAGGGGAAAGAAAGATGATTGCAAGTTTAAGTTGAGAGACTGGGCCGAAGTGCTTGCAGAGCAAAAAACGGCTGAGCAAGAGCGAACTGCTCTGGATGAGGTTCAAAATCTGAATGAGAATGGCGCTGAAAATGTTGGCGAAGTAGAAGGGGAGAAATTGGCAGAAAAAACGACATCTGCTCAATATATTGAAAACGAGGATAAGGATATGGATGATGAAAAAGTGGAAAAGCCAAAAGAGGCAAAAAACTGGAAGTTTCCACTTAAAAATTGGGATATAATCATTTTGGAACAAATGGCACTTGACTTCCATCAGAATGGATTCATGAACTTTGATTTGAAAAATGTGGCATTTTCTACGCCCCATTTTCTACATTCGATTGAAGAATTCCAAAAATGGAAAAATGAGAAATGGGTTTAAAGAGACCATTTCTCGTAGATTCAAGTTGAATCCTCCTTGAATTTTTCATAAAACATGATAACGACACAGACTGAAAAAAATGATTTGATGAAAAATTTGGTTCTTGGACAGGACATTTTGTTCATTGAACCAAATTGTAAAACTCCGAAAACGCTGCATGGACATTTATGTGGTGATTTTCACGAGAGGGCTGACACACACAAACTTTATATGATATAACGTGTAATGTTAGTATATTCCCAAAACGTGTGACAAATTTGATTAAGTTTTAAGCCCAATTTCGACAAGACGCAATTGTGACATAAAAAACCCTCAGCTCAATTGCAGGACATTTTGGATATTGAGCTGCTTGTGAACTCTCTACGGACAGCTTTTCAAAATGGTGTCTAATCCATGAACTATATAATGCATATGGTTAGAATTTCCATTAAATTGGCTCTTAAATTGGCATTAATTTGGCTCTTGGGCAGGATATTTTGTTTCTTGAGCCGGATTGTGAACTTTCTGAGAACTCTACACAGACAATTCCAAAGGGTGGCTAACTAACACAAACTTTATTTTACGTGCGTAGTTAGGATTCCCAGATTGTGCATAATTAGTCCAATTATGGACATAACCTAATTTTGATTCACTCCTGATTGTGACAGTACCGACTAGGACAGAACCGACTATGACAGAACCCAATTTCGACAAAACCCAATCTTCACAAAACCCGATTTTGACTTTAAAAAAAAAGCTGAATGGCAGGACATTATGCTTATTGTGCTCTATGTGATTATTCCGTGCGTGCAGTATTGTGAAAATTAAGAATTTCAAAATAGTTTATGCTTAAAAATTCCATAAAATGTAATCTAATAGGAAATAATTTATATCGCAATAAAATTTTTGACTTTGAACGGAACATCTTATTCTTTGAATCGCATAATAGCATTTTTCAATGTACTCATGTTTTGTTTTTGAAATACAATTTAAGTTAACAACTATTTTTCGGCTGTTATTTTTATATTAGTATCTCAAGTGCTAATATAAAAATCATTAATTATTAAGTAACAATTATTAATTAAATATTGTTTTTTTAATTATAAACAGACTTATTACTATCATGCTATTTTTAATCTAAACGGATAGCACAAATGAATTCCTTTTATCATTTCAATCATCAAATCGATCACAAACATAAATGCAATCACTATGTATACACGCTATGGATCACTTGTGCAATTAGCCCTGTGCAGCAGGCAGCGGATCGGTGTGGAAGGCTTATTGGAAAGTCTTAAAAATACCGTACCATCAAACTGTTTGTTTTCATTGTTTTTTATATTTTTATTACCGTCATTGAACAGCAGAACAAATTTTTAGTTTACGACTACCAATGTTCAACTCCGCAGCCATGCAATTTTGATCAAAATCCAAAAGACAATGGAACTCTTGGGTCAAATATTGGGAGAAATTTGCCTTCGTGGAGGACTTTTTGATGAAGCTGACCCGCATTTGCGTTGCATGGAGAGGAAGATTACGAGAACCTTTCAAGGTTATCCTGATGGCAGGGGGACTCTAATCCATGATCCGTTTACCACTGAGGATACTTTAATTCAGCGCAGTGGTCGGTGCTAGCCGGATGCGGAATTCGTATCGACCAGTCATCGCTGGGATTCGAACCCGATTAACCTCATTGGAAGGCGAATCCTCTATCCTCTGAGCAATCACGGCTCCTTCATAATCTATTAAAAAATTACATACTGGAATCTGCACGCGGCATTTTTCAGAAATAGTTTTTCTCCATATTAAAAAAAAAAGAACTTAAGGTCCACCATCGCTGTTTTGGGTGTTCAATTAAACATTATATTTTGATCAGCAAAATCAATTCAACATAAGAACTCAAAAAGTGCACAGGAAGTAGAATGAAAAAAAAAAAGAGATTTGATAATTAGTACTAGAATTATTAACTTTTTTCTTTCTTGGAAAAAATATGCTCTACAAACTGTGGAAATGCAATTACAGAGTTGAAATTTGACATGTTGGCTTTGAAATATACCTTTATAAGAAACATTCATTTATAACTACTCACAATAATCAGCCTTTAATAACGACAAAATACTTTCTCAATAATCATGCTACAGATTCATAATTAAAAGTATTTTACGTTAGAATGGTTTTGAAATAATTAAAAAAAGAGGAAGATATATAAGCAAGTAAAGTTAACAACAAAAAGAAACATCTTTCTTCCGTAAAACATGTATCTATAACGATGCAGTTCACCCTTGATTCTGATACCATAAACGTTCCGTGCACAGAGGTTCGTTTCGCTTGGAGATGAAGGTAATAGTCCTTAACACTCTAAAAGTTTATTAGCGGAATTTTCCAGAAAATACAGATATTTCTAACTCTCAGTTAAAGCTCAAATAGTAGTGTAAAACACAGGCTATACAACCTTAGACGGTTCAACACACTCACAAGAGACTCGCAACACTATTACACTATTCACACTATTGCACAGTCACAAACATAGTAGCAATCTCTACTATTTCTCTGACGAGGCACACTCCTATTTACATAAATTTGGCGAGGAAATCCCGGGACTTTCGACATAATCCCAGAACTCTAATTTTGTAACCAAAATGGTCATCAAGATTATCGCCAAATCTGCAAAAGAGTCGTTTATTACCGAGGCTTCCATAGAAAAAACATTAGCCGTTATTTCCCCTCTAAAATTCGTCAGAATTCCGGGATCTACTCGCGAATTTTCTAATTGAACAGATTATTTATGGTGTGAGATATTTAGCCTTATTACAAGAGAAAATTTATCAAATTATGCCCACATTTACAAGTTTGTAACAGTACACATGAAAGATAGGACAGGATTTTTGTTATTTCGAAAATAAAAATTACATCACAACTTATTATAAGGATCACAAAATGGAAATTTAGGTTTCTTTGTTTATGAAAATTTATAAGAAAGTATATAGAAATATATACATATCAAAAAAATGTTATATATATATATATGCAATACAAAGATAATAAATACTTTTGTATTAATAAAAGAATTAAAAATCTTTCGGTTTCATAAAATGTCTTTGCTAAAGAGTAAGCGTAGAGATATTCTATTTTGGGAATTCAAGGCTGAAAACATACCATTGAATAATAATAAGATTTATATTTCAAAGGAGGAGTTATTTTTACAATCCAGGCCCTCTTTCACTTCCATATTAGGAAGCATTAAATGATTTCCCATAATGCGTAGAGTTACAAAGGTATGTACGACTGGAACCGAATTACATCAAAATCTGTAAGCATTTAATGCGGGAGCGATTGTTTTCGCATGTCTCTTGCTGAATAACGTGTACAGTGAATAGTGTTGAATAGACAGGGACAGTGATGACGTATTTTATGACGTCAAACCCCGCCTCCTTCCAAACACGTTCCAAACATTTTTTCGAACGAACCATTTCAATGGCATTTCCTATGTGAATTTAAGACGGCAAGATTTTTAGTTTATTATTGAAATAAATAAATTTATATAGCGCTTCTAAGGGACTTATTCCTAATTTAAGTAGTTTTCTTTATACGGGGTATCATTAGATTTTACGAGTTAAGTGCATTAAAGGCTATAAAAAAAGTTTCAAAATGGTCAAGTTATCTTTAATTTTGATGTACAAAAATTTAAGCGTCAATATTTTTAACTCTTGTTTCATGTTTATAATAATGTCTTATTTTATTTAGAATTTGTTACATATTCTTGATCTACATCTAGTTTTTTTCTTTAGTTATGGATAGGCATGCATTGTTTTAAAACGTTTTGTAATTTTTAATCTATAATTAGATTGTATTTATCAATACTAATGTCTGTTTATTTAATTATGTCTGATGATTAAATTTGTAGTTATTGTAAACTTTGTTTGCTTAAGATTTTCTGATTATTGCTGCTAATTCTCATTAACTTTAGTTTTTAACTACTAAATAGGAATAAATTATGTTACTAACTTATTTAATATGTATACATATTGTTAAATGTGCACAGAGTTTTAGTTTAAACTGAGATTTATTTTGACTTGAGATTTTTTCTTGTTTATATTTTTCAACATCATCATTAAATAGTTTTTAACAATAGTTTTATGCATTAATTTTTTGAGAAAATTAAGATACCTTATTATTAGATAATTAATATTAGATTATTCTTAACGTTACTAGTGTAGTGCTATGTTAATGTGTAGTGTTATGATAGTGCAGTGTAGTGTTATGTTAAAAGGGTCAATACTATGTTTAGTTTCCAGAATTTTAATATATAGAATAGCTAAATTATTTTAAAATTTTTTTTAATTTTCATTTTAAAATGCGAGAGGAACAATTTTTGTAGGTGTTATATATGAATTTATCTTAAAATCTCAGATTCCTATTTTATTCGATAAGAAAGTGCAACATGAATTTTTTAGAATTCTTTAAAACATACTTATCCCATACAGAAACTTTTATTTAACATTCATATTTATTAATCTATGTATTCACATAGGTGTTTAAATTTTACTTAT
>NC_092204.1:16174171-16204000 GCF_043381705.1 Parasteatoda tepidariorum
GAGAGAGTGCGATAATAGACAACTAATACGTATATATATACCGAAGAACCATTACATTATGATCATCCTCCATCTATAACAATGGGCTCGCCCAGGTTTTCATAGTTTCTCGCCCAGGAACAATGTTTTCATGGGGCACATCAGGACCCATAATCCTTATAGAACACTCCCTGACACAATCCTTTCGGATTCATGAGATGGCAGTACGTGTTGAGTCAGCCCATATCAGATTTCCTAAGGCGGTGCTCATACCTAGGAAATACTTCATAGATATTTAAGTAGAGCACGAACTGTGTAATTTTCTCCTTTATGGACGGTGTTTTCTACACCAGGGAGCGCTGCAGCTTCTTTAACACCCATATTTTCGAGTTGCTGTATCCAGTGAGTTTTGAGGCCATTTAGGCTCAACGTGTTTTTACTGTGTAGTGCGTAGAGTGTGTTTTTTGTTCTAAATATTATTCCTTATAATATAATTCATTCCATGTGTGGAAAAGTTATCACAGAATTCAACAAGTCTTCTGATTTGAACTTAAATAATTTTATTCTTTTACCTTATTATCTGGAAGACAGTTTCCAAATCGCTCTCCCATGTAAGCAAACTAAATTTTACCATTTTAAAGATCCTATTGCTGACATTAGTAACTAGATCGTAAATCAAAATTCTTGTCTTGCGTATATTAGATAAACCAAATGAACCCTTAAATTTCGACGTAAAAACATGAGAGATGTGTCTAAAATCAGTATATTAAACGATCGATCCTTCTATCTTTATTGTTGGAATTCTAATCAAAGGTTAGTTTTCTGCTGCTAAAATAATTTGACACTGCTCTTCATCTACTGACTATGATTTCTGGGAATCAATTCATATTTTAAAAATTCTAATTTATTTTTTGTATGATATTTTTAATATCCCACCTTTTCCAAGAGTTTGGAAATCTATTTTAATTTAATTTTTCACATTTTGGGGTTTCACTACAAACCACATTACGCCTATCTTTTTTCATTTCCCTTGTTTTTTGTAAATTTATTTTGTTTATGGAACCAAAATTATAGTATATTCATTTCTGTACTTGCATTTTATTTCACGTTGCTTTGCTTTATTCTACGTACCACAAATTGTAACATGTCCTGCTTTTTAGGCGTATTTTGTAGTTAATGAGCCGAAAAAATTATGAATTACTGTTCGAACCACGCCTGAATTTACTTTTAATTTCTTTTAAAGAAAAATGTCGAAGAAACTCGTGTTTATGCAATAAATTACCGTTATTTGTGACCTGTCTAGTATCTTTCATTCTCCTTGTGGGTCTTGTTATTATGATTGCACCCCAACCATTATTGTTGAATACCAAAACGATAAAGTCGATTACTATGATCCATATAATATTTACTTATATAAATTTTTTAAAACCTAGGAGCATAAATTCTCTTACTTTTTGCGCTTCTTACCACATTATTTGATGCTCTTCACTATCTCTTAACAAACCCGATAAATAAAGCAAAGTCTAAAATAAGCTGTTTCAAGCTTAGTCAATGTCTAATTGCCGCTTCAAACCTCCTACCCTCTATATAAAATATTCATAACGTTTAGTTCCTCTTTCATTTTCTACGATATTGACTGAAGAAGATTTTAATTGAAACCAGCCACTGCATTTAAAGCTCACCTTCATGATGCGGACTGGAGCACCAGCCGCCTTATTAGAATACATCTCTCCCAGAATTGCTGAGAATAAAGCGCTCTTTCCTGATCCTACACGTCCAACCACCGCTACAAGACTTCCACGGGCCACTGAGACATTGATATCCCTTAGAAACGGAGCCTCACCACTGGTCCAACTGAATGATCCACTATCGATTTCAACAGCGTTACCTAAAAGAACAAAAGGATCATAATTTCATATTCTCCGCAAATGTTGCACAAGCGAAACATTCAAAATTAACTTTAGCAAAAGTAATAAATTTTTACGAACAAAGAATATAGAAAGGATAAAAAGTTCAGCTCTTCGAATACGTAACTTACACGTAGAACTGCTCATCTCCGTACGCTATAGGACAGTGTTTCTCAAAGTGTGGTACGCGTACCCCTAGAGGAACGGGAACAGTTCAGCGGGGGTACTCGTTCTTATGCGAAATATCTTGCAACAAACGAAAATTTCATTTTTTTTTCTTAAAAACAAAGTTAGCCATGAAAATTTACGATTACGTATTTTTCTATTGGCTATTTTTTGCGGAGTTGACAGTTAATAATTAGTGGTGTCAACAGCCAGTTGTGATTTTTAACTTTTGTGCAATTTTTTTATAGCGAAAAATGCATTCATTTTTGTATTAGTGGTACACAGCGTTACGAAAAGTTTAGGAAGGGTACGCAAAAGTCATAAGTTTGGGAAACACTGCTATAGGATGACTTACTTACAGGGCTTACTTACTCAACTTACAGGGTGAGCAACATGCTCAGATTTAGCTGAGCGTCAGTTGAACCAAGATCCATACGTCACCTGTGAACGGCTTGTTGGACAACTTTACACGCATGGTTGGGTGCGCTGCTTTCCGCCGTTTTATTCTTTCCTTCTATGTCAAAATGTGTTAGCAGATTTACATGTATTCTCAAATATATATCTTAATTAATAGTGCAGTACTGTTTATCAATAGTGTAAAAATAAGGAACAAACCAACGATAAAGAAAGAGAAAAATTTTCCTTTTCATCCCAACGAATTCCCTACCCAAGTATTGGTTAAGAGGAGAAGAGGGTGTAAACTCATTTAAAGGAGGATCTCTGAGGTTCTGCCCCTATTATTTTTCTCCTTTATACTCAGGGACCACACCCAACCTTGGGGAACTGGTTTAAATTATATCAATGGTAGCTGGACTTCTTGCATTTTGTATATCATTTGCTTACATGACTATGTTTTCTGCCGACTGTACTTTATACTATCTTGGCCTAATAATTACTAGAGAATAACCGCCTCGTATTTTTTATGCGGAAATGGAACTCTTATTTTCCTTTAAAGAATTCATTAATTGAACCAAAAGTTTAAAACAAGATTTAAATTATCTAACTATCCTCAAAAAATAAAATTTCGTTAAAAATAAAAAATTCGTTGAAATTAGTTAAATTTCGTGTTAAATAAAAAAATTTTTTTTTTCATGATGAAGATTCTAGATTTATTATTATAATGATCGAACTTCAATATTCAATATTTTTTTTTTATAATTAACATTTATGTAAGGAAATAATGAATATTATAATATAAATACTATGTGAGAAATATTATGCAAGAATATTTTCTGTAATATATAAGTCCCTAATTTCAGAAAATAAGTTTATATTTTAGGGTCAAGATAACGAGTAAAGATTCGACAAATTATGCTTATTTTTCAATAAACTTTACGCTGAATTTTTTCAAGGAAAGTTAAAGTTTGTAAACAGTTTGCCTCTAAATTTTAATGTAGGCAAAATAACATTCATAAAGTTTTTACATAAGTTGAATGATTTTTATAAAGTTTCGATCTAGGCAAAAGAAATAGTTCTCTTCATATTTTCTCATATTTAATGTTAAAATAGTTATAAAATACATTTTTGTGAATAAGTATTTTTATTTTGCTTTAAAACTTTTAATAATTCTGTTCTTTATTTTTAAAGTTCATTATTATGTGATTCCCTTAAAATATTTAACATGCCATTGGTTAACATAATTAAATGCAAAGAAATAAATGAAAAGTGCAATTTACTACCTAAATATGAATAGATTGGTGTGCTTTTTTTTACAATTTATGTAATACGATAATCATACAAAGTGAATGTAAAAATTTTTTATCCTCTTAGTCGTGGTAAAAAGAAGTAACTTACAGATAGCTGTATCATCGTCTGTTCCTCGATCGGGAAGCTCTTCAGATAGCAAGAAAGTTCTAATTCTTCTGAAAGCCACACTACCCTAAAAACAATTTAAAAAAATTATTGAAAGCTCATTGTGAAACAGTAAATTAATGCTTATTTGCAAAACACGCAAAAAAATCGAATAATAAATTATCAAAGGAGTTTTTATTAAAAAAATTTAATAATAGGATTTTTTTAAGATCAAAATAAAATATATTTTTAAATTTTAATTATTGAAAATGAGGACAATATTTAGGATCAAAGATAGGAGTAATATCATAAAAGCCTTATATCGTTAAGAACAACAAATTATTTACACACAAATATACATACAAGCTACAGCAAAGCAGAAAACATTAAACGTTCAGCATACAAATTATTTATTAAGAGCATAAAAAAAATTATCGAAGGAACAAAAATCAAATAATTAACTTGACGGGGTAGAAGGTTTTTCAGCAGAAAACATAAAAATAGCAAAACAGAGTTTCATCTTCCTTGTAACAGGGCGCGCGATAACAAAACTGCTAATAAAACATATTTTTGTTTCAAATGAAACTAGACATGCAAAATACAAAATCTTTCAAAGTTCCGAATCGGAATTTAAATCTTTATATTCAATGAATGATAATAGATGGCGCAAATTTTGCTTTATTGTTGTTATGCAATAAACGTCGTATTCCATTCCATTCCGTATGCCATTTCTTGCCAAACACAAAGACAAAATACATTGGATTTCTGATTACTGTATTAACACATTGTCGTATAGCGGATCATATGGAAGAATTGACGTGTTGCCATTTATGTGTTGTACAATACTCCACCTATTGCAATTTTTTAGAATTAAATATATAATCTGCTTCTTTAATTTGAAAAAAAAAATTCACTTACCTGTACGATAGAAGCAATGACTTGAGGAATTGTGGCCATATTTGTTCTCAAAGTATTGAAGAGAGTGAGAGACACAAAAGCAATACTTGGGTCCAGAACGTTGTTTACATCAATCAACACATACGTCACAAAAGAGGTGATGGCAATCTACAGGAGATGAATTCATTAATTCCTTAAGAATATAATATTTGTATCAGTCAGTTTTAAATGGCAAAATAATGTATGAGTTACAATCAGTGAAAGCCAGTCAAAAGCCATTAAACAAAAATTATATTAATTAAAAAAGAAATGAGGAAAAATGTCGATGAGATAAAAAAGATTTACGAGCTTTTCTGTCAATAAATAACAATACTTGTCACACAAACTTGACTTAAGTATAACAACCAAGCTCCTATCAGTCCATTCATTCTGAACGAAGCTTAGAAAGTGTAAAATTGAAGCGCACAGGTAAACTTTTTCGTGGGGTCTTCCTATACCACGACAAGGTTAGATCACGCATAACCGGAACAATTTCATAGCTTTTTCTAAATTCAAATGGAATCTTAAACTAAGCATCATATATTCCAGATATATTCCCATGTGACTTGAACGTCATTGATTAGCTCGAAAAATCACTGCGGGGACATCGGTTTCGATCGGTGAATGCGTATCTAGTTTGAAGAACAGTCGGTAGTTTTTTACGAGTCTGGCATTGTGCCAAGCTCCTATCAGTCCATTCTTTCTGAACGAAGTTAAGAAAGTTTAAAATTGAAGCGTAACGGTAAACTTTTTCGTGGCGTCTTCCTGTAACACGACAATGTTAGATCACGCATAACCGACACAATTTCAAAGCTTTTTCTGAAATTGACATCGTATTCAATCGCTGAATGCGTATCCAGTTTGAAGAGCAGTCGATAGTTTTTTACGAGCCTGGCATTGTGCCAAGTTCCTACCAGTCCATTCATTCTGAACGAAGTTTAGAAAGCTTAAAACTGAAGCATAGAATTAAACTTTTTCGTGGGGCCTTCCTGTAACACGACAATGTTAGATCACGCCACGCATAACCGACACAATTTAATAGCTTTTTCTGAAATTCACATCGGATTCAATCGCTGAATGCGTATCCGGTTTGATGAGTAGTCGGTAGTGTTTTACGAGCTTGATATTGTGTGACCAGTAACATAATGGGCTGACAAACAGCTGAAGACCATAATTTTCAATTTCAGTATTCCAGTTTTATTAAATAAATTGTATGTTGTAATTGTAATCGACTACGGTTTGCTTTTCATTAAGTGCACATAATAAAAACATACTTTTATTAAAACTTCCTATAGGATGAGAAGTGTTTTGTTTATCACTTTTTAAATTTTAATTATTTTTTACCTTCATAAATTTTAAATGTTACCAATATTATATTTTAAAGGAGAAAAAACATTAATTTTTATTTATTTCAGTAATTTTCAGTTTTTTAAATGTTCCAACAAATTTTTATTAGCAAAATATCTTACGAGAAATGGTGCTGATATCCATAGAAACATAACAGATCCATTAATGAAAGCTAATTTTCGTAATGCAGTTGCTTCCTTTTGCCTGATCGATTCAATTTTCTTTGTAAATGGCAATTCCCAGGCAAACAATTTCAAAACCTAAAATTAGAAGAAATCAAATTTCTGAATTTAAGAAAATTTCATGTTGTGAACTATGTTTCATTATTGCTATATTATAAACGTAATTGATTGATTCAGTTCACTTATATAATCATTTGAATCCTGAATGGATTCAACTTATTAGTGTTTTCTAATCATCATATTAAATCATTATTTATAATTATTTATCATTATATTCGACTTAAATTAAGATTTTTTTTAGTCTTTAGGATTCAAATCTTTATATTTGGTATTTTAAGTGCTTTAACCAATTTTTCAATTAGGAATTTAAATTGCGATTGTTGAATCCTTACACATTAAAATGATTCCAAAATAAGATTTGAAAAACGAATCGAAGAATTTAAGAATTAAAATAGTGGAATCAATATATTTTAAAACCCTTGTTTATAACAGCCGATCTGTATCACATTTGTAAATTTTTTCGAAGTTATTTACTAAAGTTTCTCCAGCAAATAGTCAGATTTCATAACAGTTCGTAGAATAGCTTCAAATGCATTTGATTAACATAATAAAATTGTCTGCAATCAAGATTGTGCGTAATCTTAATTGCTTACATTCAAAACTAAATCAAGATGAAATGTAATAAAAAATTAACATTACCGATAATTATAGTTCAAAACTAGATGATATAATTAGGATTAAAATTTTAATCGTAAAAATTATGATAGCCTATAATCATGATTAAAAAAGTATCGGTTTATTAAAGTAACAATCTCCTGTACTTTCTCTATCGGTTTATTAGTTTATCGGTTATTAAAGTAACAATCTTAATTGCTTACATTCAAAACTATATCAAGATGAAATGTAATAAAAAAATTTCATTACCGATAATTATAGTTCAAAACTGGATGATATAATTAGGATTAAAATTTTAATAGTAAAAATTACGATAGCCTATAATCATGATTAAAAAAGTATCGGTTTATTAAAGTAACAATCTCCTGTACTTTCTATATCGGTTTATTAAAGTTTATCGGTTATTAAAGTAACAATCTTAATTGCTTACATTCAAAACTACATCAAGATGAAATGTAATAAAAAATTAACATTACTGATAATTATAGTTCCAAACTAGATGATATAATCAGGATTAAAATTTTAATCTTAAAAGTTATGATTGCTTAAAAAAGTTTTTTTTTTGGTTAATGGCGGGCACTTGGGTCTATTTCGCATGATAAAAAAATTATCAGTTTACAAATAATTAGTAAATACGATTACAAGAGCAAAGAGTTATATCCATTAAATCGTTCAAAAGAAATTGTAACGAGTATGCATTTTTTCAAATGTAATTCATAAAATTACATCCTTCAATAGTGTGTAGTAATAAAAATGTATTATTATTTTTTTTGTCAAAATTATTTAAGTTATCCCCATAGAGGATATCCTAATAAAAATACTTATTAATTACAACCAGCAAAATTTTTATGTTAAATATGGCAATTATGGTCTACTAAAGTTAAAGATTTGTTCATTAATTAAAATAATTTTTCCTTCATTATTTTCAAAAATCAAAATACAGAAAATAGTAAATATAATTTTAAATGTTTGAAAAATATCTCACCTTAATCCCGTTTAAAATTTCACTCATTTGACGCATCCTGGAATCTTTCCACTCCATTTGTTTTTTCTAAGAGGAATTGGAAGATTAATTATTAAAACAATTAAGTATCTACTAAAATACAAGTTTGTATGAATACATAAAGAAATTAAGACTTGTTTTTAGGAAACTCGTTATCATGATAGAGCTGTAGGGAGCAACTAGCCTCGCTTATTAACTATTACTAGATCTAGATGAAAAATATGCCGGCTAACCCAGGTAACTGCATCTTTGAAAAAAAATGAAGTTATTGCAAATTATAGAAATTTACTTAAACTGCATAAAATATCTGGGCACCTGAGGCGGCTTGCGGCCCTTTTCCCATTTATCTTTAACTTGACCTTTGTGGTGCTTCGATGAGGTTGTGTAATGCAAATGAAGTAAAGGAGTATTCACGTGGACATTTAGGTTCTGACTGTGTAATTATATGCAGTAGGGTGTTAAGACTATATATTGTAAAAATATGAACTTATATACAGGGTTATTTATAATTCCCTCTGGGGTTTCGAAGCGTTATAGTAAAAAAAAGGAGACGAATATGAAAAAAAGAAACATATGAAATTATTCCGAAACTATTCAAGTTTTACTTACATACATTACAGGTGTTCTATGTCTGAACCCTTGGTCACACGGCATACATCAATGCGATAGTTCAGTTCCTGCTCTGAGGGAATTATGAATAACCCTATATATATATATATATATAATAGCACAGTGTTAGGACAAAGGAGTTTATGGCGTATCCCTGACCCCTCAGTAGTAGACTGTTGAAAAATGATTACATATTAAAAAAAATTAATACTTAATACTGCTTAAAATTAACACTGCTTAACTGATAAAGAAAATAAATAAATTGCCTTCAAGAAAACTGTTTTTATTTTCTCCTTCCTTCTCAACATCCCAAGGTTGAAACTTGACAGTATTACTAAACTATATTCTATGATTCCAGCTCAACAGAAGCCAAGCATTAAGGTGCCAATTAGAGTAATAATTAATTAATTAAATAAATTAATAAAATTAATAAAATAATTAATTAATTAAATTAAGATAAAAATAGAAAATCATTTTAATTCACATTACCTGCAATTTTTGTGATGCAGAAGCTAACTTGGCTGTTATAGGCATGATTAGCACCATAATGCCTACTCCAGCGAGGGAGGCGATACCCAGGTACCTCCACAAAAGCGCAACCGTCAGAATGATCCTCATTGGACAACTCCATATCATATTGCAGTCCCATACCAACTGTACCAGTGTGTGTCCATCGACAGAAAGCATATTGCACAGTTCACCCAAAGTATAACAACGTCTGGATCCACTACTCAAGGCTAAAACCTAAATTCAAAGCAAAACTTAACCATATTTTAATGAATAGTTAGTATATAGCAATGAATTTATAATGAATGAATTATGAATTATAACACAGTAATTTTCATTTACATTAATCAGTGATTAATGTAAATGAAAATTATTTGTTAACCTTAATTTTTAGAGATAAAAAACGATTTTGATCTTCAGTAACGAAATAAAATTTATAATTTTTACATTTCTTATATTGCTAAAAAATGCACGTTGGCTAAGTAGTAGCGTTTCACTCTCCGTTCCAGGTTCGATCCTCGGGCCGGGCAAGGTTGACTCAGCCTTTCATTCCTTCAGTGGGTCGATATATGAGTACCAAGTATGCTTGGGAACCAAACGCTAGGGTTTTCGCGTTCGGCTAGCCACTTAACCGGAACATCTGCTCCTGCACCCCAAAGCCCAAGGTCAACAAAACTGAAATGGGCATAGTAGGCCATGGCCCTCTATGGGCTGTCACGACACTGAGTTTAGTTTTTTATAGTACTAGAAACGACACGAAAAATAGAATAATTCTGGCAAAATATGCACCTAAGAAAACGTGACACAGTGTCAGATTGTAAATTTTTACTGTGGACTGCTCATGGTTACCCAAATGTAATGTAAATCCCACAATTCCTTCACGGTTAATGTCTCCCTAAACCATTTTACATTTATTTCCTTTTATTTCGATTTTCTCTATAGCATATAATGAATTTGGAAGAGAACTTCGTTAAATGTCGTGTTTATTTCTTTAGTTGATTAATATATGCAGATTTAAATTTTTTATTTTATTTATTTATTTACAAAGCAGTTTCAGATGAGGAGTCAGACCAGGTCGTATAAACCGTTGACTGGTTGGAGAAAATAATAATAAGAAAAATTTGTACAGGGAAAATTTGTATATAAACACCCTTTAATAATACATTATCAAAAACTAAAAATTAATTACAGGAAATAAAAAATTAATATTTTTTTCAAACAAATTATTTTTATTATTTTTTCCGAGTTATAAATTGTGATAAATATAAGCCATAATTAAATCATACAAACCTCTTTCTTTAAAATAGAAATACAGAACTGATTATGGTTTGCTAGATAGTTAAAACTAAATTTTAGATAGAATAAAATACATAGTTTGCACCATAATTTCTAATCTTAATATACTTTTATCTTTAATATCCTTGTAAAGAATGAAGTTGAAAAAAAGTGTGGGTATCAGACGTTGAATATTAAAATGTATAAATGTGAATGAGAAAAAGTGTGTTTCCAAAACCTGATCATTAATGACGTCTAGTAGAGTAAAGGGGGATTAAAAACAACAGAAAACCAGTCTATTTGTTAATTGGGACTAAAAAAGATCTTTAAGTATAGTTCGTTCCCCAGGAGTTGGCATTTGGCTCCACCTCTTCCGAAGTAGAGTTCATTTTACTCGGGAGTAAGAGGAGGAACATCTCCGCGCTTGAAAACGAGACAACCCTCAATGCGCGACAAATGCAAAAAGTGAATTCTTTTTCCGTCACTTACTTCGCTTTATCATCTGCTATTATACCTTTCGTTACTCTAGCTAATTAAATACATTTTAAATTTAAAAACTGTTGTTTTTCCAGCAGTTGACCGTAGTTTGAAAAATTCACCCTCCTTAAATTGGTACAAATTTACGACCCACAGTTTTTTGCATAAATCATTATTGAGATGCGATAACACTGTGGTTAAGACATTGACCTGCCATTGGGTAGAATCAGGGCTCTATGCGGCTGGAGACCAACAAACTTTAGATCGCTGGGTACTGTCTGAATTGTAAAAGTGGCTGATGCGCATCATCACCGCCATGTCATTGACCTATAAAGTGTTGAAACCTTTACCTCCAATGAACCTTTTGTTAATCAACTGTCTGTTGAATATGAATAATTATTTAACTTAAATTTTTTGAAACAGGATTTTTGAAATATATATATTCAGGGAGGTCGTTACTTAACATTTAAATCTCTTACTTTTCGATACATGGCAGCTTTCATACCAGATCTAGGACAGATAGAAGACCAGACCAGACAATTCTGAAGGTGACACGTCGTCAAAGATAAGAAAAGTGTCAGGATAAACATCAATCCTGCGTACACATACCCATGCCAGCTCGGTTCGTCATTGTCGATGAATTTGATGAGAAAACTGTTACACGTGGGGAAAAAAAGAAAAGAGGTTATTAATATAATGTTTGTATAGAAACTTTTTATTAAAAATGTAAAAAAATAGATATAATAGGTAAGACTTTGTTACACGAAATAGACTCATACTCATCCATATACTATGATTGGTTTATGTACCCAAAAGTTTAATATTATACTGTTAAAATCAAAATACACGAATCTATCTGTGAGGCCACATAGGCATTACATATTTCCCAGCTTTTAAAATTTCTTTAATTTCCTAAACTTATTTTTTTAATCATTCTTAAACTTATTTTTTTAATCATTCTTTACCGAATTTTAATTAAATCAAGTTTTTAATCATTCTTATCCGAATTTTAATTAAATTAAATATTTAATCCTTCCTAACCGAATTTTAATTAAATTAAACCAATTATCTAATTTGTATTTCATTTTATAAAAAGCGAATATAATGTATTTTATTCTTTTCTTAACAATCGATGTAACTGCAAACTTTTTATTTCAATGATACTGTAAGACTCATTAAATCACTGTGGCGACTAAACGAAAACAAATATCTAATTATAAATCTTTATTTCTTACCACAAAAATGATTCAGTTACATGGTTATACTAATTCTCACAGTCTTTTTGGCGCAAGTCATCTGGTTCCTAACAGGTCACGGCCCTTTTCCTTCTTTCTTTCATTACCTTCATATCTCGGATACAAACCTTTGTACCTGTGGTCAACCAGGTACAACAGAGCATTACTTATCAACTTGTCTTTACACAATATCATGGCATACACGACTTTCAAACATTAATAATTTACATATTTGGCAAAAAAACTTTCTTACAAATAAAACATTAAACTCTAAATTAATTAACGTAATGAATTTTCTAGCAGAAAACGACTCCTTATTAAAATTTTAATTAAACCTGACTTTTTATGTAATCTTGATAGTGTTTAACAGTTTTTGATTTTGTCCTTTATTATACATTTCGTCCTCGTTTACATTTTCTTTATTTGTTTTCTTTTTGCTTCTTTTTTTTTCAATTATTATGTATGTAACAAAATTCGCTTCATTTATTGTTCTCTTTGCTTCAAATTTTTTAAAATTTTTTTTAAATATTTTTTATAAATTTAGCTAATGTGATACGAATTATTGTCATCTTTATTGTCATCTGTATCATCTGTATTGTGCAGTTATGAATTTTGTAATGGTTTACTTATGTGCCGAGTTTTGTGCGAGCTAGACTGTCGTCCAGACGTGGACTATACGGTTAAGGGTTTTGCAAACCTAGGTACGTGTCCACGTCTGGAAGAAAAGAAAAGTCTTTTTGGCGATTCGCTTTCGCCAAATTATTTTCAAATTTAATATTGATTATTAGAGGTTGGTTTTATTTTTGGCTCTGTTATCTTTCGATAAATCGCCAACCATGGATCTCTTCCCATTCTCCTGACTGTCTGTTGGGAAGAATTCATTCACATTTTGATTAGGCAGGTCGGATATATCTCCCGTGGCCTGTCCTTATTAATATTATTATTCGAAATTTATTAATTAACTTAGAGAGTCTTATTACGGATAAAATATAATTTTATATCTCGAGCTCTACAAATACTAAATAAAAGTTTTATTATAATTATGATCCAGTTTTCATCTTCAGCTGTCATTTTCATTATCCTGTTTTCATCAAAGTCTTCAATTAGTCAATTATACGTTACAACTCCAACCACCCCTAATTTCGTCATTATACTATCTAACAAAAATAATTACTCCTTCTGTCCCAAATCAGTTGCAACATTTGAATATTTTTGTACTAATTATTGACACTGACTACTTCATAATTTAGTTTGAAGATTTTTTAGAGATTTTAGGGTATTATGCTGTCAATCAACAACAGTTATTCACCAAGCATTCTATCTTAAAACGAGTATAGAGCATAGAGTAATAAATAGGTATGGTATAGAGATGGAATAGGTATGGTCTCTATGGTATAGAGACGCCAACTGGCTCCGGTTTCGACAGAATATTTCAAAAAGCGGTAGTGATCTACAAACTAAAAGTTTTAGATTTTCGGTTAATTTTGCCAAATTTTTAAAAGCCCCAACACAGCTTCGTTCGTTCGTTGTAGTGGAACTGGGCGTCTGAGGTCTTACGGCCCTTTTCCCATTCATCCTGAAATTAGACTAAGAAACATACATGGCAAAAATAAAGTTTGGGGAGCAAAATGGAGCTGGTGAGAGAAGAAAAATGGCACTTTGCCATTATTAGGCAATAACAAAATTACAAGTAATAAAAAAGTACACGAAAAAAGGTAAAATTCAAGTACAATGGGAAAATGAACACTAATGAATATTTACAGATTGGAAATACATACAAAAGGGGGGCGAGTTAAAGGAATGTGAGGATGTGTGTGTATGTGTAAGTAGGTGTGGCTCTGTTAAAGTAGAGACTCTGCCGTCCTGATAATTACCACTCGTGTCGGGTAACTCTCTACACTTAAGTTACAGGGATTAGTTTACCCCTGAAGTAGAATTTACTAAACCAAGAATTATATATTAAAAGATTACCACTCTAAAATATTTATCAGCTGCCCGAATCAAGTTGGCATCTTCTGTGAGTGATAAATTATTTCTAAACATCCAGGATTCGTACACTTTTTATAAGGAGTCTTTCACCAGTAATCGCTTAAAATCTTTTAGTCGTGAATTCATTACTAGTGTAATTTTACTGGCGTCAATCTACGAAACTGCATCGGAAGTTATTTATAACTCCACCCATTCGAAATAATTTGAATCAAAAATTTGGACCTAAGCGTAGGAACTAATTTGGGATGAAGAGAACAATTAATTATCTTCACGTATTTTCCCGAGAATAAATTTTTATTCACGCGTATGTAACTTAAAACGACGATTAGAAACTTATTTAACCGCTTACCTGATAATCCCGAGTTAACTCGGTACGTGCAAATATTTACTATCCCGAAATTATTCGGGTATTTGTATATTGCTAATGTTTATTATCCCTATAAAACTTGGAAGAATTTGTCATTACGTTTTGTTATATCACTTTTTAATTGGGCCGGAAAGGAAATAATAATAATAATCTGCTGTGATTGGAAGTTTGCCTAGTTTTGCTGTTGGATCGTGGGACTGCACACGTGTTTTGTGCGATTGTATAGTGTGGCTTTCAGGAGAACTCCTCCAGACAACCGTCTCGCGTCGTGGCGGGTACTATGGTTACCAGGAAAGGACACTTCGTATAGGGGTGTGGGGTGAATAGTTTTGTCCTAATCTCGGCATAGGTCGTCATGAGTAAACCAATCGTCACCTTCTTTCCTCCATTTCACCACCATTAGAAATGTACTCTCGCTTGTTACCATAATAGCAGACAGCCCCAGACTTTTAGTCTGGAGGAGTTCTCCTCAAAGCCGCACTATATGTACCTTGGCCAAGCTTGAGTTGTATATGCCTTGGCTATCTTTTTATGCCAAGGTATATCGATGGTTTCTGAATTTACATAGAAAAAAAGGGTAAAAAATGGCGTATCACTTTACTGGCGTATCACTTTGTGTTGTCCCTTGTTTTAAAAATTATTATTTAACTTTTTTCATTTGCCCGAGATAGCTCGGGATAGCAAACTGATTGTAAATTAAATGTGTTTTTACTCATAAAAAAATCAAAATTTCAACTTAAAACTTGTGTTTATGCTTTGGTTTAGTTTCTTGCATTTATTAACCCTTACGCGCCGACTGTCACAAATACATGCCAGCATAAAACCGCATCAATCAGGATAAAAAGAGTAAAACTGGTAATCAAAGTATTTCTTTAGTAGTTTATTTGTGGGCGGAGTTATAATTGTTTGATTTATTTAATTCACCATTACTTTGTTTAAAATGAAATTATTTAGTTATACTTTGTATTAACATAGATAATTTACATGATTAAGCTAACAATAATTAAAGTAAAAGCAAGGTAAGTCTGTCAAATTAGCAACAACTACATTTAAGTTACCGTTTTTTATTTAATTACAACTTGATTCTGATTTTGTACGAATGCTTTTCTGAATCACCCGTCCCCAAGGGGTTAATGAAATTATAAATTAATGTTGATTTCGTGTATTTTTTTTTTAAAAAAATGGTAAGGGGAGCGGTTAAAGACAAAAAAATAAATAAGAGAAAAAAAAATATTGACATATTAAAATTAAAGGGTTGACTTGTGGCACTCGGTTTTTTTTTTCAAGGGTTAAAAAAAAAAACGCAACCTCAGTAAAATATTTTGCGAAAAGTCTGTGACAGCAATGACAAATATTATAGTAACGCGAGCTTTCTTTTATCCTAAGTTATTTCAATAATATTAAAACGTTAGGAAAAATTCGGCAATCCTTACTCCAATATGATGGGAGGCAACAAAGAAGTGAAATTGTATATGATCTCCAGAAATACGGCCATTAAGAACCACGGCCAGATCGCTCTTGCAAAAGTCAGAAACAAAGAGGGTCCTCTCTTACAACAAGAACTCTTCTTATTTGTGCCATCCCCCACTTCTTCTTCTTGAAACCTAAAGAGTTGGATTAAACTGGTCATTAATTTTGTCTTTGATCTCGTGTGATCGCGGAATTGGAAAATTTCGTGTATGTGACTAAAGGCAGCTTTTCAAACCTCTTTTGCCAAGCAAAAAAAAAAAAAAGAAATTGCTACAACGTCAGTGCTTTAATAATAATTTTAAATTTCCCATACTATCTTGCCGTCGGTAATTATCTGGCTTTGAAATGGTCAAATATGTAGCTTATTAAATATTTAAAGAATTATCTACTATTTAAAAAAATGGTCTAGTTGGCAAGATTTTTCCATTTTTTGCAAGATTGCAAGATTTTTCCATTGCCGTTGAACACCCGATCCTGTTTTTTGGGTTTACGACTGCTAATGTTTAACTCCGTAACCTTCTAATTTTGAACCCAATCCAGAAGAGAACTCTTGTATCAAGTATTGGAAGAAATTTGCCTTCGTGGTGGACATTTTTGATGAAAATAATTCACATTTGCATTACATGAAGAGGAAAATCACGAAAACCTCCCACGATTAGGCTGACGGCAAGGGGATTCTAACCCATGATCCATCTACCACTGATGATATTTCACAACAGCACTGCTGTCGATTCAAGTCGAATGTGGAATTCGTATCGCCGAGCCATCACTGGAATTCGAACCCGGTTATCCTTATTGGAAGACAAACTCTCTATTCCCTGAGCCACCAAGACGCAGTTCTTTCTATTTAGGCGAATGAATAAATAGCACTGAGAAACATGTTTTTTCTGTTGCATGAGATTTTTCAAAAAAATATCTCACATGCCTTAGTATGGATGATTTCAAATCTACAATCGGTTTCTCTCTGAAAGTTACAGTTTTTTTAAAAAATGACATTTTTAGTCCCGCTTTTTGTCGAATTGTGCAAGTTTAAAAACGTTTTTTTCATAACAAGGGATCACATAAATGTTGCGACAAATTTCTAAAGAAGTATGGACACTTCATTAGGATTAAAGTTGCATGGGAATTGCATCGTGTAGGAATAGCCCGGAAATGTCGTCATACGCCACTAGCGGAACTTCTCTATAATAATAAACCGTTTATTTGTGTGATATTCTGAATAGATCATAAATATGAAGTGCCTCTACGGGCATCCAAAGACACTTTCGAGCATGAGTACTTATGCAATTTTAATTCTACTGATGTCTCCCAACTCCCCTAGAAGTTTATCACAACAATAATTATTTAATGCACTTGTATGACCAAAGTGGTCAAGTAAAGCAAGCGTTCCATTCAGAGACTTTATTTTTTTCCTAAGTAGACCCTTACTTATTCGCGGGCCGAATACCCTACTTAAATAAACTGAAGTATTATATGAACAGCAGAAAGATACTTATTAACTTGAACATCTAAAATGTCTTGTTTTAGTTGTCCAAGAGTCAAGATTTTATGATTGATTTGTTTTAAGCAGAATAGAACTAAAAAATGTTCCCAAAATGATACAATACCAACATACATTTCTTCAGCAATTTTTACTTCTTTCGCCCATTGCTCCTGGAACTTCTGATGCACATATGCAGATCTCAATCTAGGATTTAATTGGTCTAGATCGCCTGTATCGATGAAATTTCTGTAACCATACCATACTATTCTAAAATTAAATAGACATTAAATAGACAATTAAATAGACAATTTGCGCAAAAGAAAATATAACGAAAAGTCTAAAAGTTGAGAAAAGGTATTTCATGACTAAGCATATCTGGTAATGTAATTTAGGATTTATTTCTATCTATACTTAAAAATTTTAACCCTTCCGTTAAAGATTTTTTTTAATTGATTAAAAATTAAATTTATTCAATTGCGAAGAAAGGTACTTTACCTCGCCTGAACTTCAAAACATTATCAAATGCACTACATATACACGTATGTATCGTCGTTGGATGTCAAAATAAATAATATAATTTTAAATCTCATATAAGAGCCAAGAATTTATTGTTAAAGAATGAATTAAAGAATTACTACTACAAATGCAAGTCAATTTTTAAGAAATATCTCTAATTAAAAAAAGTATGGGGGCAGGGGAGCGTCAGCGAGCAGGGGGCGAAGCCTCCTAGTTACTATATATAGTTGTAGTTGTAACTTTATTTATGTGGCACTAGAGATACACAATGGGGCTATTGGAGACGGTCTGGGAAACATCCCTGAGGATGATCCGAAGACATACCATCACAATTTTGATCCTCTGCAGAGGGGATGGCACCCCCGCATCGGTAGCCCGACGACCTTACTATATATAGGAGAGCTGGAAACTATTACGCTTTTTTGTAAAATAATTTATGAATTGGTTGATAATTAAATTCTACAGCTTCCAGAATTTTTGGTAATTCGACTGAATTTTCACATGTAGTGGTGAGGAAAATAAATTCAAATTAAATTTAACAAACAAAGAATTAAGAATTCGAACTTAAATTTAGCTCCCACAGTGAGAAAATGTTCCCAAAATCATAGAAAATTGTCAGTTTTGTTTATATTGACTACCAATATACCAATATATTTTATTGATCTAAGCATACGGCCCCTACAGGAAGAAACTTTCAAACTTGACATTACAGCTACCACCTATTCTGCTCATCTCAAAGAACTTATACAACGATAAATAATCAGGGGCAGCTGCGTGGCAATGCTCATAAAACAAGTTCAGTTCACTTCAAACTTGACATGGTCGAATGTACGTGCAACATGTAGCATACAAAGGGCAGAGTCTTCTTTATTATATACTCTTTAACTGATTCATTAACACGTAGAATGCCACGCTAATTTTACATGGCTTGCAAGTCTGGCCAAACGATAAATAACCACAAACTAAATTTGCAAATATTAGACAGATTTTGCTAGTTTTTTTTAAAAGGTTTAGCATGACATATCTGAAAAAAGTGGTGAATTATATAAGTCTACGAATTGTTTAAAAATAGTAGTGGATAAAAATCTACTAAATTGAATTTATTAAACCAAGAATCACAATTAAAAAACTACCACTTGAAAATATTTATTCGCTGTCCAGAGCAAGTTGGCGTCTCTGTGTATATAAATGAAATTATTTTTGTGTGTTCGATATTGCATTAATTTCTTCAAACCATTTTAGTAACGATAATAGCATAAAAATACTAAAAATTTACTCGTATTATGTGTTTTTAACAATGTTGGGTTCGATCACAGGTGACCCTCGTGGCGCTACGGACAAACTCAGTTCCGGTCACCGGTGACCCCATGGCACTCAACGTGTTAATCCTGATGAGTTGCTTTCATGTAGAATGGTTTTTCACGAAATTTAAGTTGTTCGTTTTTGACGAGAAGTCTATGTATGGGTGGAGTCTAGCATTCACGCGGTTTTTTATAAGCAGTTCACGCAGCCTATTTAAAAAGTGAACCCAAATTCTATTTTAAAAGTGATTGATACAATGTTTTTGGAGCTACTATCCCATGGGGGATATCTACTCCTTCTTCTAAGATGATAAATTGGAAGATGGTGTACTTTATTAGTGCCTGAGAGAAATTTTTCATATATATTTCAGAGTTGAATCTGTAGTGGTAGACAAGTACATAAGACAAACGAATCATATTCATAATTTAAACGAATTTTTAGACATATATTCGCTACCACTTTCTTATTTTTACTAGATTTTGTATTAAAGGGCTCTTTCCAAAATTGGCTTACTTTCATAGTGGCTGATCGGACTAATTATAAAAAAAAATTGAAAAAAAAAACCCCTTATGATGGAGGCTTTCAGTTGTAGGAGGCGTTGGTCTAGCAAGGATTGATTTCTCTTGTATTTTAGAGAGGGAAGGCAAATTGGTCTGCAGTTCTCCAGATTTAGATTAGATTTTACCCTGCTCTTAACAGCATGTTTCCATTTCGTTGGGAAATAATTTAATCTAAGGCAGACATCCATTATGTTGGTAATTTGTTTGATCTTGTTGCGTGGGAGTTTCTTGAACACTAGGCATTGCTTAATCTGTCATGTTCTAGATCTTTGTTGTTGTTTAGCTTCTTAACACTAGGTTAACGGGACGCGTTATTTTGACGCATTTCGAATTTTATAAGGAAAATTACAAAACTCGTTTGCATTTTTATTTTATCTCTTGTAATGACTTTTATCCATTGATAGAGGTAAATATATATTGAAGTCAATTTTCTTCAAAAGCGTTGAAATATTGAAATTATCTTTGTGATATACCTATCTCTACAGATATGCGTCAATTTGACGCAATTGTAATTTAGAGCGTTTCACGTCAATAATAAATAGGAATGTACCGACAATACTTCGATCCGTAATCCGATATCGTTATCTGAAATGAAACAAGCGATAAACAACTGATAAGCAACAAGCGATAATAGAAAGAACAAATGCAGAATGTCAATTGCTGTCAGATTTTGAAGGCTTCAGTTGCTTAGTTTGAGTATTGAAAAATAAAATAGTAGAATATTTCATATTTTAATTTTTTATCTTATATAATCCCAACTGCTCCGGACACACCAAAACATCTAAAAAACAACGGAAAATATCTTCGATGTAAATTTTCAATATAAAGTGGTGAATTATATAAGCCTACGAATTATTTAGAAATAGTGGTGGATAAACATCTACTAAATTGAATTTATTAAACCAAGAATCACACTTGATAAACTACCAGTTTTAAATATATATTTGCTGTCCGGAGCAAGTTGGCATCTCTGGTAGTGCTGTTATATGTAATCGTTCATGCGTCAAATTGAAGCGTGTTCGTAGAGATAGGTATGTAAGAAATATCCGTAAACCCAGTGTTAATAATTTTGAGAAATCATATTCAGCTCTTAAATATGCGATATTTAAATGTGTAACTAGTATCGAAGATAGTAATAATTTTCTTTATTTTAACCCTCTGAGCAGTAGATTAGGATTTTTCCCTAAATTTCAAATGCCGGCTTTCCGGCCAGGGCTAAAGAGAATAGAAGGGCTAGTTCATTCCGCTCTTTTAGAGCTGAAGTTATGATTTCTCTCCTCATGACGTCACTGTGTCCACAGATCTCGGAGATCGCTAGAAAAGATATTATGATAACTTTGCATCTTTCTCTCTGTAAAAATAAATTAGACTTTTTATGGTTATTAGATTTCAAACTTTACATAATTAACACATTATTTCCGTTCATAAACTTAGTTCAAAGAAACTTTCTTGGCCATTATATTAAAAAAATACCATTTTAACATAAAAATATTTTACCAGTTGGCGAAAATGACACTATAAATACTTTATTTTAAGAAGTTCAGTTTTAACTTTAATTATTAAGAAAAGCATATATCGACACTTTTTTTATCTATATAATCTTTCATAACTATAAAAAGTTTAACGCATATATCGACACTTTTTTAGTTACATATTGCTCGATAACAATAATTTGTAAAGTTGGGTTAAATTTAGAATCCTGATTTTAAAATATGCCGTTAATAGAAATTTGCTCACACTTAATCATTAGGAAACATCAACCTTAAACGCTAATTACTGAAGCAAAATAATAATTCAGGTTCATAATGATATTTGAAATTTTACAATTGCTTATAGATATTTAAATTTAAGATAATATAATTTATAGATATTTAATTTTAAGAGAATATAATAAAAAAAAATCATAAATATTTAGAATAACTGTATTAAAAAATATGTTATGAAATAAGGAGAATTTTAATTATATACTATACATTCAAGGGCGCCGGCAGAATAATGTAAAAGGGGGTGCAACCCTCTAACAAACTAACCCCCCCCCCCAAAAAAAAATTTACAAATATTGTGTTATTACTGTTTTGTTATTACTTATATAATCTTACTTATTACAATCTGTTAATTTTTTTCAACATACATTTTTTCATTGTTAACAAGATATTTAAAAAAAAGTGCGAATTTCTTGTACTTGCAAATTTTGCCACGAGAAACTATTGATGGCGCTGTCATAGCTACTGACTTTGAAACACAAATAACTACAAACAGTAGTTTCGTATACTAACGTGTTTGTGCACGCTTAAGATTTGTATTTGTTGTGTTGAATTTGTAGTGTTTGATTTGTTATTGAGCTTTAGAAGATTATATATATATATATATACTATGTGTAAAGATCTGCTCTTACCGAAATTCATCACTGAAGCTACAACGTGGTACGAAATGTGGTGGAATAGAGAAAATTCTTATGAATCCCTTGAATACATCGATTTGGTAATTGAGGGCACACCGTTTTATCCAGCTGTAGCGGAGGCTATCAAAATTGGCCTAACTCCTCCAGCTACTACGTGCACTATTGAACTCACTTTTAGTACAATGCGACGCATCAAAATATGGAATCGGTCTACAATGTCTCACGAGAAATTAAGTAATTTGTGCATGCTCAATGTGCATAAGAAAAGATTCAAAGATGACTCAGAATTCATTGAAAAAGTTATAAACAGATTTGGACAGCAAACAAGACGATTACTATTCTTGTTTGATTAAAAAAAATTTTAATTGTTATGTATCAATAATTATTTAATTACTTGTTTTTGAATAAAAATATTTTTAATAAAATTTTTTTATAACAAAATAGTTTTTCTTTATCTGCTTAATTGTTTAGAAAAAAAAAAAGCCAGAGGGGTGCAAGTGCACCTCCTTGCACCCCCCTGCCGGCGCCCTTGTATACATTTTATTTATACTTTTTATTTACGCGTTAATTTTCTTTGACTTTATCCATTTTTAATTCTTTCGCCTGCCCTTCTCTTTGAAGTAACGAGGCGGTTTCTATTTAGATGGTGAATTTTTATAAAAGTTCTTAACGATGGAATAAACGTATTGCTGTTTTATATTAACTGTGTCATATCGTTTGTAATTCGTTGAATCCATTCTTAACATAGTTGTTCATTTACTTTAGGGAACACTTGGAAAATTATATTTTTTCCTTTTGTGCTTCTATCAGAATTTTTGCAAGTTGCAATAGCGAAAACTGGCATTTCATTACAAGAGCGCCGGCAGAATAACATAAAAGGGGGTGCAACCCTCTAACAATCTACCCCCCCCCAAAAAAAAATACCAATATTCTGTTATTGCATTTTGTTTTGTTATTACACATACTTTCATCTGTTAATTTTTTTCAAGATACATTTCTTCATTGTTAACAAGATATTTAAGTATGAATTTCTTGTACTTGCAAATTTTGTCACGAGAAACTGTATTGATGGCGCTGGCATAGCTACTGACTTTGAAACACAAATAACTACAAACAGTAGTTTCGTACTTGCTTGTGCACTCTTAACATTGGTATTTATTGTATTGATGAAGTTTTACAGTTGTGAGAAGTCAGTTTGTATTATACACCTTTGTTAAACTAAATAACTTACAGAAAATGTAATATTATTTATATTTTATTGAATGAAATTTAAAAATGTAGCTAAGATATCTGCCCAAGAATAAAAATCTTTTTTTGACAGTTAAAATAAAAAATTGCTTTCGAGTGTTCGACTTATGAATAGATTTTACAAATTGACTGCATTCTGATATTTTTTGTAGAAAAAAGTAACTTACTAAGTTATAAAGTTATAAACAGATTTGGACAGCAAACAAGACTATTACAATTCTTATTAGATTAAACAATTTTTAATTGTTATTTATCAATAATTACTTAATCATTTGTTTTTAAATAAAAATATTTAAAAAAACATTTTAAAGCAAAATTGTTTTTCTGTATCTCTTTAATTGTTTTAAAAAAAAGCCAGGGGGTGCAAGAGCATCCTCTTGCACCCCCTCCCGGCGCCCTTGTTTCATTAATAGTTGTTAATTTTTTTAAATTCACTGCAATAAACTGAGGAAAATCATTTTATAAAACAACAAATGTTTTGGAATATGTCGCAAAAAGGAATGCTCCAATATTAGTTAGAGCAAGTTAGACCGAACTTGAATTAAACCGTTCATGAATTAAAAGTACAAGCTTCGCGCCACAGTGACGTCACTGGAGAAAATCGGAGGTTTGGCGCGGCGAGAGTTTCTTCAAAGGAGTGAACTAGCTCTTCTATTCTCTTTAGTCCTGCTTTCCGGCATAAAAAAAAAACGTGGTTTCTTCATTTATTGAATGGGAGAATAGTGCGTAGTAGGAAGCTTTCTGTACAATTGCTTAGTTTCTATACAACAAAAGTTTTTGTACCCTTCATTTTATTCAAAAATTATTGTGGGTAATTATTTCTTTTCACGTTTCATTGTTAAATATTTGTCACCTGTCCAGGAACCTCGTGATAAGGATGTTATTGAATTTGCTTTGTTAAATTATTCACTAAAGCTGTTGTTGTTGTAAATACTGATTAAAAAGTCACTTGACGACTCTTGTTAATAATGTGTTATAAGTAAAAATCACGTACCTATAAACCCATGAGAATAGCAGTCTTGATAAAATTGGTTGATGATCAATAACGTATTCATCCTAAAAGAAATAAAAAATAAATTAACTTTCAGAATTTTTTAAAGTTATGTATTGAAATATTCTAATCAATAAAATTAAGTTATGCAATAAGCATTGGTTGATAGATTATTTAATATCTCAGTTGAATTAATTTAACTTAAATTTTTACCAAAAGTGAACTTTTTATGAATAAATCCTATTTTTAAAAAATGAAACGTTGAAAACCATATTCTTGTTGCATTAGGAGCTTTTCCGCCCTAATATTGTTTAATATCCACTATTTTAAGTTTCAATTATGTAAATTATATTAGTATATTAGTAATTAGTTTAAATTATAATTAATATATTAATATATATTATACTAATATATATATATATATAAAGTTAATATATTATTAATATAATAATGAGGTTTATTAATTACATTAATTATTATTACTTTTAATTATATAATATTTCCTCTACTCATTATTATTTGAGGTTTATTTTAAATCACTTCAGTCATTTCAAGTAAGCATGCACTCAATGATTATTGAAATAAAATTAGTTTTTATCAACCATACACACATTACAGAAAGAACATTCAAATTAGGCCTAACAGAACGAAGGAAAATATTTGGGGGAACGGAAAGTAATGTCGTTTCGGAGCATTACATATTAGTTAGTTTTAAAAACCGATTCATTTCTATTCATTTTCGATCCGACATTGAAAGGTTGTTGGTAGCGAGTGTGAATATATTATTGATTAAAAATAAAATCTTGATTACAAATATCAAACGTACCTAAACGACATTACTTTCCGGTCCCCTAAATATAAATTAAACACATTAATTGATGGATTTTTGTACATCTTCTTATGGGAACATAATTCACTTTCTTACAAAACTAAAGGCATGCATGCCTTTTGTTACAGTGAACTTTTATTTCTCTATAATGCGTCTGTGAGATGACAGCAAACTTACACCTTCTCGTGCTCGATTGTTTTTAATCTATCTTAATCATCTGACGATTTCCAAACGTGTACCGAAATTGGTGTAAATAATTCATGAATGGAGCAAATACATCTGAGCTTGGTGGAAGTATTATTTTTTTTTTAAATGTATGTACCCATGCAGCAGAGATAAATATTAATTACGTGAAAATAACGTTAAAATGCCACAAGGTTTAGAGCAAAAAAACGTTTTTTCAAAACGTTTTATTTCCGTTTCAAGTGGTAGTCTCGAATTAGTTAAAAAAACGTTAATATTTGGGTTGTTTTTAACGTAAAAATGACCGATTTTTGCCCATATTTTGATTAAGGTGAATTTCGTAACCAATTTTTCACGTGATTTTAACCAAGCAGATTTCTTTCTTAACGTATTTTTTACGTTTTTTTCACCAAACTATTTACGTTTATTTTTGGTTCTATAAATTCGTTTTTTTTTCACCAGAATATTTACGTGTTTTTAACGCTTATTTTTATTAAAAAAACGTACATTTTACGTTATTTTAACCAAAATACAAACGTATTTTACCATACAATCAACATTTTTAACGCTTATTTTGAGTTAGGTGAATTAATAAATTTTTCGCGTAAATTTAACTAAAATAATTCCAATTTAACGTAATTTTAATCGAATTGTTAACATTAAAATATTTGAAGTTTTTTTTTTTTTTTTTTTTTTAAACTAAGAAAGAAATAATTCCGTATTTTAATGTTTACGCTGCACTAATTACAATAAAAAATATAGCATTTACTTTTTATTTAAAAAAAACTCTTAATTCTTTTCAAAGTAAAATAACGGAAAATAGTCGATATTCATGCTTTTTTTTAAGAATCCTAGAAAAGCTTTTTGTTTTTAATCTCACACTTTTTGTAAATTTTTACAACTCAAATTATAACTCAACGAATATGGAATGCAAATCTTTGTACCTCTTCACAGCAACATATTGGTTTATTTACGAACTTTCGTGTCTCTCAGGAATTTTTATAATTTTTTATGCCTAAAAGTTCGTAATATAAAGAATTGGTAGGAGGCTTATAAGCACGTTTCGGTATTAACTAAAAATAAAGTACTCATTCACACAATGTTTTGGAATTTTTCAGCACCAAACTCTGAGAGGTTTGGTGGCTACCTCAATTACACCACAATTTTTACAGCTTAATCTTTTAGCATTGTTGTTTCATATTGTTGAAAAAGCAATATAAAAAATGCAGTAATGTATATTGAAAAGCAATGTATATTACCATTTTTGGAAAACACTGTGTCAGGTATCCATGAAATCCTCACAGTTGCAAGACAACTCACCTGAAGCATGCTTTATGTAAACAAAAATCAACTTACCCGCTCAGCGTCCCAGAAGTACTCATATTGCGGATCGGTGAAATAAGAGAGCAGAGCCTCCGTCAATGCAAAGCAGAACACTATCACTCCCAAAATATACAAATTGGGATCGATTCTTTCGTTCAATTGATTCTGAAAAACCAAATTAAATACCTTATTACAATGAATAAAAATAATAAAACTTTCAAGTCTTATAAGCATCTAAACCAGGGATGGGCAAAGTTTTTTAGTCGAGGGCCAAAAATCGAGAAAAAAGAGTTTGGTGGGCCGAGTAAAAACTTCTAAAATAAAAATAATAAAAAAAAAACCGATTTACAAGTTTTAATTCAAATATTTAATGAGATGAATGAAATTACTATTTAATTTTTAAAAGTTCCTTACATTGAGGTTCGAAGTGAAATGTGCTTATTTTAAGGAACGAGGTTAAATGGTTTTCTGTTAGTCTACTTCTGAAATGATTTTTTCTAAGGTTCATAGTTGAAAACACTTGTTTACATATATAAGATGAAGCAAACATAGCACTGATTTTCTGGGCATGAGATAGTAAATTTTGGAAACTAGCTTTTGGTAATGATTTGCAAAACTCAAACATGTTTAGAAGCAATAATAATGTGCAATCTTTACACGCTCAATAAATAATGTTCGAACTCGCACCGGCGGAAAAATCAGCTCGTTGGAGCTCAAAATGCGCTGCCTGCCACATGTGAAGCACAATTCACCTATGTTAGATTTCATATGTCTAATCCTCGAGAAAGACTGACGCTAGTTGGAGATAATCTGTGGCTATTCTATAAAGAACTTCTACGTTCAAAATTTTACCAATTGAAGCTGTCTGTGCTAACTATGTCAATCAATTCCAACAATAGAGAAAGTAAAAAGGTCATCAGTACTTTGTTGAAAAAAAAAATAGCTTTAAACAAATTAGACAAAATAATGGATGTATAATGTAACTTGTTTATATTCGCCATGGATCGGCATGGAACTCTATCCGCGGGCCGGATAAAACCTTCCGACCGGCCGCAGTTGGCCCGCGGGCCGTAGTTTGCCCATCCCTGATCTAAACCATTGAAGTCGATAATTTTATGCCGTGGTGCTTAATTGGGTGCAAATTCATCACTTGTTATTTTCTTTCGATAATTTATTTCGATGGTTAATTTTTTATTTTATAACCGTCGTCGACCCAATTTTGGATTTACGACTACTAATGTTCTACTCAGTATCCCTGTAATTTTGATCCCAATCCAGAAGACAAGGAAACTCCTGGATCATTACCCTCAGAGGTATGATTTGTTATGGGAACATGGAGAACTTTGTGACTTGACAGATTTAACGTGCATCAGCACCATTTACTACACCGGTAGTTTTTGGTCGGCGAAGATCAAACACACGGCCTCTAGAGTATGGGCCCAGTGGCCTACCAACCAGGCTATCCCACACTTCAATAGCTAATTGAATGCTCTTGCTTTCTGCAAACTAATTAGAAATATCACCAGTATTCTCTAAGCATTTTGAAATTTATTTTAATGAGCCTATAAGCAATTATTAAAAATGCATAATTTATTTCTCAATTAACTTGATTTATTTCAAATAGTTTATAATAAGCTCTTTGTTGTGAATAGTTTCAATCAAGGTTTAGTACAACAAGCCTAAGTGAATTCAGTGTGTTTGAATAATTTTCTGCATAGTTTAGCAATAACCTAATGCTGTTCAGACTGATTACATTTGACTTAAAAAATATGAAGCCCATTAGAAAAATAATGAAGAATTTTCCTTTGCGTATATGGTACATTGCAAAATGCGATGAGCAAGATTTTTCAATTACCCTAAGACATACACGTTAAAGAGCAATCGGAAAACTACAGTTTATCCGAAATTTAATATTATACAGGGTGTTCCATCATAACCGGCCTTAATGTTTTGTAACCACCATCCTTAATATATAGTTTTTAGAATTCTTGCCCACTTTGAAGTCAAATCACATAAGGATTAAAAATTAATATTTAAGTGAATGATAAACAAATTAAAAAATGTAGCAAAATGGGTGGGTCTAAAGAAATTAAAACCTGTTTGATTGTTTTGAGATGTAGAGATTTCCCTTTGCTGATAATAACGCCTCAACCTTTAATAGGGTAATCAAACGGGTCAAGGCAATTTTCATCATTAATTAATTACTAGTGATTCAACAGACTTAGATGAAGTTTTTGTTTCTTTGCAGACCCAATATTAACTTGTAACCCCTAACATGTTTATTTTTCTCACTTTATTTCAGTCAAAAATTCAAAATATATTAAGGGCGTTGACTACAATATTGCTTCAGATTCTTTGACATAATACATTAAGCAGTATTATCCATCAAATCGTTGTCACTAATACAATTACCCAAGTAATATGAAGACATTCTATTAAACTAAACTCAGTGGCACGACAGCCCACAGAAGGCCAAAGCCTACAGTGCCCATCTCTGTTTTCTTGACCATGGGCTTTGGGGTGCAGGAGCAGATATTCCGGTCAGATGGTCAATCGAACGTGGAACCCCCATTTAGTTCCCAAGCATGCTTGGTACTCCTTTTTCGATCCACTGAAGGGATGGAAGGCTGAGTCAACCTTGCCCGGCCCGAGGATCGAACCCAAGACCTGTGGTATGCTACCACTCAGCCGCCGGGAGTCAGACATTCTATGACCTTACATTATACTTACGGTAATGATATCATAGAATGGAGTTGCAATGGTGTTGCCCAGAACAAGGAAGCTCCAAAAAATAGACAAAGTAAAAGAATTCAGCTCCCCGTCTTTTTTCTGTTTAATCTGCAGAAGTAGTGCAAAAAGCTGAAATAAAAATAAATGAATATAAAATAAGCAAACAAATAATTATCGAACATATTTCTTTTTCAAAGTAATATATAACTCAGAAAGTATAGTGTGAGTAACAAAATATTAGGAAGCATTTAGTTTCTCAAACAAAATCGATAACAGAGAGTATTGCAACTTGGTATATAGGTATATAGGTATATATATATATATATATATATAATTATATATATATATA
>NC_092204.1:16204085-16227472 GCF_043381705.1 Parasteatoda tepidariorum
TATATATATATATATAAAGTTAAAAATAACAAAGAACACATGTAAAACATATAAAGATTTTCCAGAAGAAAGCAATGATTACAATTGATAAAAAAACAATTTAAAAAACAATGGATATCCAACTAATGTAATTAAATCTATATAAAATCATTGAGTTGATTGCATGTTATAGTTAGACATTTCCTTGTTAACTAAATTTACATTTTTACCAGGTGCAAAAATTTTCTATTATTTATCGAAGAATTTTTTAAAATATTTTTTTTTCATTGAATTCTGAAAATTTCTCTAAAATCACCAATATGAAAAATTAATTATTCAAATTCAACCTTATTAATATTAAGAATTTTATAATTAAGATTCATCCTTATAATATTATTTTATTTTATAACCGTCGTTGAACAGCCGACCCAATTCTGGCTTAACTACTACCAATGTTCAACTCCGTATCGTTGTAATTTTTGATCCCAAACGAGAAGACAAGGCAGCTCTTGGATCAATACACCCAGAGGTATTGATTTGTGATGAGAACTTGGAGGACTTTGCGACCAGACAGATTTAACGTGCATCAGTCACCATTTACTGCACAGGGAGTCTTCGGCAGGAGGGGATCGAACCCACGATCCAGGCTATTCCGGCCTCTATTATTCGTATACTTTAAATTATCATGTATAAAATTATTGCCTTGCGCATATCCAATTTCTGACTACTGCAAGATCAAAAACAAATCAGACGCTCTTCCGTATTTCAGTAAGAATGTGCTATAAAATGAGCCTAACATCTTCTATTTACGCTTCTATTTTCATATTTTCTAATCTGGCAAACTTGTTATGAAAGTATTTTACATCATTTTTGAAAGATGCTGGTAAGGGAAAACACTTATGAATTTCCTATTCGCTTCATACATCAGATTTTATGTTTTAATCTGTGTTTTCTAGATTTTTTTTTCTTTCTATTCTTTGCTTACTATGTTTTATTTTGCATTTTTTGCTTGGTTTGTTCTGTTTTCGGTTCAGATTTTTTTTTGTGCTCCTCGTATTGTTGCATTGATGTGTTTTGCCTTGGCTATATTAATGCAATATTAGAGAGCACTCTTTTTTTCCCGGTTATTATTGTGTGAGCTGATGACTAGATAGTATCTTTTCGTTATTTTTGACTTTCTTTCTTTTAATACTACATTTTTCTTCTTTGGAAAATTTTTCGATTTTTCCCCCATGTTTTATCTGTAACTTTTCTAATATAAAAAGTTTCAGTTAATCTTTTTGTGTTATTTCTTTTCTGTAAATCCATTTCTTTTCTTTTACTATTCTAATCGAAACACTTTCTCACAATTTTAAAAAGCCACATCCTGTTTTTAAATCTATTTTCTGTTCAAGTATGCATTCATTAAAAGTAAGACGTATTTCTCCCTTCACTTTTGTGAAAATCGCCCGACCTATTTAATAAACCAATAGTAATTTCTTAGATTTCCCTCTTTTCCCTAAATAGAGACATTTTCGGATTTTTCGCAAGATTTTCCCTACCAGAAAGACTAATTGTCGATAGACTAATAGACTAACTAAATTTTTCGCTCGCCACTCAATCAAGAATGATCAAATAAAATTAATTTGCTAAGTCCTGTGTTTGTTGGATATATATATATATNATATATATACTAAAAACATAGCGAATACATGGAAGAAATTAAAGATTAATGAAAAGAGAAGAAGAAAAAATATATTAAAATAAAATATTTAAAAATAAAACTTTAAAATGTTCTTATTTTTCTCCGTTTTTCTCCTCTTTCTTTTTATCTTTATTGTGATGTATATAATATATATTAGGGAAGACAAAAAAAAAAGTTTTCGATTATTGATAACATTACTTCGCAAAAGTTGCATATGGAATAGTACATCACTCGTGAATTTTTCAGAATTTTTATGCATCGATTTCATTTCTCACAAAAGCTTTGAAATTCATTAACTGTTTGATTGTCAACAGCAAACATTCATTAGCTGGAAGAAAGTTTAAGTCAATTACTGGAGGAAGAGTCCTTGCAAAATCAGGCGTGGCTTAAGATCGTGCGAATCCTGGGTTTTTAAAACTTATTTAGTTATAGTTTAAAGAGGGAATGCTTGGTAAGTAAATGTTTTTGATTGATAGCGTAGTATCCTAAAATCTCTTAAAAAATGTTAAAACAAAATCACAAAACCATCAATATTAATAATCAGTATAAAAATATTCACATGTTGCAACTAATTTAGGACTGATGAAGTAATACAAAGTAACTAAATAATCACAACTTACGTATGTAATAAGACGAACAGATAATGAGAGATAAAATATTTTTGAAACTCCTATTCTTGGGTTATAGTCTTTGTAGATTAAATAAAAACCTTCTGTCATTGTGCACACAATCAATATACACGTTGAAATCTAGAAAATAAAAGTAAAAACATGCATTTTTAGTAATTTTAACTGCAATTGCTTAACTTTGAATTCCAGGATTTTTTTCTCGTACCATTTTTGTTATATTGAGAAGAGTCCATGGACTCGGGGCACTTTTCACATCGAAGCCATCCTTCCGTTTGTTGCGGATCAGGTTGAAGATTGAAGCCAACCACAAGAACGCACATGGCAATAACACCGGAACAGACTGGCGGAAACAGTTACACAAGCGTGGTGTTTCCGCATTCCAGAATGCGTCCCAGTCCTATGCAAGAAAAGAAAATTTCCATAAGATAATTTAAAAACTTAACTGATTTTCATTAAATAGTGACTATCTTGGGTTTTAGAACTGAACATCAAGTAAAACTGTCCCTGAACAGCCCGTTGTGGGACGGGGGGAGGTCATGAATGTTAAGGCTTTAAATTTTCGTGATTAACGGCATAATTGCGACCATGTGGTCAGCATTGCACATAGGCTTCCTTTACTTCTCAAACAAGTTGGTACCCTTGTATCTGAAGCTAAGTGGCCTTCAAGCTGCCTGTGGTTATCGAACCCCAGAGCTTCACGATGACAGTTCAGTACTTGAACCATTGAACCCAAGGCTCTTTCGCAGAATGTTAAACATTGATCCTCTCGATATTTTGAATAGTCGGGTTAGATCGGATCTTTGTTCGTTTGATCGTTTTTTTTCCTTCACGGTCTTATTTATAAGAAAACAGACTACGTTCTGTCAGATCTTTTACTGCCCTCGACAGGGGACACCTCATTATGCTTTCTAATAGTTCTGTAAATAAAATCTCTCTTCACCCCAAGGACTTTCAAGTCTCTGAAACTTTTGCTCGGCCGCTCTCGATGAATTTATTAACCGCAATTTCTCGAAATTTTTTCATTCTACTTACGCAACGGTCCCGCAGTGGACTGATCGTTAAGACACGGTTCCCAGCAGATCACCGAAGTCAAGCATCACTGGCTACGGTCAGTGTGCGGGTGGGTGACCACTTGGATCAGTCTGCGTAGGGACCGAGGGTGTGCGGTATTGGTCCTCGTTAAACTGTGCTACCGTAAAGTGCTCGACTTCGCGCGCAGGTCGTCGGGCTACCGAAGCGGGGGTGCCATCCCCTCCGCAGAGGATCAAAATTGTGATGGCATGTCTTCGGATCATCCTCCGGGATGTTTCCCAGACCGTCGCCAATAGCCCATTGTGCAACTCTAGTGCGGCGTAAATTAACAACAACAACAACAACAACTTACGTAACGAAAAATATAAGTAATACAACATTCAAACTAGCTAACATCCTTTACACTAAAAAGAATTCGGACTACGGTAACAAATATATAGTTTTATAACGTGATTCAAAAGTCGTACGAAAACTTATTCGTCACTTGTACGTTATGTTTAAAGTAATAAACCTGGTTATTATTATTAATAACCGGTCAATATTAATAATAACCGCTTCTTTTGGTCGAAGAGAAAAATATCGCAAATTATTCACTTTAACTGGTTGTTATTAATATTAACCAATGAAGTTTGGTCAATGTGATCAAACGGTTTGTATAGAATTGGGACATGGACGTGCCTCTTTGTATATGTGTTACGGTTAAAGTTATAGTATGAATACTAACTGGTCAAAATTAGTAATAACTGCTTCTTTTGGCGAAAGTGAGATATAAAATGTGTTCCGGTTGCAATTAGGAGCCTCCCTGGCAGAGCGGTGTCGCCCGCCAAACGCTTTGTTAAGCGTGGAGGTGGCGAGTTCGAATCGCGCCGTAATCCTGGATGTTCTTCGTGATGTTCTTCTCTGTGTTCTGCTATCTGTCCCTCTACTTGACAAAGGTTTATAAGCCTTAATTGAGCACACAAGCCTGCAAATGTGTGTTGTAACTATACAACATAACCGGCGGCAATTGCATAAACCTACATTAAAATGTTTATTTTATTTAGTTTTCTCCTTTTCCTTGTTTTGGCAACATCATTAGATATCATTTTGTATTTGCTGATAGTTTTGCTCTATGTTAAGTTTAAAGAGTATTGTATGGAATTAAGAACACATACACTTATGTACAACACATTTTGGTGCCGAAACTAACATAGAACAAAAACTTTAATCATACAAACTGTCAACAAATATAAAATGATATCTAATGGTGTTGCCAAAACAAGAAAGATAAAAGAAGTAAGCTAAATAAAATAAATATATTAATGCAGGTTATGCACTTGCCTCCGGAACACGATGTGTCTTTTAGCCACCATCTTAATTTTATTGGGGGAAATATGCATTTAATCGAAATAGTCACTCTTGTTCAAATAAGGAATGTAAAATGTGCGAATAAATGACAAATAAATTATGCTTTAAACACACAAAACCTTCAAAACTTTGAAAGTATTAAGAGCGGAAATATATTTATATATGTAAAATAAACAATGTCTGACTGTTCTTGATCATAGAATTCAAGTATTTTCTTTTGCTTGGTATTTTTCAATAAATTCAACAATTCAAGCATCTATTCATTTCGGGTAAAAGGGCAAATTAAAGCTATTTACATTAGCCAAACCAACAACTTATGTAATAATTTCTAGCATTTCTTCATTGTTCTCGAATTTCTCTATTTAGTAAATAGCCTAAATGTATTATTCAATAAATTCAAAAACAGATTTACAATTTAAACAGATACAGAAGCAAGTCTGAGGTATAGACAGAGGTCCATAAACAATGTTTGTTTTTAAGGTTGGGGGGAAGGGAATGAGATTCATTAAACTGTGACCGTTTGAAACAAAAGAACTGAGGAAGTAACAAGAAGTTTAACGCCATGCTTTTTGTTTAAAATAAAAAAAATCTGTTGAATAAATATTTTTTTATTTTTCATCAAAATAAGCACTCATATAATCATCGATATATTTATTTTTCTTTCACGGCTACAAAAAGTTCTAATTTCTTTCTCGCATTGACAGAAAAAAATTGAAATATCAAGTGCATGATCTGTCATAAGCATGAAAACGTAAACGTACATGTTTAAAAATTTCTGAATGAAAATTCTTTCTTACAGCTGAAAGCCGAAACAAACAGAGCCATAAAAAGGAGAAAATTGAAAGGTTCGTATCTGTCTTATCAACGAACAAAGTGTTCTATCATAGAAAAGTATTGTATTTTAAATTCGTAATTAATGTTTGGTTTTAGAAAGTTTTTCTGTCGCAAGTAATTTATTTCAATTCAACTTTGAAGTAGTTAGGTTGTTTGGCAGCTTCACAGTGACAGCTGAAAATTCTGAAATTTATAATTGTGTTTTTAAAATTGAAAGTGGTGAAATATTAATAGTAATTGTAATATATAAATGATAATAATTCTTAATAATTGGTTATAATAATTGGCTTAATAATAATTGGCGTAAACTTTTTCTATTGCACGTTATTTGTTTCAATTTAACTTTCAAATTGTTATGTTATTTGTCAGCTTCTCGGTTAGGTTACAAATAGTTAGGTTATTTGGCACAAATCATATAAAATTGCACGACTCTAAGTTCTGAAATTTATAATTGCGTTTTTAACAAAATTATGACTCATTAATAGTATAAATAATAATAATTCTTTATAATTGGTTATAATAATTGGCTTAATAATAATTGGCGTAAACTTTTTCTATTGCACGTTATTTGTTTCAATTTAACTTTCAAGTTGTTATGTTATTTGTCAGCTTCACGGTTAGGTTACAAATAGTAGTTAGGTTATTTGGCACAAATCATATAAAATTGCACGACTCTAAGTTCTGAAATTTATAATTGTGTTTTTAACAAAATTGTGACTCATTAATAGTAATTGTTATAGATAATTAATAATAGTTATTAACAATTAATTACAATAATTGGTTTAATAATAAATAATTTAATAATAATTGGTGCAAATTTTTAAGATTTCAAGCTAAACTGCTGTTTGTAGAAAATGCAACACCATGAAGGAATCATCAGAATCAAATGAAATTCGCAGCAAATGTCAATTATAGGATATTATGCAAATTAATAAAGTTTCAGAGCCATCGCGCGTGCGTGGCGCGCGCAGCGCCCTCTGAATTGATGCTGAAAGCGTATAAATAAAGTGCTGTAGCGGGACGTTGAAAATAGTCTATGATTATTTGTTAGTGGCAAACGTTTAGTGAGACCTGAGTATGCCTCCACGACGGAAGAATAAGAAATTCAAGCAACTTACGGAGTTTGAACGAGGGAGGATAATCGGCCTTCGAGAAGGAGGATTTTCCTATCGCGCAATAGCAGCTCGTATGCAGCGGAACAGTTCCACAGTGATGCGAGTTTGGAAGCAGTGGACCGACGAGCACCGAACAACTCGAAAAACAGGCACTGGACGACAGAAGGTGACGTCAGAGCGCGATGATCGACACCTGCTCCGCATGGCGGTGAATGATCGCACAGCTTCCTCCAGGCAGCTGGCAGCACATTGGTCTACTGCTACAGGTGTACAATTGTCGGCTTCGTCAATTCGTCGTCGTCTGCTGCGCCGTGGATTGCGTGCAAGGGTGCCATTATACAGGATTCCCCTCACGGCGGATCATCGACGGCTGCGTCGGCAGTGGGCTCTTGAGCACAGAGACTGGCGAGCTGATTGGCACCAAGTTGTCTTTTCAGATGAATCACGCTTCAATTTGTGGACCCATGATGGCCGTGTTCGTGTTAGACGTTATGCCGGTCAACGCTGCCTTCCTGAGTGTATTATTGAACGACATAGTGGTCGAACACCCGGAGTTATGGTCTGGGGTGCGATTTCGTATCATGGACGATCCAATTTGATACGAATTGAGGGTAATCTCAATAGCAACAGATACGTCCGTGAAGTGCTACAGCCCGAAGTCGTTCCTTTCCTTCAAGGCATCCCTGGAGCTATCTTTCAGCAGGATAATGCACGCCCACATGTTGCGCGGACTGTTAGAGACTTCTGTTCAGCACAACGCATGCAACTTCTTCCTTGGCCTGCTTATTCGCCGGATATGTCGCCTATTGAGCACGTGTGGGATATGGTTGGTCGGCGTCTCACTCGTGATCCGCGTCCTGCAGTTTCCAAAGACGAACTTTGGTTGCGCATACAAGCGATATGGAATTCTCTTCCTCAAGCAGATATTCAACATCTGTTTGACTCCATGCCACGTCGTATAGCAGCACTTATTGCAGCGCGTGGTGGCTGCACCAAATACTGATTTCGGACGCTTAATTTGTTTCTTTTGTTTTGAAAATTTCATCATTTATTTGTATCAGTACAAGTCGTTTCTGCATTAAATTTCATTTGATTCTGATGATTCTTTCATGGTGTTGCATTTTCTACAAACAGCAGTTTATAATAAATTTTTACTGGGTTTAACTTAGTGAGCGAAACGATCATGGTTTACAAAGCAAATCATATAAAATTGAATGGCGACTTTTGGGGGTGGAGAGCGTCAGCGAAAAGGGGGTAGTTTTTATTATTCTACTCAGAGATTTCGTTACAAGATATAGTTAAAGATTAAGAACAAAAAATGATCTAATAAATAGTGCTATATTGGAAAAAATTGAATACAATAAAAATTGAAATAAATTTTATGACGGAGAGGGAGGAGGTTGAAATTTGAAAATATGTTAAATCAATTATGGGTGACTGAATATAATAAATGCAATCATTTTTAATTTCAAACTCAGTGTTTAAAAAGGAACATGTATGAATAAAGGAGATTTGAAATAACCATGTATTTCCTAAAAATATCGAATTTCATGTCAAAATTATCTTAGAAAATAAAAATTTCAAGGCGTTTTTTTAAATTTTTTTAAAGGAAAACTCTGTTTTTTGTTCATGAACCAGTTTTTCAGAGAGGTTTAAGCAATTCAAAATTTTACTTTCTTTAAAAAAAAAGGTACTCTAAATTTTATGACTTAAGAGAAAAACTTTTTTTTCCAATCAATGCACCACTCGTATAGAGTAAACACTTATTGTGTTTGCATTCAAGTGTATAGTCCTGATAACAGTTATCATCGACTTATAACATCTTATAACTTGTAAATATTCGATTATTCCAGAATATTTTCAAGAAAAATAAGTAATCCACCGAATTGAACTGTCGTGACTCATATTTATACATGTAATAGACTCGAACAAACAATTCGCATTGTGAAATAAAAATTAAATACTACATCTTGAAAAGCAAATAACTTTTATTTTATTTGTTTCGGTTTTCGTGACATTCATTATATATATTAAAATTCAAAATTACATAAATGATTGAAAAATTATTACTTGATTTAAAACTTTAAATTGTACCTTCTCGTGTACTGAAGGTGATTGATACAAAAGAAAATTTAGACTCACAAATTATTGATGAAATCCAATTAAAATAATAGGTTTTTATAGTTTTACCCACATAGAATACGACGTGTTACATTTATTGTCGTTTCTTGTTGTAGTTGTATCAGCTTTATTGTCTACTTTCGAAATTGCACTCGACATTTTTACAAAATTGCATTATACATTATTATTTATGTTCAAAATTGCATTCACAATTTTGAACACAATTTGTTCTTGCACTAAGTCCCCCAAATGAGTCACATGTTTATGGTAAGTAACTGGAATAGCATCCTAATAGCGTACCTGGTTCTTGGACTAAGTCCCTAAATTGAGTTCTGTGTTCATGGAAAGTTAATTGAAAAAAAACCTAAGAGGTGCGAAATAGATTCCTAAAGCATATTTCGTCTTACCAACACTTAACTAAAACTAATAATTTTCTTATATAATATAGTAATATATAATTAAAAAATATATATAACAGCTTCACGTGTAAAAAAAAGAAGGAAAAAAAACAGTTCAGAAGACAAAATAAAAATATGAGACTATAAAAAATAACAATAGAATTTATTGTTCAAATAAGAGCCTGTTTACTAAAATTTTCAGTTTTACACACATTTAACCAGGGATATCACAGTCTCAGGCAACAATAAATGTAAAATGTGGTGAAAACTCAATTCACTTTTATTTATTTAATATTCCCTTATTCAATTGTATCTACCACTATGACTTGCATTTTAAATTATTAATATTTAAAAAGTAAACATCACTTTCGCGGTTAACGGCCCCAGGTGCCCAGATAAATATTGATGATGATGATGATTTTTGCGTTTAATAATTTAGAATATACTAAGTCTCAGTCGCCAAGTGCAGAAACGTTGAGTGATAAAGTCAAACTTTTAACTATTAATCATATATAGATTATAAAGGAAGATAATTTAGCTTTAATCTCTTTTAATAAGTTCTAGAATTTTATCAGTCAGCACTTTTTCTATTTTTAGTCACTCAAGGCAACCCTGCATCCCACTTACATGCCTTAAAAGCCAAAAAAAAAAAAAAAAAAAAAAAAAAAAAAAAAAAAAAAAAAAAAAAAAAAAAAAANAAAAAAAAAAAAAAAAGGAAACCAACATTCTTACAAATTAAAATATTCCATTACAAACTTAAATCATCAAAACCTAAAAATTATGGAGCCACGTTAAGGATAAAGTAGATTTTTATTAATTCCAAAAATCATAACCACAACACGATAAATTTAGATAACACTAATCAAACTATAAAAATAATTTATCTCTATCTCTCTTTTCTTTTGATAAGAGATACGATACGTAATAAGAATATTTAAAAGGCATGAAAAGACACAGCTCTAACGAGTTTTTTTTTCCTCTTTTTAAATCTGAGTAAAGAAAGCAAGGTCAAATTTATATTCACCCAGAACGGCGTTTCGCACCAGTAGGTTGCACCATCTACTACATCCATGGCAGGTCCAGTTCGTGTTTCGTCATCAACGTTAATTATGACGCAATTCCACGACACTTCTGGTGAGGTAACAGCAACTACGACTCTCCGAATAAAATGAAGAATGACCAGGTTTGTTTGTTAATCTAACTCACTTCCTCTCCCTTTCATCCTTATTTACCTTTTCCGAAGAAGTTTGTCAAAGAAGGGGATGATAAACTCTTATCAGCATATGAAGATAATATCGGTACTTATTGACTTCTAAATGGGGGATCGTTATATCATGATCGTCTTGTTTGATGTAATGCGATTGGTTGAGAACTTCCAACTAATGCAGAATTTAAGCATAATGAACATAAGCCTAATATAACTTGAAACTGTAGGATAAAATGACATAAAAATTTATCCCTCTCTCCTTTATTTGTAAAGGGGTACAGACAGGAATCTTCTTTCTGTAAACCAGATATTCTAACTTCTTCCCTTTTTCGAGGGGAAAAAAATAGTGGTAACAACATTTAAGTTATTTTTAGTTTAGCAAATTGGACCACCATATACAGTAGATTCAAAACTTCATTTACTTAAAATACATATAAATAGAAAATAGCAGTCGACGTGATGTAAACGCATATTCAAAAACGCTTCTAATGAAAATCATGTTTTATTAATTGTACAAGAAAACAAACATTTTTTGTTCACTTTTCTTATGGTCATCAATTAACATAAATCTATTATAACTTGAAGTGTAGGAAAAGATAAATTAAAAAATTTATCCATCTTCCTTCATTAGAAAAAATGTACACAAAGAAACTTCATTCTGTAAACTAGATATTCCACCTTCTTGAGTTTTCTCAGGGGAAAAAAATAGTGGTAACAATATTCAAGTTATTTTTTAGTTTAGTAAATTTGACCACCATATACAGTAGATTCAAAACTTCATTTACTTAAAATACATATAAATAGAAAATAGCAGTCGACGTGATGTAAACGCATATTCAAAAACGCTTCTAATGAAAATCATGTTTTATTAATTGTACAAGAAAACAAACATTTTTTGTTCACTTTTCTTATGGTCAGCTCATTAACTAACATAAATCTATTATAACTTGNCCGCCGCGGGCAGTTCGGTGATACGGCATAATTGCGGAGCAGAGAAAAACACGTCTTGTCTCTAGCAAGGCTTGAGCTGGTCCCTCCTCGGTGTTCCACTGAGACCCGACTCCGACATTGTAAATTGTAAATTAGATATTCCAAGTTCGACCGTTTTCTCAGGGAAAAAATAGTGGTAACAACATTTAAGTTATTTTTAGTTTATTAAGTTTGACCACCATATACATTAGATTCAAAACTTCATTTACTTAAAATACATATAAATAGAAAATAGCAGTTGACGTGATGTAAACGCATATTCAAAAAAGTTTATCATGAAAATCATGTTTCATTAATTGTACAAGAGAGCAGAAATTTTTTTATAGTCATTATCATTTAAATTATTATGCGTAAAACAAAATAAATAAATAAAATTTATTAAAAATAATATGAATTACAATCAGTACAGTTTATAGATATTATTTTAATCATTATTATTTTGTTAAAAAAGATCGAATTAGCATTGTTAATAAACTATACAGTTAAACTAATACTATTTGTATAGATCTCTCGATAATAAAAAATCGCAAGGACCACCACCACAAAGTGGTCTGAATCGAAAAGAAGGATGGTCAGAAATCTAAGCGTTTTGGTAAATTGTATGTTATATAATTCTTAGGATTTTGGACAATTACTGATTTCGAATATAAAATCATATTTGCCAAATTCATTGTGGTTAATCAAATATTTGTGGGTGAGAAGTTATTATATTGACGATATCTTACTAACTATTAGCGTAACACTTTGGTACTTAAGTATCTATTTATTTTCGTGATACATGATAGCAGAGACCGATCAAGACAAAGTCAGGCCCAAGGCCCACAAAATATTCCGGGCCCCTAACGAAATATTTTCAAACTAAATTTCTGAAGTGTTGTCCTAACAATAAAAAGAATCTATTAAACTGCCATGATTCAAGAGAAACATTCGAAAAAAATTTTGAAAACAGACAATTGAAAATTATTTTTCTAAGACAAAGTTTACGCATCTAATTATTAAAGCAAAATATAAAACAACAAAACAATGTTGTATGAAAATAAAAAAAATTGTTTGGTGACTACAAACAATTGAAATCAGTGATTTTTGCTGAAAGTCACTGATTAGCTGAATTATTTTAAAGATTGTACAATTCCATCTACAGCTTTACATATTTGTTAAGAATAAAATTTTAGTTCTTGTTGACACTAATCATTTATAAGAGACTGCGATTATGCAATCTCGTTGCATTTGCTGAAGCCGTTGGAGTAAAAATTGCACCAATTAAAATTCAGCTGTACTTTCGAATTTGATTAGTGCAATGTTTACACGAGTTTGGTTTATCACAATATAAAGAAAATTTTAAATAAAAAAAGATTTTTTGAGAAAAACTGTTTCAGTATTTTTTTAAAAGTAATATTGAGGACTTTTTACTAATTTTTGAGGCCCCCAGAATGTGTGGGCCCTAGGCCAATGCCTATTGGGCCTAGGCGATAATCATGCCCTGCATGATAGCTACTATAATTTAAATTTATGAAAATTTAATTGGGAATATAAGAGTATTTTATTGTTATTGCGAATGAAGTTTTACTGAAATAATTTTATAATTCTTTATTTTAAACTGTGAAAACAATTAGGGCAGAAAAATAAAATATTATTTAAAGGAAAATGGGTAAAATACTGTATATATTTCAAAATACCGCGCACGAAATTTAAAATTTACCTTTCATGCATGTTATAAGCAAATTATACTCCGTTGCAAGTTAAGAAAATTTTTATAGAAAATTTGTTTACATTTAAGTGTACGCCAAATGAATGCCAAGCGCGAACGTATATCAACATCACAAGCACTTGAAACGACATTACACAGACTCCTTTTTGCTTGCTGTCTTATAAGCAACAGTAATCAATTAACAAGTAATAAGAATTAATTAAATTGATATCTAAAAATAGTAATAAATATGCGTCTTTCTGTTCTCCTTTAAAGAAAATGATGAAAGAATAATAAATATTGTTTTTTGCAAACGATTTTCTTCTAAATTGAAGCAAAAGTAAATATTCTTTTCATCGCGTTTGATTTGTTTGATTGTTGCGCGTTGATCAATGTCAGTATAAAATTAGTCATTTTTAGTGGTTCTATCAAATATAACGTAGAACCGTAAGATAACACTGCTATATTATTTCCAGTTATTAAACGATTTTTTGTCGCAATTAGCGGATGAGGATGAAGTCGAACCCAATATAGAGTATATATCCAAAATATCCATCTCATCCGAACCCAAAACATCCGTATGATAACACTAACAGTGTTATCATACGGAATTCACAGATTTTTTGGGGGGAGGGGGGGATTTTAAAAATTGTATCCTTTTGAAAAATTTTAAAAGTTTTTATGGTGTTATATTCTTTGACTATAATACTTCATACACTTGAATAAATTTTCTCAATTTTCTTATTCTTTGTTTTTTTTTCTTTTAAAATATATATATAAAAATAAATTACCTTTTTATATGTTATGATATTATAATGAAAGAAAGTGAAAAAGTAATTGAAAATAACATACTGAAAATAGTTCTAAAGAAGGGTAAATTAATACAGAGTTATTCAAATCCATCTCGATCGATATTTCACTCGTACTTTATTATCGGCGCATAAGTCAATCCCTGGTTTTCGTAAAATTTTGTGGACTTGAAAAGACGAATTATGCCCCGAAATTTATGTTAGTGCTGTAGGTTTAAATATTTAAAATCATTTTCTTCGAAATTAGTGGTCTAGTGAATTGTTTCACCCAAATTATTATCCCCATCAAAAGCATACTAATTAATACCCAAAGAATAAAGTAATATTTACAGGGGTCAGAATAATATTAGCAATTACGCAGGTGTAATAAAATAGAAAAAAAGATAACCTACTATTTGCATATTTACACGAGATCGGCAAAAATCTGTCAACGACAAAGAGGTTATGCAAGCGATAGACAGTCCGACAACTACCTATGTCTGTGACTCTGATGACCCAGGTGTCCTGGTAATAACATCCATTTCTAGTTTGCTCATCACACTAAAGTTACAAAGTCATCGTCTCCACGGCTGCGATCCATTTGGTTGTTCGCATTCCGCGGTGCCGATGAATTGTCGTGTTTTAAACTGTGTCTATTTGAGATTGAATTAATGGAGTGATAGTTTAAGGATAGTTAAGGGTATCATCCCAAGAAGAACAGTGTTAGGAGTATGTATTTGCTTTTGCCATCTATAAGATCAATGTTTAGCAATAAATTGAAGTCACTTGTAGTGCCATCATATACGCTTTCATAAAATTAATGCTTATGTACTCTATCTTTAAAAATTGGTTCTAATACTAACAGCTGATCAGTGTACCTAAGACTACCTAAAGATTTGAGTGGAAAGTAGGCAAGTAGTGGAATGTTTATATCCTCTGCCTTTAAATCGGTTCTTATACTAACATCTGGCCAGTGTACCTGAGGCTACCTAAAGATTTGAGTGGAAAGTAGGCAAGTAGTGGAATGTTTATATCCTCTATCTTTAAAAATCGGTTCTAATACTAACATCTGACCAGTGTACCAAAGACTACCTAAAGATTTGAGTGGAAAATAGGCAAGTAGTGGAATGTTTATATCCTCTATCTTTAAATCGGTTCTTATACTAACAGCTGACCAGTGTCAGGGTTAAGGAGAATAGAAGGGCTAGTTCACTCCTTTAAAGAAACTCTCGCAGTTCCAAACCTCCGATTTTCGATTGTGATGTCACGGTGGCGCAAAGCTTGAACTTTTACTTCAAGAACAGAACGTTTGGTCTAACTAGTTCGAAATAATATTAGAGAATTCTTTTTTGTGTTTTCGACAATGATTCGACGATGAATCAACGTTGTTTTCTACAATGATTTTCCTGTTTTTTTATGTGAATTACGAAAATTTGAAATTATGAACAAAATGCCAGTTTGTGCGATTGCAACTTGCAAAAATTCTGATAGAAACACACAAGGAAAAATATAATTTTCCACGTGTTCCATAAAGTAAATGAACAACTATGTAAAGAATGACTTCAACGTTGCAAATGAAATGACCCAGTTAATATAGAATAAGCGCGAATAAACAGTAAGAATTTATTGAAAGAAGATTATGAAGATTGATATGAGAAATTGTTTGCTTGGATTGCCGTTTAGAATGATTTTAAAATTGTCCTACCTCTACGAAGTACTCTCTTATCTAAGGGAGGATTAATTGCTCCGTCTGCAGCCTGGATGGAAGTGTGTCAGGAATTTGAGAACATTTTTCAAAGTGTGCATGGGACATCTTACAGAAAATTAAAAAGTGTCCTTAAAAAACTTATAAATGAATTAGAGGGACGATATTCTGCAGTGAATAAAACAGCAATACGCTTATTTTGTCCTTCAGTGCTTTTATAAGAATTCGCCATCTAAATTGAAACCGCCCTGTTACTTCAAAAAGAAAGACGACAAAATAAAAAAACTGATAAAGTCAAAGAAAGTAAAAGTTTAAATGAAAAGTATAAATAATTAATAGTTAAAATTCTCCGAATTTCGTAACGTAGTTTTGAATGTAGTTATTCTAAATATTTATGACTTTTTTAATTACATTCTTTTAAATTTAAACATCTATGAGCAATTGTAAAATTTCTAATATTATTATGAACCTAAATTATTATTTTGGTACAGTAATTAGCGTTTAAGATTGTTGCTTCCTAATGATCAAGTATAAACAAATTGTCATGAACATTAAAATCAGGATTCTAAATTTAACCCAACTTTACAAATTATTGTTATCGAGCAATATGTAACTAAAAAAGTGTCGATATATGCGTTAAACTTTTTTTATAGTAAAAATGAAAGTTAAAACTGGAAATTTTAAAATAAAATATTTATAGCGTGATTTACAGCTAGTAAAATATTTTTATTAGCTTAAAATGGTATTTAATTTAATATTTTGGCCAAGAAAAATTTTTTAAACTAGGTTTTTCAAAAGAAATAATGTGTTAATTGTATGAAGTTTGAAATCTAATATCAAGAAAAAGTCGAACTTATTTTAACAGACAGAATGATGCAAAGTTTTTATAATATCTTTGCTTGCAATCCCCAAGATCTGTGTGCAGCGTGACGTCATGAGGAGGGAAATCGTAGCTTCAGTTCTAAAGAGAGGAATGAACTAGCCCCTGGACAAGTGTACCTTAAGGGGTCACAGTACCCAAAAAATGACGAAAATACCAAAAATTTTTTTATTGCTTATAATAAAACTTCAAAGTATTTCAAATGTACAGAAAAAAATTCATCTCTCTATCTACATTTTTAAAAAAGTTATGAATGATTTTAAATTGTTCTAATACAGAAACTTGCTCAGCAGTCTGACTTTAAAGTGCTTTTTCGCATAGATGATAATTTTGTGTTTTAATCTTAATTAAATCCCTAAGGAATTTTTTCTATTTAAGATAAAGCTTTGAAGTAAACTTTTTTATCTTGAGGATAATACACTTATTTGAACTGTGCATGGAATAAGCATTTTATGAGGTATTACAATTTTTACAGCATGTTATATATACCTAACAGAAATTTTTACACTTTTTTTTTCTACTTTTTTACAAAATAATCTATAAAAAATATTCTAATTGATATATCAACAAATGAATGCACAAAATTATTAAGATAAATATTGCAAGCACTATGAAAAGAACTTTTTTTGAAAATATGTTAAAATAAAAAAGCCTTAGGGATTTAAAAATTTAGAATTTTTTCAACTTTTTCTAAAATTTTAAAAAAATTCAACAGTTTAATTACTTTTTGAAGATAAATTATTGATTAAATGTTAAATGAGCATGTAAAGCATCCTCAAAATGAATGATTATACCTTTATTTTAAAAAATTGATGCAAAGGTACTGTGACCCCTTAATAAGACTTCCTAAGATTTGAGCCAAAAGTAGGCGTTACTTTTAATCTGAGAATGGGAAAAAGCTTCAGAATACTTAATTCCTATTTGAAGACAGTCCGATTTAGATTCAGAAGCCCTCTTTGTAATTGTGTTGTCAGTAATACCGATATTTTTCTCTTATTTTTCTACTAACAAAATATACCTTAATACTATATTATTAACCCCTTATTCAGGAATCTAAATAATAAATATTAGCAAATTATTGAAGAAGTAACTTTTTATTTCTACCAGTCAACTATATTTTAATATATTTAATTCATTTTATAAAATTTATCTCTCTATGCATGCATATTTATTCACATAAATACTAGTTAAAAAAGGACAGTATCCACTAATATGCGATACTGCCTAAAATTAAGTTGGGAAGGTCAAGGTACCTTTAGCGAATGGCGTATAATTCTTAACTGAATGTACTGGTATGATTTCATAGCTCAGTCTTTATACCATCTGTTTTATTTAATCTTTTTCATTCACTCTATACGAAGAACTGGTATTCAATTCAGCAATTTTTTAAAGCGCAAGTATACGCAACTTGATATGATATATGAATTCAGCGGCATCTCTTAAAAATAAGGAATTGAAATTCTTGCTTCTCAAATGCCTCTATGGGCACTTAACATGCAATATTTATGTAATCTACTTTATACATTTTTATTAATTAAAAACGATATTTTAACATGATCAAAAAACTTATTTTATATCGTCCAAAATAAATTTTCCAAAAAAATAATAAAATAAATCCTCGATAATAGAATAAATCTACACCTAGCCTGTAATTTAAAAAAAAAAAAAAAGCCCACAGAATAAATTTTTGTCTATGTGATTATATTGTTTTATGCACATTTGTTATAACTTTCTGTTAAATTTTGTATTTGGTCAACTGTTTTATGATTCAGACTACTGAGCGCTGTAATTATCTAGGTTAATTTTTAACAACACAAATGGAATTTTCAAATCATAAGTGCGATCAATTTTTAAGCGAAAATATGACCCACTAGAGCCGTGGTTGCTCAGGGGATAGAGCGTTCATCTTCCAACGATGTGAACTGGGTTCGAATCCCAGCTATGGCTGATCGATACGAATTTCGCACCCGGTCGCACCGATCATACTGCTGACGTAAAATATCCTCAGTGGTAGACGGATCATGAGTTAGAGTCCCCTTGCAGTCAGGCTAACCGTTAGAGGTTCTCGCGGTTTTCCTCACCATGTAACGTGAATGCTGGTTAGTTAAATCAAAAAGTTCTCCATGAAGGCGAATTTCTCCGAATACTTGATGCAGAAATTCCCTTGTCTTTCGGATGGGGTTCAAAATTACAAGGCTACGGAGTTGAACGTTAGTAGTCGTAAACCCAAAATTAGGTTGGCTGTTCCATCATATGCTACCAAATTTTTGAATTCCACTCTGTTTCTAAAAAATTAGAAATTAATTACATTGTATAACTCTAGAAAGACGAAAGAGACTCTGTTACAAATTCAGATAGAATCAAATTGTATCTAATTTAAAAATTTGTCTACATTTCTTAGAAAATTTCTATTAATGCGGTTTAGAATAGAAATGTGACTAAAAGAAAAATGACATATGTTTTCATATTTTTCTTGCCCTTCTGATAAATTAAATTCTAAAAAAATGTAAAGAATCGAAATTAGACTTTCAGTTGAAATTAGTTACTTAGTTGAAATTAGTATCTACAGCCAAAAAAATTAACCAAATTTTATAAATTATAATACGTGAAAATGCGAAAACGTTACTACCTGCACGAAATTCAAAAAACTGCATAAAGTTAAGTTATTCAAACTGTTAAAAATTATTGTGAATTCAGTATATAATATCTACAGTTATGCAATTGATATTTTCAACTTCAGTGAGTCACAATTCGATTTTATTACAAAAAACTTTTTTTAAGATATACGTGGAGTCCGCTTTAAAAATCTTTACTCAAAAAGAAATTCCCCTTTCCCTTCCTTACCTGCCATGATAAAACTCCCCACTAACTCTACCCATTTTCTTATTTCACACGAAATATAAATAAAAAATATGATGCCCCTGATTGTTTGTCTCTGAATGATACAATTTACAGAATTAATGTGATTTATTGATGCATGTGTTTCAAATATGAGGACTCCTTCCTCATAAGTTCGGTATCATATTGTGCTTAAGACAATAGGCTAATTCCCAGTTTTCTGATTTCACACGAAATATAAATAAAAAATATGATGCCCCTGATTGTTTGTCTCTGAATGATACAATTTACAAAATTAATGTGATTTATTGATCCATGTGTTTCAAATATGAGAACTTCTTCCTCATAAGTTCGGTATTATATTGTGCTTAAGACAATAGGCTAATCCAGAGTTTTCTGATTTCGCACGAAATATAAATAAAAAATATCATGCTCCTGATTGTTTGTCTCTGAATGATACAATTTACAGAATTAATGTGATTTATTGATCCATGTGTTTCAAATATGAGAACTTCTTCCTCATAAGTTCGGTATTATATTGTGCTTAAGACAATAGGCTAATCCAGAGTTTTCTGATTTCGCACGAAATATAAATAAAAAATATCATGCTCCTGATTGTTTGTCTCTGAATGATACAATTTACAAAATTAATGTGATTTATTGATCCATGTGTTTCAAATATGAGAACTTCTTCCTCATAAGTTCGGTATTATATTGTGCTTAAGACAATAGGCTAATCCAGAGTTTTCTGATTTCGCACGAAATATAAATAAAAAATATGATGCTCCTGATTGTTTGTCTCTGAATGATACAATTTACAGAATTAATGTGATTTATTGATCCCTGTGTTTCAAATATGAGGACTTCTTCCTCATAAGTTCGGTATTATATTGTGCTTAAGACAATAGGCTAGTTCATATTTTTCTGATTTCGTACTAAATATAAGTAAGAGATATGATGCACTAAACTTTTCATATCTTTATTAAATCCATTTTTAATGACTTAATTAGGATAATTTTTATTCTAAATAAACTTATTACTTAATAAAAAAATATTTAGAATATTAGAGTTGAAGCATAAATATTTCCAATTAGACATGGGTATATTTGAAAGACGCATTTTTGGCCAAAGAAAACTAGTGGTTGCAAAATTGTTTCATTTTTTTTTAGTTATTATCTTCGAAAAAATGTCCTGAGCGAATTTAAGTAAATAATGTAGATATCTATGATTACGCCTGAATACCTCATGTCTAATCTATTAGTCTACCTTATAACCTTGACTTATTCATAGTCAAAGAGTGGTTTACAGAAAAAAGTATCTGCATAATTCAAGCATAAATATAATGTCATTTTTATCATAAAAACACTTTCAAATAACTTAGAAATAAAAAGTTGTTTAAAAACGGGTTATTTTAGATTTAATTTCATAAGATACACTAAAAAGTGGATGAAATCATTTATTTTTATCTAATTAAAATTATGCAAAACTTAAATAAATATATGTTTACTATAAATACAGTTCAAATTTAAGATTAAAGATTAAGTTTTAAAATCAAATATATCAGAATTTAAGGAGTTTAAAAACTCGAGATTTAATGGGGCCGAGATTTTTTACACAAAACTGATATTTTTTAAACAAAATTTCCTTATTTTTTTTTCCAGTTATCTTCTTTTTCCAGTATTAAAATATTTTCGTCTTTTGCTCAAATTTAATGCATTTTATTTCGACATAGCTATTTTAGATACGAGCTGTTTCATCAGGATACCACGCGTTATCATATAAAATTTCAGTCTGAGTTAATGATAAAACGTTTCTTCATTAATTATAAAAATTAGTACTTTTCTGATGAACTTTTGTATTTTATTTAGCAGAAAGATCTATTTTTTCCCTTTTAAAATTAAGCTTGCTATGTGAAATTTTATTCGTTGATCTTTCGAAATTTTTTTTTTCATCTTTTCCTACGTATTCGTTCCAATTACATGCGGAAATCTAGACCTTGCTGCTGTCCTGTCATCAAAACTTATGTCCAACAAAAACTGTTTATTCGTTGCAATTACATGCAGAATTCTGGACCTTGCCGCTGTCCTGCTCATTCAAAAATTTATGCCTAACAAAAACTGTATATTTGTTGCAATGAAAGGCAGAATTCTGGACCCTGCAGCTGTCTTGTTGTTTAACGGAAATTTATGTCAAAAGAAAACTATATATTCGTTCCGATTACATGCAGAATTCTGGATCTTGCTACAGTGTTCGGTTGTTTCTCAAAAATTCATGTCAAATGAAAAATAATTTTCCTTGATTCATTTTGCCTTTTGCTAACAGTCTTTCCGTCAAAAAAATCTAAATCTTTTTAAATTAATTTCATAAAATCTGCATGTAGAATTTTTCATGGGCTGTATACATTATCATTATACATTCATATTATTATATATTACATTTTTTAATCAAGTACGTTTGCATTTAAATGAGTCATTTAATCAAGTAACTGTCTGAATAGCCGGGAAAGCCTGGTGGACTGGGCCCATGTCCAAGAGGTCGTGGGTTCGATACCCGCCGGTCGAACTCTCTCCGTTTAGTAAATGGTGACTGATGCACGTTAAATCTGTCGAGTCCCAAAGTCCTCCATGTTCAAATAACAAATAATACCTCTGGGGGTACTGATCCAGAAGTTCCTTGTCTTCTGGATTAGTTCAAAATAAAAAGGCTACGGAGTAGAACATTACTAGTCATAAACCCAAAATTGAGTCGGCTGTTCAACGACGGAGACGCCTGGTGGCTGAGCAGTAGCGCTTCGCGCTGTCGTGGCACAGGTCTCTGGTTCGATCCTCGGGCCGGGCAAGGCTGACTCAGCCTTTCAGTGGGTCGATAAATGAGTACCAAGCATGCTTGGGAACTAAACACTGGGGGTTCCGCGTTCGGCTGACCACCTGACCGGAACATCTGCTCCTGCACCCCAGAGTCCAAGATTAAGAAAACTGAGATGGGCACAGTAGGCCTTGGCCCTCTACTGGCTGCCGCGCTGCTGAGTTAAGTTTAGTTCAACGACAGATATAAAATATGAAAAAAATAACTGGCAGAGCTTGCATCTCAGAGATTTATTTGTGAGAACACTTTTAGATTTTTATGCTAAAATGTAACCTTTTTTTCCATTGACTATCTGCTTAAATAACGCATGAAAATATTTACCCCGACCTGCCCCAATTCAGGGCATACGGATAAATGTTTATTAAAACCAAGTAAAAACAGAAAAGAACATAGAAAGCAAAAAGTGCATAAAATACAAGAGTCATATGCCAACAGCTGGGAGGGCCGCCATATGGTGCTTAAAGCCGACGGCCCACCCTTATACTGAGCCAAATTACAATAGTATTGAAGACCCCAACAAAGTTACAGAGAATACAGTATGTGTAACAATACATAATTAGTAGTTACAAGATATAAACATCAAAATAAAACAAGACAATTAAAAATATGAATACAATAAAAAAAATAGAAAAAAAAAAACTTTTTTCTCTTTTCCTTTTCCGTCTATTTTTGTTGATAAAAACGCTAAAAGCGAATATACAAGCGAGTAAAAACAACAACAAGATGAATTAAAATTAGTGTTGAGGAGATAGAACAGAAGACCAACGGAGTCCCCCAGGATGCTCAAGTTTGAAAAATATAAAAGGGGAATGACGCGTTAAAATAGAAGTGGATTGGCAGTTCAGGTATTGAGGGGAGACATCAAGTCAACCTAAGTGTATAGGGTCCATCGGATCGTCCATTGTAATGGTATCTTCTAGTGTGCTTTTAATAATTTCTCTAATGATTTGTTGCTGTTGTTTTGTTCTGCACCACTTTTCGATTGGTTCCCTGATGTTAATATGATTCCCCCGGAGTGTCGAGAATTTAGGACATTCTGCAATTAGATGTTGAACCGTTTGGCTTTTGCCGCAGTATTTGCAGCTAGATGATTTCTGAAAAAATCTCGATTGGTGTTCTCCGAACACTCCGTGGGCGGTATAGAATTGGTTTATGTAAAAGTCACAATTTAAAAGTTTATCGCTGACTTTTGGAAAAAACTTGTTGGTATGTCTCCCGTTTGATGAACGGTCCCACCTTTCTTGCCATAAATCTCTGCTGACCTGCCGTAGTTTATAATTAAGCTGTG
>NC_092204.1:16227877-16236994 GCF_043381705.1 Parasteatoda tepidariorum
TTTTTTTTTTTTTTTTTTTTTTTTTTTTTTTTTTTTTTTTTTTTTTTTTTTTTTTTTTTTTTTTTTGGTTCGACGATGTTGGTTTTGAGATAAGCTAAATAAAAAAAACAAGCAGATTTTGTATTTTTCGAAAATTTGAATGGGCATGTCTAGTAAAAGCATCCTTAACTCAGGAAAGTGATGTCTAGTACCAGAAGATGTCATTCATAGGGGAACTTTAATATTCAGTCAAGAAATTATGGGAATGCTATTGTTTTACAAAGATTTTCAGTGCTGAAAAATGCCAAAGACTGAATTTTACGCTAATTTTGGTAGAGCATAACTCTGAAAATACCATAGAAACGAGCGTATATCCATAACTAGGCATCGGTAAACTAATAAGATAACAAAAATTTAGGGTATTGTTGCCTTTTTAAGATAAACCCCTTAAAACATTATATTTCTCTTTTAAAGAAATGACCTTGAACTTATAAATTTTCCACAAAGGAGGGAAGTTTGCACAATATTAATTTTTAATAACTAACCTCAGAATTAAAACAAAATCAAGCCAATCAGAATATACAACTATTACACACAGTAGAATTGCCAGAATGACACATTGTCAGAAGTTACAAATAATGGCTCTAAAGTACAGCACATATTCTTAGGGACAAATAAGTAGGCGTTACTTCTGTCAGTAAAAGTAAATGTTACTTTTGTTAGGGGGAAAAAAGTGTCGTAGAAGAATACTTGACTTTATCTATAATTTAAATTAACTCAACCCCGCCTCGCCCTGATAGGGGGCATCCGGCGAATATTGAAGTCTCAAAATACTCGTCTATGTCCTGTCAGTACAAGAAAACGAATAAACTGTTCTGAAGAAAAGTGGGCTTCAAAATGAAACAGTGACCCCGAGAGTGACCCTGGGTTGCACAGATGTAAATGTACAGATGTACTGTTTATAGAGCTCCAAGCTACAACTAAAGCATGTTTCATACTATAAATTTACAGCAGATGTTACATGCCCTATAGGCCGAGAAATTGAAATTTGGGACATATTACATGAACATGAATTGTAAAGATGAAACTTCCACATCATTAACTAATGGAATTCTACACTTCATAATTCACGTACTAAACTACAGTCAGTGGCGCGACAGCCCATAGAGGGCCAAGGCCTACTGTGCCCATCTCAGTTTTCTTGACCTTGGGCTCTGGTGTGCAGGAGCAGATGTTCCGGTCAAGTGGTCAGCCGAACGTGGAACCCCCAGTGTTTAGTCCCCAAGCATGCTTGGTACTCATTTATCGACCCACTGAAGGGATGAAAGGCTGAGTCAACCTTGCCCGGCCCGAGGATCGAACCAGGGACCTGTGGCACGACAACGCGAAGCGCTACCACTCAGCCACTAGGCGAAAGTAATTCACGTGCTTCAGGAAAATCTCTCGAACCTATTCAAAAACAGTATGTAAAAGGATTAGTTAAGAGGCTTGCTTCACTGCAGTTGCATATTTGTTTTTTTGAGGGATTTTCCTATATACTCAATAGCAAACATAATTTATAAGATTGCCATATACTAAATAAGGAATGGTCAATAACGTTTGCCGCGATCAGGCGGTCCTCTTACGCAGATGAACAAGCCTTCTTAACCAACCCTCTCATTTTACAATAATTTAATTATATATACTTTAATATTCGCAAGTAAATATATAGTGGTACACTGTAATAAATTAAAATTAATTAATGTTGATTCGGACCCCTTAATAAGCGACAAGACTAAACAGTCGCAAAAAAATTACTGTTGGACCTATAGGAAAAGAAATAGTAGCCATGTTGTAGTTTCCAGAAAACGGTTTTTCTAATAATTTTTTTTCCTCAATGGCAGGCACTGAATTTGAATCTTTGCCTATACTATGCCAGAATTTTGCTCATTTCGCGTTACCCAGTGGGCACCTGTGAACCAAAGTCACGGAGGCGAGCAACATTGCCCACGCCACACTGCCACAAACCCGTTTTAAACGGTGGGCCTCATTCACACATCATACACACAAAATAGGACAGCACAAAGAGAGAGAGAAACATCCATGCCCAGAGCGGGATTCGAACCCGCCCGCAGCCTATGGCTTCGCAGTCAGGCACGCTAACCGCTCTGCCACCTGGCCGGCGGTTTTTCTAATATGATGGAAGAAGTCTGGGGGATATTTGCGTATCGTGATCTGTCGCGCCGACTACTATCGACAAGGTGTCAAATAGAATTTGAACTTGTAGAAAAACATGTAGATGTTTTCTCGGAGATGGTTACAAATTATACCTTTCGAGTTGGTTCCTTTCTGTGATGTTTTTTTTTTTTTTTTTTTTTTTTTTTTTTTTTTTTTTTTTTTTAGTTTCTCGCTGGCCGCTGCCCGAAAGTTGCCAAGACTTAGCGATTATTCTGCCACAGATCACGATACGAAAATCTCCCCGGAGTCTCTTGCATAATTTCGAGATCTACCTCCCTGCTTTCCGTTACAGTTACTTACAATAAAATTACACGGGTGTAAATGTACAGATGTACTGTTTATAGGGCTCCAAGCTACAACTAAAGCATGTTTCATACTATAAATTTGCAGCAGATGTTACATGCTATTTAGGCCAAGACAATAAAATTTGGAACGTAATACATGAACATGAAATGTAAAGATGAAGCTTCTACGTCATTAACTAAGCGGTAAACAGATAATAAAGTTTCCAAAGCAGCAAGAAAATTAATGTAAAGATGACTGTCTTTTACATAGCACCAAAATTGTTATTGAGAAAGTTCTTAATGTAAATATACAAATGTAAAGATGTGCTGTTTACTGAACTCCAAGCTAAAGAATGGTCGGTCATATAAATTAACAGATGTAAAAATATGTTGTGAAAGTCAGTATACAGGAGTCAAACATTTCTATTTAAATATGGCTTCCTTGGAAAGAAGTACTGTCACTGATAAATGTTTTACAGAAGTAAAGATGAATCAAATCATATTAAAGAAATTTGTAATCAGTTAAAGGTAGAGTGCATGCGAATTGATCCCTAGTGAATAATGTCTTTACAAACGGTTTCACTGAGTTTCGAAATATGAAAAGTATGCATTAATGTAAATGGACTGACGTAAATGATATATCTTAAAATATATCTACTTCAGTATCTAAATCACTTTTAAGGCAAGTTCACTTCAATAAAGCAAAACCAGGCAGGCTGTACCTTGAAATGAAGATGCATGATTCTATCTAATGAGCATAATGATATAAATTCATAATGAAACCCTGAGGATATTCCTTGGAGTAAGGCAATAAGTAAATATTTTATTTTATAACCGTCGTTGCGCAACTGACCCAATTATTTGGGTTTACGACAGTTAATAATCAAATCCGTAGCCTTGTAATTTTGAACCCAATCCAGATTACAAGGAATATCCTGGATCAAGCATTGGAAGAAATTAGTCTTCGCTTAAAAATTTTTGATGGAACTAATCCACATTTGCGTTACGCGGAGAGGAAAACCACAAAAACATGTCACAGTTTGCCCGACGTGCAAGCCGGATGCAATATTCGTATCAAACCCGGTTCAATCCATTGGAAGGCGAATGCTCTATCCACTGAACAAACACGGCTCAATAAGTAAAAGTTGGGGAACTATTTTAGTGCCATAGGCTTAAACTTATTATCCACTCCCGCTACATCATTATTGCATTTATGTAGTGGTGACTGTTACAAAGTGGTCGTAATTATAATGATAATTACGACCACTTCATAACAGTCACCACTACATAAATGTAATAATGATAATAAATAATAGTCAATGTCATTATTATTCAATGTTTTACTGTTTAATTCGCTACCAATTTATTAAAAGTTTTAAGGAAAATGGGGCAGTTAGCATCCCTGTTTTAATTTTCTTTTTATGCTTACACCCGCAGGTATGCCAGCTACTCCACTTTATGCAAAAGTTTTCATTCATTGGAAACAAATTAAATTGTAAAACTTGAAAATGGAAGATGATTATGATCACTTTTTAAATGAGTAACCAGCAATGGATAACACAGCAATAAAGTTGAATCTCATAAGATACTTCAAATTTTTGATATGTAGTTGTGGAAAACTCACTTAAAATAAAAAATTCAAAAATTAAAAGAACTTAAATTTTGTTACCAGTAGAAAATATTTTTTTACCGAGTGGAGCAAGTTAACATTTCAGCAACTTTTTGCCAAAGCATTTTGCTGCAAGAACAAAGTGTGAAGTTAAACAAAAATTTGCGAATTAAATAGTGTAATATAAAATCTAATTATAAAACTGCTATTTATAAAGCGATGAAAACAAAATTTCATTCTTCACATTTATGTATGCTTAAAATAATTTGAAATTTTATTTTATTTGGGATATTAAGAATTGCAACTGAACTTAAATTATTAAGTCAGGATTGAGCCTGATGAAGTGCTCAATCATTTAAAGTTCAATAACGGAAAAAAAATAATAACGGTTTTTTTAAGAACATTTTATTATAAATAGCTTTATATATGTACAATAAATATATTTTCAAACTGCTCGTAAAAAGGTTTGTCAAACGACATGTTTCTCAGCAGTTGCTTATTTGTATCAGAAGTATACTTTTTTCTCATTTTGGGGAGGCGAACCTTTAAAATCCATAGCCATTTAAGAAATTGCCATCTACAATGTAGGTAGCGGTCTATACCATAGAGTTATAAATAAGAAGGAGTGGGCATTCCTCCCCTTCCCTATTGGAGCGAGTGAAGTAACTGTCAAGTAGCGGCGGCCATGTTGGTATAACCAGAAACTTCGCGGAGCCGCTCAGGTTTCAAGAGGAAGAGTTAGGTTGTTTTTGATCTTTTCTCTTATGATTGGAAAATTTCGAAAACGAAATTGAAATAGTTTTGTTGTTAATACATAACACCTTTCTTCATTCAATTTTTCAACATTAGTTTCTTTTCTTCTTCCCAAAAAATAACGTTCTAAGATAGCTCTATTTTACAACTGAATTAAAAAAAGAACTTCTCAGCAGTTTTCTGGAACTTAGGTTCCTTTATATTTTATGTAGGCATTAAAAGTAATATATTACTGTTATTTAAGGGGGCAGCTTTCCAATTAAAAATTAATTCAAAGAATATCACATTGAAATCACACTATTTTGAATATAAACAAAATAATATGAAACGCACTTTTCTTTAAAGTTAGAATATTTAATGGGAAAAATATTGGTTTGTGCTAAAAGAATAGCAATAATCAGCATTAAGCTATTTGAGTAAACGCTTGGGTAATAAAACTAGTCCATAACATACTTTTTATTACTAAGCAAAGAAGTCTAATTTTTTTTGCTAAGCACTTGATCATATGAAGTGTACAAAACTGTAATTTACAAATAGCAACGTAAAATAACTGTGTATTTATTTTTAGAGGTAAATATTCACAGTATTTAATAAATAAGAATATTTATTTTCCAATTGAGGTTTAAACTCCACTCATGAAATTCTCTATCTCATTCACAAAATACATGAAGTGGTGAGCAAATAAATGATCTATAATAAATGCCCAGGCATTATTATCTATAATGAATGCTCTATAATAAATTATAGCTTTGACACAGCAATTGAAACGTTAGTAGAGGAAGGTGGAGGCTGAGATGAAACAAATTTTAAAGCTTTTAAGGAACTTTAAAAGATAAAATGAATACTAAAGCCTTTTTAAGGCACATAGAAATCCTGGAAAGTACTAGATTTAAATGTCAACACTTTGAAAATACAATGAGTAAATATATAATTACTTGTTGCTTTTTAGCTGGGTTTGAAAAAAACCAACCCGCCTGGGTTTTATTAAAAAAACCCGGGGGAAATTGGCTTTTTTCTGTGTAAATATTTTTATTTATTAAAAAGTGTCGTATAAGCTTAAAAATAGAAATAAATCCAAAAAGTTATTTTAATTTTGTTATATGTATTTTATGTTAAGTTTAAATAGCGCATTATCACTAGTATATGTTTGAATATTCTTTAGTGTTAAGTAAATAATGTTTCACAATTTTTAACTCAAGCATTGTAAAATATAAATGCAGTAATATAAAAGGAACAAGCTTATGAATCTTTTTGTTTTTACACACATTTATTTACTATATTTATTAAACATAAATATATACATTATAAAATTATAATCTGTAAATATTTATAATCAGTAAAAACTAAAATTTCATCTGACTTTTGACTTTAATAAAAAACTGAAATAAATATTTAATGGTCTTCCATGTTTTTATAATAAGATTAATAGAAAGTGAAATTAAAATTACGTATAATTATAAAGAGTATCAGGTACTTGTCCCATTTTTTTCAAATAAATGAAGAGAGAAAATGATAAAGAAAATGATTTCATTTTTAGATAAATAATTTTAAAAAGTTCTCTTATAAAAAGTTTTAGCTTTTTTTTTTAAAAGCCAGAAAATAAAACTGTTTAAATTTGTTAATGTATCACTTGGTAAAAAAAGAAAAAAATTGTTTCTTTTCAATTTTTTTAAACATATGAATTAATAATTATAACCTGTTTATTAATATATAAAGCATGCAACTATATTTTAAAAATTGATCTTTTCAGACTGTATTATTTAAATTTCTATTTGATTTAATATCATTTTCAACAATAGACTAATTGCTAAAATAAAATCTATTACTCAGTTTGAAGAATGTTTAAACACGTACAGCTCTAGTTCAACGAAGTTCGATTTGTTTTGGTTGTACCAATATGGCGCCGCGGTTGCGGTTAAGGCTTCACGAGTTTACGGGCATGCCGTCTCCTCCTATTTATTACTCTATGGTCTATACTATTTGCCGCACGTGGGCGGTCGTTACGCTGATCGACACGCCTAACTGACAAACCGAACTTTTGTTTAGCAGATTAATTATATATAGTGTGATAATCTTCAAATAATAAAAAGTGGTGAATTGTAATTAAATAAAGTAATTATAATTTATAATGTTTTAGGTCCATGAATAAAGAAAAACCGTCACAAAATGACAGCTGACTGACCATTACTAAATCAGCTCCGAATAGTAGAAATGTTATGCCAACCACAACATGTAAAAATTTTGCTGCATAGTTATTTAATATATTTTTGTCAAAATTTTATTCAAGAATAGAAAGATTAGTGGTTGTTTATTTAGGAGGGTCTCCCGACTCGAGGGCAAGAACCGTTCCGCCTTACGTTTTGTAGCTTGTCTAATACCATATGCCTGACCTGAATGTAACTTATCTCTGGAATTATAAGGTGATGTTGAAAAGTTTTGGCACGCGATTGTTGAACTCACGTTTTTAAAGATAATACCATAAAAAAGAAATTTTAATAATAATTTTTTACTATTTGAAAAGAAAAATTTTTGAAGTGGAAATTTAATGAATTTTTCATCGTCTTTCGTTGTGTAACTTTTCAAAGGCAAAATCAGAAACTCCATCGTAAGTTTTCGAATATCTCTTCAAATTTCAGGTTATATCACATAGTTTAACCTGTTAACTGTTCCTAACTGTCGTGTTCGTTTGTAAAAAGTTTTGGAAACGATAAAAACTAGTGATTTAATCATTTCATTTTTCAAAAAATTTAATCCTACTTTTAAAAAAAGCATACTTGTATAAAAATTCTTTCTCACCAAATATCTAATGGTTGAAGTAAGTAAAAAAGAAATTCTTATTAGTGTTAATTAAATTTACTACCACTATGAAAATTTCTAGAGTATGTAAGAACACTGTATTGCACAAACGCACGGGATAATTTATATAAAGTTTTACATTTTTCTGTTATCGCAATTTGAATGTATTTGATAATTAATTAAATAAATTAAGAACTAGTAAATAAGTAAAATAAAATATCTGCAATATTTACGTGTAATTTATAGGAGGTGGTTAAAAATAAACTTCCACTACTTAGAAGCCTGTCACTCCGGTCCGTGGAGTTCCGGTTTCTATGGAAACATGGAACGCCATGATTAACAATACAAAAATTTGAAATCATTTGGATCCGTTCAGTAGAACCGGAATTACTGATCATTGAATACTGTTAATCCACTCTGGATTTGAAAAAAATGGGTTTAACTTTTGCGTTAAAACTTATCTAGGTCATTGCAAAATCTTTTTGTAAATGAAATCCTAAGCTTCATAATTCACGTACCTCAGGAAAATCACTGGAACCAATTCAAAAACAATATGTAAAAGGGTTTGTTAAGAGGCTTGCTTCACTGCAGTTGCTTATTTGTTTTTGAAGGATTTTCCAATATGCTCATTAGCAAACACAATTTAAGATTGCCATGTACTAACTAAGAAATGGTCAATAATGTTTGCCGCGATCAGGCGGTCCTTACGCAGATCAACACCCCTTCTTAACCAACCCTCTCTATTTATGTTAATTTAATTATATATACTTTAATATTTACCATTAAATATCTAGTGGTAAATTTGAATAAATTAAAATTAATTAATGTTTATTCGGACCTTAGAAAGATATTAGAGTAAAGATAGCCAGTTTATTGTGTGGGCTCTGAAAACTTGTTCAAAGATAGGGGTTACCTTTTGGGAGAATAATTCACAGCTAGCTGTCGCATCGTAGAGGAATATTTTTAAGAGTACCGGAAGATTTTTCTCTCACTTTTTTATGTTGAATGCTTTTCCACTTTCAGTCGTGACTGTAAAAGATAAGTTTTCAAATCAAAATACATTATAATATGCGCGCTCTGTTTAGTAATCTATCTATATTATATAAAACGCCAATACGTACGTATGTATGTATGTATCAATAAAACCGATGATATTTCTTTTCTCGCGCTGGCAACAGTTTTCATTTTTAATTGATTGGACTCGGCGCGCAAGAGCACGTAGTGAGCAACCAGATAACCATAACCAGAGTGAGCATTATCAGGTTGTTCAATTCAGATTCATGCACTAAAAACATGACAATATTTAATTTAAACTCAATTAGGAATTAATTAATTAATTGAAGTGAGAATGCTTTAAAAGGCCGCTGTTGAATTGATATTTTTCTACTGGGAGCTACCTAAACGTCTAAAAAACGTTTAAGTGTTTGTATTGAATGCATTGAATTTTTTTATATTTCGCGTTTATTTATGCATTGAATT
>NC_092204.1:16237629-16240162 GCF_043381705.1 Parasteatoda tepidariorum
CAGGCCGATTATTACGAAAAATTCATTGCCAAAATTATTTACTAAATAATTTCTTTGATAATTTATATAATTTTTCTATGTGCAAATCCATTTCGGGCAAATCCGTGGCAAAAATTATTTGCAAAACAGGCAATTTATGTTTCTCTTTTCCATTTTATATTTTTTTTTAAATAAACATCTATTTTCTAAAACTATTTATGGTCAACTTTTTTAAATTATCCAGTATAATATATCCATTTCGGGCCCATCCTTGGTAACTAACAAATCAATGCACAGAATAACAAATCACTTCAGCAGTGCAGTAAGAACGGCACTTTAAAACCCTCTAGTTACACTCAATTTGCGCTTTTGTTTTCATATTTTGTAATCTGGCAATCTTGTTGCGAAAACATTTTTAAATCATTCTTGAAAAATTTCCCGTCCATGTAAGTACATCTGATTTCGCTACTCGCTTTATAGTGTATGTTCTATACTGCTTTTTATTTTTATTTTATTTTATTATCTGTTTTTACATGTTATTTTTACTTATTGTGTTCTATTTTATTTGTTGTAATTTTTGTAAGAAATTTTTTGGGTGCTCCTCACACTATTGTATTAATATATTTTGATTTGGCTACATTGATACAATATCATAAAGCACTCTTTTTTGCGGATATAATCGTGTGGGCTGATGAAAATTTCATCCTTTTTTTTTTTAAACTGTTGTTCCTTGTAATTCTGAAGCTAATCCAGAAGACAAGGGAATTCCTGCATCAAGTATTAGTAGAAATTTGCCTTCATGGAAAACTTTTTGATTTAACTAACACGCATTCACTTTGCATGGGGAGGAAAGCCACGAAAACCTCCCATGGTTAGCCTTACGGCAAAGGGACTCTAACTCATGATCTGTCTACCACTGAGGATATTTTACGTCAGCACTGTAGTCGGTGCGAGCCAGGTGCGGAATTCTAATCGACCTGTCATCTCTGGGATTCGCACCCAGTTCACTTCATTGGCAGGCTAGCGCTCTATCCCCTAAGCACCCATGGCTCTAGTGGGTCATATTTGTGCTTAAAAATTGATCGTACTTTTGAATAGAAATTATTATTTGTGTTGGTAAAATTTATTAAAATTAACCTAGCTAATTACAGCATTCAGACTCGAAAAACAGCTTACTAAATATAAAATTAAGAGAAAAAAAATTATACTGTTTTTTTTTTTTTCTTTTCATATTACAGGCTAGGTTTAGATTTATTTTACTATCCGGAACTAAAGATAAAAACAGACATAAATTTTATTTTTGGAAAATTTAACCTGAAAATTCATTTTGGACGATATAAAATGAATTGTTTGATCATGTTAAAATATAGTTTTTAATTAATAAAAATGTATAAAGTGGATTATATAAATATTGCGTGTCAGATGCCCATACAGGCAGTTGAGAAACAAGAATTATAATTCCTTTTTTTTTTTAGAAATGCCGCTGAATTCATAAATGAAGTTGTGTATGTTTGCTTTTTAAGAATTTGGTGAATTGAATACCAGTTCTTCGTATAGAGTGAATGAAAAAGATTAAATAAAACAGAAGGTATAGACACTGAGCGATGAAATCATACGCAAAATCTGCGTGACGTTATTCAATATATAGAGTACAAACAAAAGTCAACTTAATCGGAGATTACATCGCATATTTGTGAATACTGCATTATTTCATAAATGATGTGCACTTTTACTAACATATTATAAAATTATTATCTAAATGTAATTGTAGCGAAAATTATAATTACAATTTAACTTGTTAGGAGCAAAAGGAACTTTCTTACTTAATACAATCTTTGAATATTTTTCCTTCATTTCGGCAACACCGCAAGCTTGTGGATGCTGCCCTGCAAATACATTTTGTTTATCAGAATCTGATGTGTTAAATCATTGCCATCAATCGAAAAAAATATAACTTTAGTAAAAAATATAATTACAATTTGGCTGGTGAGTAGCAAAAGCAATATTTTTACTTCTTGAATATTTTGTCAATTTTTATTATTTAGATACCTAAATAAGAGGTTAATAATGTAATATTAAGATACATATTGCTAGAACTAAAATAAAAAAACAAAAAAACATCGGTATTAATGACAACACAATTACAAAGAGGTCTTCTGAAACTAAATCGAACTGTCCTCAAATAGGAATTAAGCATTCTGCTTTTCCCCATTCTAAAATTAAAGGTAACGTCTACTTTTGACTCAAATCTTAGGAAGTCTTAGATACAGATGTTAGTACTATTAGAACCGATTTAAAGATAGAGGATATAAACATCCCACTACTTGCCTACTTTCTCCTTAAATCAGGCTGGGTTTAGATTTATTTATTATCGGGAACTAAGGATAAAAGCAGGCATTTTTTTTTCATTGAAAAATTTAACCTGAAAATTCATTTTTGACGATATAAAATAAATTTTTTGATCACATTAAAATATTGGTTTTAATTAATAGAAATGTATTAAGTATATTGTATAAATATTGTACGTCAAGTGCCCATACAGATGTTTGAAAGG